>NC_064647.1:93768928-94372210 GCF_023864345.2 Schistocerca serialis cubense | reverse complement strand
GGCAAACAGTACAACACTCAGCACGGAGCCCTGGGGTACCCCGTTTTCTTGGGAGAAAGTACGGGAGAGAGTAGTGTTCACCCGCACCCTAAATGTGCGCTCTGCCATAAATTCGCGAAGAAAAAGGGGCAGCCGGCCTCGAAAGCCCCAAGAGAACAGTGTGCGGAGAATGCCTGTCCTCCAACAGGTATCGTATGCTCTCTCCAGATCAAAAAATATTGCTACCGTTTGGCGTTTCCGGAGAAAATTGTTCATGATATAAGTGGAGAGAGCAACAAGATGGTCAACTGCAGAACGATGCTTTCGGAATCCGCATTGGGCTGGTGTTAAGAGACTGCGGGACTCCAGCCACCAAGCTAAACGGTAATTCACCATACGCTCCAAAACCTTACAGACACTACTCGTGAGAGAAATGGGGCGATAGCTAGAGGGGAGATGTTTGTCCTTTCCAGGTTTCGGAACGGGAACGACAATAGCTTCCCGCCATCGCCTGGGAAAGGTACTGTCGGTCCAAATTCGATTATAAAGGCGAAGGAGGTAACGCAGGCTATGGGTTGATAAATGCAGCAACATTTGGACATGGATACCATCCGGTCCTGGGGCGGAGGAGCGAGAAGAAGAGAGTGCATGTTGGAGTTCGCGCATGGAGAAAACAGTATTGTAGCTTTCGCGATTGTGAGAGGAGAAAGCAAGATGTCGCACTTCCGCTGCACGTTTCTTCGGGAGAAACGCTGGCGGGTAATTTGAAGAGCTCGAAATCTCAGCAAAGTGCTGACCCAATGAGTTAGAAATTGCGACGGGGTCCACTAAGGTATCATGCGCGACAGTGAGCCCAGAGACCGGGGAGAAACTAGGCGCGCCTGAGAACCGTCGAAGCCGACTCCAAACTTCCGAGGAGGGAGTGAAGGTGTTAAATGAGCTAATAAAGTATTTCCAGCTTGCCTTCTTGCTATCGCGGATGACGCGACGGCATCGCGCACGGAGCTGCTTATATCGGATACAGTTGGCCAAAGTGGGATGGTGACGGAAAATGCGAAGAGCACGTCGCCGCTCACGTATTGTGTCACGGCATGCCTCGTTCCACCAAGGAACTGGAGGGCGCCGGGGCAATTCGGAGGTGCGTGGTATTGAACGTTCCGCAGCTGTGAGAATAACGTCGGTAAAATGTGTGACCTCATCGTCGACGCTGGGAAAGCGACGGTCATCGAATGTCGCTAGAGACGAAAAAAGTGTCCAATCGGCTTGGGCAAACTTCCAGCGACGCGAGCGCATATATGGCAGTTGAGGCTGCAGTCGAAGAACACATGGAAAGTGGTCACTCGAGTGTGTATCATCAAGGGCGAACCATTCGAAGCGCCGAGCTAGCGGAACAGTACCGACCGCAAGGTCCAAATGAGATAAATTTGCCGTGGAGGCAGACAAAAATGTGGGGACCCCAGTGTTGAGGCAGACTAGATCCGCTTGGTGGAAGACGTCTAGCAATAGTGAGCCACGTGGACAAGGATGTGGAGATCCCCAAAGCGGGTGGTGGGCATTGAAGTCCCCAACCAGCAAATAGGGGGGTGGAAGCTGATCAAGAAGATGAAGGAGATCAGCTCGTGCCATTGGTGTAGACGATGGAATGTATACCGTACAAAGAGAGAACGTGTATCCAGAAAGGGAAAGACGGACGGCGACAGCTTGGAAGGAAGTGTTTAAGGGGATTGGGTGATAATGGAGAGTATCATGGAGCAGAATCATGAGTCCTCCATGGGCTGGAGTGCCTTCAACAGAGGGGAGGTCATATCGGACGGACTGAAAATGAGGGAGAACAAAGCGGTCATGGGGACGCAGCTTTGTTTCCTGAAGACAGAAGATGACCGGCGAGTAGGATCGTAAAAGGATCGACAATTCCTCCCGATTGGCGCGAATGCCGCGGATATTCCAGTGGATAATGGACATAGGGTGAACAGAAAATGGAGGAACGTGACCAAGGGTGCTGTCAACTCAACGACTGCTCAGAGCTTGCGACCGACAGCATGGAATGGCATTCAGTCGAAGGCAGAAGATCCTGATCCATAGGTTGGTCAGGAGCAGCTCCTGCCACCAACGATCGGCCAGTTGACCGGCCACCAGCAGTGCGCCTCGGCGACACAGAAGATGGCCGAGGGCGATTTCCGCCAGGTGGTGCTGTAGATGGGACACGCCTTGGCGGAGAAGGAGAGGAACTGTGTTTCTTCGTAGCCTTCTTAGAAGTATGATGTTTAGATGAAGGAGGAACCGATGGGTGTGAAGTTGCGGTACGTAAAAACTCTTCACGAGAATGCTCTTTTTTCGAAGACTTGGCGTCTGACTTTTGGGCTCGAGATTTAACAGAACCCGATGAAGGGTGAGCCATAGAGTGGGCAGGCGAAAGGGGTGAGGTTGAACGGGCGATCTTTGCGCTGGCCGATCTGACGACCGTGGTACTAAAGGTGAAGTCGCAAGTCTGCGTGGCCGCCTCCTTTGTTGGCCGAGGAGAAGCAAGGACAGCGCTGTATTTACCTTTCTGAGGCACGGTGGGCTGTCGACTGGCGAGTAACTTTCGAGCAGCAAAGGTCGACACCTTTTCCTTCACTCTTATTTCCTGGATCAGCTTTTCATCCTTAAAAACGGGGCAATCTCGAGAGGAGGCAGCGTGGTCACCCATACAGTTGATGCAGCGAGGGGATGGAGGTGGACAAGCACCCTCATGGGCATCCTTGCCACAAGTAACACATTTGGCCGGATTGGAACAGGACTGGCTGGTATGATTGAACCGCTGACATCGATAGCAACGCGTAGGGTTTGGGACATAAGGGCGAACGGAAATTATCTCATAGCCTGCTTTGATTTTTGATGGGAGTTGAACTTTGTCAAATGTCAAGAAGACAGTGCGGGTTGGAATGATGTTCGAATCAACCCTTTTCATAACCCGATGAACAGCTGTGACGCCCTGGTCAGACAGGTAATGCTGAATTTCTTCGTCAGACAATCCATCGAGGGAGCGCGTATAAACGACTCCACGCGAGGAATTTAAGGTACGGTGCGGTTCCACCCGGACAGGGAAGGTGTGGAGCAGAGAAGTACGCAGCAATTTTTGAGCCTGGAGGGCACTGTGTGTTTCTAACAACAGGGTGCCGTTCCGTAATCTGGAACAAGACTTTACAGGACCCGCAATTGCGTCGACACCTTTCTGTATAATGAAAGGGTTGACCGTGGAAAAGTCGTGACCTTCGTCAGACCGAGAAACAACAAGGAACTGTGGCAACGATGGAAGAACAGTCTGTGGCTGAGACTCAGTGAACTTACGTTTGTGAGCAGACATAGTGGAAGGTGAGGAAACCATTGCGGAAGAATCCCCCATGATTACCAGCGTCTCCGATGGCGCGCTCCTCCCTTGTGGGGGCCCTCGCCGAGGGCACACCCGCCTTAGGTGATTGTTCACACCTCAGGTCACACCTCCCGACAAACGGACGGAGGGACCAATCGGCACTTTCGGAAGGTATCAGCTCGGGTAATCACCCCTCCCTGGGCCTGGCCGTTACCAGGGGGTACGTACGTGTCCTACCTGTCTACCCGGGGCGGGGAATTACGCGTTACCCCGTCACCGGCTACGCATGGAAGTGCGTGGGTCGGCCTTCAGACACGCACAGGGAGGAAAGAAGAGAAAGGGAAAGGAAAGAAGAGGGGGTCTCAAACGCCGTAGCGGAGAAAAGGGCAAGGAGAAGAGGGAAGGAAAAGAGAAGGACAGAGGAAGGACGAGGACTGGCAAGTGTAAGAGCAAGGAATTTGGAACAGTTTCGAGCGTCCGTCTCCGGACGTAGGCACAAACCATACTCCCAGAGGGGGAGAAAGGAAGGAAAGAGACAGAGGTGAGGGGGGGGGGCGAAGATGGGGGACGGGGAGGGATGCGGAAAGGGAAGGGAAGGTATGCAGCCCGGAAAAGGAAGGAGGGCCACATTAGCTCGGGGTCCCGTGCTCGCTACGCACGTGTCCACAAAAGAGTTGTGGACCCCCTGGGGGGGTGGATCTTCTCTATCTCCTACGTCAAACCGATAGTGGAGATGCTGAGTCTTGACAGGCACAACAAAAAGATTCACACGATTATAGCTTTTGGCCATTAAGGCCTTTGTCGCAACACACACACACACACACACACACACACACACACACACACACACACACACACACACACACACACACAAAAAACTAGCATACATGTCTGGAGTCACAGACCATGGCTGAAAGCTATAATTGTGTGACCTTTTGTTGTGCCTATTGCAACTCAGCATCCCCACTATATGGCGAGTAGCAACATCCTTCTCTAATATTGTTACATTCCATCCTGGATCTTCCATTGTTTGATTTGAGCAATTGGTAGGGTTTTTCAAGGTCAATGAAATTGAGACAGGATATTCGGAGTAAACCATCAAAATACTGGATAAAAATACGGATGCCTTAACAGCAAACTATGCCAGACAGTAACTTGTGACAACTGTTTTACTGTTTGTACCATTGTTGGATGCCCAGCTGGGTGTAGTCTTCATATTATACGTAAATGCAGAAAGGCATACATTGGGCAATAATTGGATAGACACAAAATCTACTCACCAAGCAGCGGCAGATCCCAGACATAAAAGAATGTTGTAATTAAGCAAGCTTTCGGAGCCAGTGGTGGCTCATTCAGGCAGAAGGGTTGAAGGGGAATGAAGAGGGGTAAAGGGAAAGGACTGGAAAGGTCTAGGAAAAGGGGTGGATTTTGGGAAGTCACCGATAACCACAGATCAGGGGAGACTTACTCAATTGGATGAGAAGGATGACTGAGGAACACCAAAGAGCCATTCCATGTTAAACCAACACACCTTAAATAAAAATTTTTCGTCACGAGTTTAAATTTTACTCAAATATCGTATACTCATCGTGAGTACTGAGAGTATGAAAAACACCAAATTTAATTTTTTTTATCTGAGTACACTTCTATAAAACAGCTATGTAAAATTTTCAAAAACTGGCCAAAAATATGTGAACAAACTTTTTAAAAATCACTCCAGGAGCTCTCCTAATTGAGCTAGATAGCCGAGAAATGTGTTGTTCGACTTTTTATGCTCTTTCCAGTGACATACAACACAAAATAGGTTCTAATTAAAAAAATTTCTTCAAAATAGAAATTGAGCAATTTAATTTTTTCCAAGAAATAGCGCCATTTTGACCTGACTTACCTTTAACAAATAGAAATTTTATTATGGAAAGGTATCTAAAAATATCAGCAATATCAAAATATAATCTTAAACAAAACTAATCAACATATTCTATAATTAAATTAAGTCGATTGTTTAATTTCATACAATTTAAGCTAATATCCTATTAATTGCTAGGACAAAAATATCAAACATGGAACCTATACCTACAAACTAGAATAAGTTATGAAAAATTTCGTCAGGTGCGAGTAGGGCATGCGCATTAAGTGTTCTGCACAAAATTGCGTGTGTACACAGTTCAACCATTCCAGGAACTGAGGAGCTTGCCAATTTTTGCATGTTATAGACATTGATACTGACAAGATATCACTCCCAGGGATTCCAAAACTTTAAAGAACATTTTAATTTCAAATTTGAAGTCTGATAAAATGACAAAAGAAATATTTTTTTTCCGTGTTATGTAATTACTTTTTTCTCCACTTCAAATCATCTATCTTTGGGGTAAGTCAGATCAATTACTTCTTAGATGCTTGTGCTCTCCTTTTCTCCAAATAGGTCTTCATTCTACCTGATCTCTTCTTTCCTCCTCCGATATCTGAACTGGTTTTCTGGTGTTTATCTCAACTTGGATACTCTCAGTTTTGTCTTTGGTTACAGTCTTGGCTGTACCATTCTTTATCACGACTTTGGTAATCTCAAGTTACCTCAAATCCTTTTCCACTTCCTTAAACCAATTGGGTCTAGTCCTTTTTTTTGTAAAAGCAGTCAAAGATTTGTTTAGTTGGTCTGTCAGGATTCATTTGGAGTACGTGTCCATAGAAATCAATCCTTCTCCTCCTCATGGTTTCCAAGAGTCTCTCCAACTGTGCATAGAGGTCTTTGTTTCTACAGGAAACTTGTTTGTTATTTTGGAATTTAGGACCCACGATCTTCCTCAAAATTTTCCCCTCCTTGATTTCCAATTTCTCTATTTGCCCTTTCCTCCCCATGATTAGTGTGTGTGCTGCATAGAGTTCTTCCGGCTTAATTACTGTGTTTTAATGCCTTATTTTGGTGTTCCAAAAGAGGGCTTTCTTATTGTATGCGTTTTGTTTTTCTGGAAAGCTAGTTCCATTTTGGTACTTCTTGCTTCCATTGTTTTCCCTTCAAGGTTGTTCCATTCAATCCATTCCCCTAGGTACTTTAAATTCCTAGCCATCTCTATTTTTTGAGCTCCTACTTCAATTCACTTCGGTGTATCTAGCATATTCAACGTAACCTTCGTTTTTCATATGAAATCTTAAGTCCTATTTTCCTTGCCTGCTCTTTTAACTCTGATTGGTTCTTTTGCTTCTTTTAACATTTCCACGAGCAGCACCATGTCGTCAGCAAATGCCAAACGCTTAACCACAATTCCTTTGTTTTTTTTTTTTGCCCCACTCCGAAGTCTTATTCCCCCTCTCATTCTTGCATTCCATCCCCTCAACTTTTTTGAGTGCACAGATAAACAGCATGGGTGAGGGACCATCCCCTTGTCAGACCCCTGTTCTGATCTCAAAAAGTTTCCGATAGTTCACCCATGAATCTGACTTTAGAGGACATACTCTTGAGCAACTCCTTGATAACGATTGGAGTTTTCCCATCTGAGCTAAACTCCTCCGAAATATTGAACCATGACTCTCTGTCTATGGAATCTTAAGCTTTTTGGAAGTCTACACAAGTCACTATATACAGTTTTGTTTAAGATCTGTTCAGGGCAGGATATTCCTTTCCTAAAACCTGCTTGCACTCCCCAATTTGGCAATTCAACTGAGATTCTGCTCTGGACAATATCTTGTAGGTCACATCCTCTAGAGAAATTCCTTTATAGTTGCTGGGATCAGATTTAGGAATTTTTTTGTGAAGAGGGTGTATCAGGGCCATTTTCCATTCCTCTGAAATGATTCCTTCCTTCCATCTCTCCTAAAAAAGTTTCTCGAGTAAGACAATTGCACTTTTGCTAGCATACTTCCATAATTCAGCTTTTATCTGATTTTACCCTGATGCCTTGAAATTTTCCATATGATTTAGCATTGCCTGGATCTCACTTAAAGACGGGGGCTTAGAGTCTGGGTTGGGGGACAACTTCAGTCCACCATCGAACACCATCTTTTGGTGTGGTTCCTCACAGTTAAGAAGTTCCTTGAAGTATTCTGCTAGTATGTTACAGTTGCCCCTATTGCTATATGTCATGTTCCCTTTTTCTATCCTGAAGTTGGAGAGTTGGGGGAGGGGGGGGGGGTCATATCTGTTTAGCTTCTCCCTGAAGATCTAATAACAGTTTACCATGTTATTCTTAACAAAGATGCCATTTATCTTCCTGAGCAATTTGTCGTTTTTCGCCTTCTTAACTTTCTGGATCTCCTAGGACACCATGTTTCTAGTTTCCAGAAAGTGCTGCCAGGCACTCTCATCCGTTTTTGTCTGCCAGATGTGCCACACCTTCTTCCTCATATCAAGTAGTCTATCACACTCATCGTTCCACCACCTGTGCTGCTTCATCCTGGTAACAGGACCAAGCTGCTCTGCCTTGGTTGAAAGACTTCTCCATCTGCTTCCAGTCCTGGTCTTCTACATCACTGGTTAACTTGCCCCATTCCTCCTCCTATTTTCTCTGGATCATTATCTCCTTTGTGCAAGATTTTTCCTATCAAAGTTACTCTTGGGAATAATCTTCAGTTTCACTTTAGATAGATAGTGGTCAGAGTCAAGGCTGGCCCCTCTGCGAGCCCTAACATTTTGTATTTTCTTTTGATATTTCTACTTAATTGCAACATGATTTAACTGGAATTCTCCCAGGAGAGGGTTGGGTGAAATCCACATCTTCTGCTATCTTGGCAATTTCTTAAAGCTAGTTGACTTCAGAACAAAACTGTGCACTTTGCATAATTTGATGAGCCTGCCACCATTTTGGTTCATCCTGTTATGTTCCGGGTACCTCCCCGGCACCTGAACCTTCTCTCTCTCTCTCTCCCCCTCTCTCTCTCTCTCTCTCTCTCTCTCTCTCTCTCTCTCTCTCTCTCTCCCTCTCTCTCTCTCTCCCCCCCCCCTCTCTCTCCCCCCCCCCCTCTCTCTCTCCCTCTCCCCCCCCCCCCCCGCACTTGGCCGTTAAAATCCCCTAGAAGGATGACATTATGTTTTTCGGGGATCTTTTGAATCTTATCACCTAGTCTGTCCCTGAATAGTTCCACCTTCTTATTCTTTTTGTTAATGTTTATAGGGGCATGAACATTTACATCGGTATATGTTTTGTTGGTTGACTTAAAAGTGAGTGTGGATAGCCTCTCCGAGTTAGACTTTGAGCTTATAATGGAGCCTAATACTTTCTTGTCAATTATGAAACCTGTCCCAAGGTGGGGGAACATTTTTTTATAACTCTTGTCTCCATCTTCCCCTTAAGTATCCTGAATCCTCCCGATTCAAAGCTGTCCTCATCGAAGAACCTTGTCTCTTGCACAGTCGTATGTTCATATAATGTGTCCATTAGAGTCTTAAGTTTCCCCACTTTCAAAAGAGAATTTGCATTAAAAGTTGCTAAGTTGTTTGCTTTCCTGTATTTTATTTTGTTTAAGGTTGCAAGACACTCCGATTTGTCTTTGCATGACGTTTCAGACTCCCCAGAATTTGGACGTCTGCTTGTGCACTTATTTCCGGTGGATTGACCACCTGGGGTAATTAGTTTCACATCACACGTTTCCACAATTGATAATTCTTTGAGTTCCGAGGGTGACTTCTACAGCCACCTTTTCCTTTTTTTCCAACCGAGGTTGTTATCCCCAGAGGATTATTCACAGCTGCCCCTTACAGGTATACAGACACTGACCAAAGGCCACACCAACTTGTGAACAGTCGCTTTTGGATTTTGATTTGATTTTTAATTCATGGTTAACTCCACTAGGCCGTTCCACTCTCTCCACCGCTGGTAATCAGATTCCTCTTCCACCTTTGAGACCGCTGACCAGGTTTCATCTAGTAACCCTAGGCAAAGGCCCTTACAGGGTGCTACCTCCCTGAGCCAGATGGACCCAGTTTTTTAACAAAGTGTTACTCCTCCACCTCCTCTTTCCTTGTTGCTTGCGAGATGAAGCCCCAGGCTTGGAACTGGCAAATTTATTTAACAATTTTGTGATTTTTCTTTTACTTGTATTGCAAAACCTTCATTGCTGAAAAATTTCATGAATCTGTGTCAAGTGTAAGTACCCTACAGGTTTTAATAGGAGTGAAGAAGGGTTTACAAGCAAAGGAGCACAGCAATTTCAAGCATTCATTCTCGACACCACATCAAAATTATTTGTGAAACACTTTTCAGGCGATGTGCAGGGTTGGGAAAGGAAGGAAACTACACCACCAGACGAACTGAAGTTAAAAGACATGTCAGGCTACAGCACCACAGTGTAAAAAAAGAAGAAGAGCATGATAAAGTGGGATCCTTGCGGTCCATCTACACCATTCTCCTGTCCTACACATGTGGACGCTCTGCGTGTGTCAGTTATGGATGTTCAGACAAATTTAAATCCATTTACTCCACCTGGGACAATGCACACTCCTGTTGAAACTGATGCGAGCCAAAACCAACTGGCTTTTTTAAAATGTACCATAATCTGAACGTCCAAGACATTTTTTTTGGGGCTGCATTCAACACTAACTTAATTTTCACTCAGGTTAGTGTTAATTTATTTTATATAGACAGTAGTTTAAAAATTACTGTTAGTACCTATTGGATTGTATTTAGCTATAAACAGACACCTGTTATTCAAAAAAACAAGCATCACTAATTTCATTTTTTTGTTAATTGATTGATATGGTCCAAATGTCATGGACCAAACCTATTACATAAATACTTGCACTTTTTCATACCTTATTTAAATTTGTTGCTATAGATCCCACTTTCAATATTTTTATTTTGCGAATTAATAAGCTATTAGTTTAAATCTTATAAAGTTAAAGTAAGCAATCAATTTAATTTAATTATAGATTATGCTGTTTGGTTTTGTTCTATGGTGATATTTTGATACTTCTTATATTTAGTTATCATTCTGTATATTTTAATTAAATACCAATTTGTGAATGGTAGGTTTCATCAAAATGGGGCTGTTAGTGATTTAGTGAAAATAAGTCAGGAATAATTTTGCCATTCAATTTGCAACAGTACTAAGCATTTATGGAAATATTTTCAAAATTTTAAATTATGTACTTGTTACGAAAAATTAAATCAAATTTCAATTTGTGTTCAGAAAGAAATTTCTTAATTAGAACCTATCTTGTATTTTACATCACTGGAGAGAGTATCAAAATAATGCAATGGCACCTTTACCCGCTCTAGCTCAATTATGACAGCTCCTAGGTAAATTGAAGTCCATTCTCACTTTTTTGGGCAGTTTTTGGAAATTTTACACAGTGACATTTCAGAAATGGTTTGATATCAAAAACTGATATTTTTTATACTCGTAGAGAGTGCTGAGACTAATTAAAATACCAAGTTTTTGCAAAATCTAATCTGCAATTGTAGAATACTGCCTGGCTACAGGGAACTATATGAAGCTTTTAGACAGACATCATCATTTTGGGACTGTGTTCTGAAGGAGGCTGTTGAAATTTGAGTGGCTGATGGCCTGATGAACAGGCAGTGGCTACACCCCAAGCAAAGCTTGGTACCCAGCACTCAGCCAACTAAAATCACATTGGCCGAGACCCACTTCCACACCTAATGGGAGCTATGGGGGTACTGAGGGCCTGGGGTTCGCATTCAGCCTTCAGCGAGTCTGCCCCCTCACCGCTCCACCAGATACACCATGCGACTGGGTAGTAGGGAAAGGGAGTGGGGGGAGGGGGATCACAGTAAAGAGGCGGCAAGATGTAGCAAAGACTTTTTCTACAAGTATCACCTAAAGATGATGGGCAGGTACACTCTCAAAACATCAAGGGTTAAGAAAGTGACTGCACCCCCCGGACACTCAAAAACAGTACAAACATTTTGATTTGGCACTGTTTTACTTCTTACAATTTGGGACAGTAACTGCCAAAACAAACAAAGTGACACAATTAGGAAATAAATAAAAAACACGCCAGTACTTCTGCAGAAAATGACAAGAAGGAAGTTCATAGTGCATCAATTTTCTTCAGGAATGAAGACACTGATTAACCACACCACAAAGAAAAACTAAAGGTCATACTTACAAATAAAATGCATAGTGATAGCCAAATCAGCAAGAAATGTTAAAAACCCAGCAACAATTCTTGGTTAGAACAGAACCAAAGGAGCTGTTGGCCAGCAACCAACAAGTGCTAATAAATGAATGATGAAACAATGGAATTTTTCACAATGGTCTAGCAATTTCTGTATATACGGATTACATTTTGTGGACTTCAGCATATTGCAGTTGCAATTTAAACAATCTCCAAGGAGAGCATTTTTTAGTACAACTTGGAAACTCACTTTTAAAAACAACATAAGTCAAGAACATGGCTCCCTACACTGTAGCAATTGTTAAGAAATTTGAAAATAAAAAAATGTAAACACCACTCAATGATTAGGCCTTAGGCCTGTTCCAAATGGCCGACTTCTGCCTATAAGGCAATATGAGGAACAATCTACAATTTTAACACATGCGATCAGCATGTCACCAATTGCTCCAGCTGTCATTGCCAGCTATCTCTATTCAAGCAGCTCCTCATCTGATATGAATATGGATGAGTGGACTCTGTTCAAGACCTCCCTACCTCAGGCTAAACCTGAGGAGGTCCCGGGAATCAAACCCGGGTCCTTCTGCACTGAAAAAAGGGATGTTAACAATTTATCTATGGAGGAGGTCAAACTTTGAAATGAAAATACTGTTCCAAATGTTAGGAGTGCAACAACTGGAGAAACTGTTACATGCATGCATTATAAATTCTGCCCGTCAGACAATGACAGTATGACAAACTTCTTGGATGGCAGAAAACACATATTTGTAAAGCTTAGTTCACCTTTGTCTAACTGCATACCATAAACAACAATAATTTGTTGGAAATTTATGTACTAGAAATATCTTTAATGCTTTCTTGTGTCACAATATGAATGCAACATGTAAAAGCAACACTAGTAATCCCCGGCACCTGGTTATCGTGCACTAATATGCTACAGCACATTATAATATCTCGTTAAAATTATGCCATTTCTCTTCAAATGCAATCAGAAATCACACTAAAATTAAGCTATTTCTCTTTGTGTGCTGGTTTGAAAATAAAATGAACAAAAACACATTTTATAGCACTCTCCCTGCAAAAACTAGAAACCATTTTCAAGTTGCTAAAATGACAGTCAATTGTGCTCTTGTCAGCTCAGACAAGGGATGCAGCTGTGGTTTTGATTGTGTATTTTCTGATGTGATACCATCCCTTCTGGCACAACGAGTGCTACATTGCTCGCAGCACCAGGTTAGCATTTTTCCACCAAGTACGTATTTTTCTTTGAAACTGCTTATAGAATATTGTGCAAGCACAGAGTACAAGGGGTTTTGAGTAACTGTTACCTCAATGGCACTGTGGCCAAGTTGTCTAGCACACCGACTGGCAAACCAACAACTGGATCGATTCCCACTACTACCAACATTTTTTCCACTGCTCGCAATGTTAAATGACTATCACATTTACATGTACTTAAACCAGTTCAACTCATGTACATAAAATTAATATAGTCAATTTAATGACAATTACTATCCTTTTAAGTATAAAGGCTATAGGTCACCACATTGTAGCATAATGGTAAAACTATGTACGAGCGGCCACTGCTAGTTGGTTGGTTGGTTGGTTGTGTGAGGTTAAAGGGACCAAACAGCAAGGTCATCAGTCCCTTGTTTCAAATAGACTCCATTCTGCTAACGGGACATCTCAGAAAAGTCAGAACAATAAAACGGAAAAAGGGGAAACGTAAAAGGGCAGTCACGTTGTCAATAGTAAAAACAAATGAGGGAAGTTGGCAAGAGAACGAACCCAACACTATGCTGAAGCAGCATAGGCAAGACCACCTGTGACTTAAAAGGTACAACTGCTATAATGCAGAAAGTACGTATGGGAATAGAAAAACTAACCAAGCCTTAAAAAGAAGGGGTAAAAACAGAGTAAAAGGGAAAGAAAAGAGGATTCCGGTCAGGGAGGTGAATCGGGAATCTCTGAACACTGCCTACAGTGGGAGACACCCAAACACTCACCGCCCTGCCCCAACACCAGAGGGAGATTAAAAACTTTAAAACTGAGAATAAAAACCACTCTCCCGGAGGAAACCTAGAACCAGAGAGACCATCCGGGAATAGTCAGCCAACATCAAAGGTAAAGTGTGGGGGAGTCTGTACTTAGCACGCAGAGCCAAAAGAAGAGGGCATTCAACCAAAATGTGGGCCACTGACTGGAAGGCTCCACAACCACATAGCGGAGGTGGCTCATCACGCAAAAGGAAACCATGGGTCAGCCTGGTATGGCCAATGCGGAGACGACACAGTGTGGTCGAGTCCTTGCGGGAGAGGCGAAAGGAAGAACGCCATGGGCCTGGATTCACCTTAATGGCACGAAGTTTATTAGACAGTGGAGTAGCCTCCCAAGAATTGGCCCATGACTGTGCAAAGTGGGATTTGATGTGAAGCCGTAAATCCGCTGCAGGAGGGGTTACAGAAAACGGGGGGTAAGTAACTGCTCCCCCAGCCAAACGATCAGCGAGCTCATTACCCGGGATACCCACATGGCCCGGGACCCAAAGGAAGTCAATGGAACAAGCAACACGGTGAAGATCAGCGAGATGGTCATGGATGGCAGAGACCAAGGGATGGCGCGAAAAACACCGGTCAATAGCAAGAAGGCCACTCATCGAGTCCGTACATAACAAGACGCGGTTGTGTTGGGATTGTTTAATAAAGGTAAGGGCCCGGGAAATTGCCATCAATTCCGCAGTAAACACCCCACATGAGGGTGGCAGTAGATGATTTTCCGTTCCAACAAAGGACATGAAGGCATACCCAACATGATCAGCAGATTTAGAGCCATCAGTGTAAAAAACAACAGCATCCCGAAACTCCCATAAAATTTGGCGGAAAAAGGAACGGAACACCACCGGGGGGATGGAATCTTTCGGACCGCGGCGGAGATCCATCCGAATTCGAGGCCGAGGAACTAACCAAGGAGGGGTGGAGGGGAGGGAGCAAGGAAGACAGGACAAAGAAGGAAGCCGAAAATCACGGTTAAGAGACGCAAGGCGCAGTCCAACCGGTAAACCCGCCCGAGGGCGGGAGTCAGGCGGGCGACGTCCATGGTCTGGGAATAGGATAGAATAGGAAGGATGAGCGGGAGAAGAACGGATAGTAAGGGCATAAGACACCAGAAGCTGGGACCGCCGAACAGAAAGGGGGGGGATCCCAGCTTCAACCAGGAGACTATGAACAGGGCTAGTAGGGAAGGCACCGGTGGCCAAACGGATACCACGATGGTGGACCGGATCCAGCACGTGCAGCGTGGAAGGAGCAGCTGAACCATAAACTTGACAACCATAGTCCAAACGTGACAGAACTAGAGCACGATAAAGACGGAGGAGGAGGGAACGGTCCGCACCCCAAGAGGAGTGGGCAAGGAAGCGAAGGACATTGAGTTTACGGAAACATCCTACCTTCAGGAGTCTGATATGGGGCAGCCAAGTGAGCTTGTTGTCGAAAAGAAGACCTAGGAAACGAAACTGTGGAACCACAGGCAATCTTTGTGCAGCGAGATAGAGCTCCGGATCAGGGTGGACCGTAGTACGGCGACAGAAGTGGACCACCCGTGATTTTAAAGGAGAGACTTGAAACCCGTGTGAGAGGGTCCATGCAGAGGCACGCCGTATAGCCACCTGGAGCTGCCGTTCTGCAGATGGCATCGAGGAGGAACTAACCCAAATGCAGAAATCATCCACATACAGGGCAGGGGCGACCAAGGGACCGACAGAGGCCACAAGTCCATCGATAGCAATGAGGAAAAGAAGGACACTCAAGACAGAACCCTGTGGGATGCCCGTCTCCTGGGTCCGTGGAGAACTAAAAGCAGTACCAACTCGAACTCTGAATGACCGATGGATCAGGAACTGGCGGATAAAAATCGGGAGTGGGCCCCGAAGACCCCACTGATGAAGGGTTAGTAAGATGTGATGGCGCCAGGCCGTGTCATAGGCCTTGCGAAGGTCAAAAAACACTGCAACCAAATGGCGGCGCTGGGAAAAAGCCTGCCGAACTGCGGATTCCAAGCGAAGTAAATGATCGATTGGAGATCGTCCCTCTCGAAAGCCACACTGGTAAGGGGACAATAGATCCCGAGATTCGAGGACCCAAGTGAGCCGACGGGCTACCAGCCGTTCAAGTAACTTACAACCAACATTGGTCAAACTAATTGGCCGATAGCTGTCAACAGATAGGGGGTTCTGACCAGGCTTAAGGACAGGAACCACAATGCTATCCCTCCACTGAGAAGGGAAGTCACCCTGGAGCCAGATACGGTTAAACACCCGAAGAAGATGGTGCCGTTGTGGAGCACTGAGATGTTGAAGCAGCTGGTTATGAATGGAATCTGGGCCAGGGGCCGTATCGTGAGAAGAAGATAGAGCAGAAAGAAATTCCCATTCAGTGAAAGGTTCGTTGTAAGATTCTGACTCACAAGTGGTGAAACATAAGGTGACAGCTTCAGCCTGCTGTTTTTGATGAAGGAAAGCAGCTGGATAGGAGGCCGACGCTGATGCCACTGCAAAATGGGTCGCAAGATGTTCTGCGAGAACTAATGGGTCCATACAAATGCCATCTGGGAGGTGAAGGCCTGGGAGGGTGGACTGCCGATGGCAACCTTGAAGAGAGCGAAGTGTAGCCCATACCCGTGACAGAGGGACAGTGGAACCAAGGGAAGAAACGAATCGTTCCCAACATATCCGCTTGCTCTGTTTGATTAAATAACGGGCTTTAGCGCGAAGGCGCTTAAAGGTAGAAAGGCTGGCTACAGATGGGTGCCTCTTAAAGTGTTGCAAAGCTCGACGGCGATCACGGATGGCAATGGCAATGGCCGTACTCCACCACGGGACTTGCCGACGACGAAATTGTCCAGATGAGCGCGGGACAGCAAGGTTAGCAGCGCGAACAATCGCGTCAGACACGTCACGTAGGACGTCATCAATACAACCCGACAAAGAGGGAGAAAACTCGACCTGTGCAGTATATAGAGGCCAATCGGCGCGGTGGAAAGACCAACGAGGTAACCTCTCCATCGGGGAGCGGGAAGGGAGCGTGATAATCAACGGGAAATGGTCACTATCACAAAGGTCGTCGTGTGGCGACCAGTGTAATGAAGGGAGGAGAGAGGGAGAAGAAAGAGAAAGATCAATGGCAGAAAAGGTACCATGACCAGCACTGAAATGAGTAGGGGAGCCATCATTAAGAAGGCACAGGTCGTGGTCTGCAATAAATTGGTCTATAAGAAGACCTAGTCTAGATGGAAAGGCACTGCCCCACAAAGGATGATGAGCATTAAAATCCCCAAGGAGGAGGAAGGGAGGAGGAAGTTGCTGAAGAAGGGTGGTTAAGGCAGCAGGTGTAAGAGTCCTGTCAGGAGGGAGATAAAGATTGCATACTGTGACTGCAGAGTCTAAGTGGACCCTAACAGCAACCGCTTCCAATGTAGTTTGGAGAGGAATCCACGTGCTAGCAATGTCTGTACGGACCAACGTACAAACGCCACCAGAAGCCCGCAAGGGTCCGACCCGATTTCGACAGAAAACACGGAAGCCATGGAGGGTCGGTGAGTGAGCATCAGTAAAATGAGATTCCTGGAGAACCACACAAGCTGCTGAGTAGGACGAAAGAGGGGATTTCAATTCCGGAAGGTGACGATAGTAGCCATTACAATTCCATTGGAAAACCACAGAACGATGGTTTAAATGAGGGCTGAACATGCTAAATCCAGTCATACCGCCGGGTCCCCTCCCGTCACCGACAAGGAGGGGGCGACATCCATAAACGACAGGTCAGAATTGGGTTGTGAAGTCGGGGAAGGGACCTCCGGTGACACCAGAGGCTCTTTGTCCCGGGACTTATGTTTCTTCTTCTTTTCAGGCTGAGATCCAGGAGGGCTGTGTGGCATAACGGAGCCAGCTGCAGCAAGATCAGGAACAGAAAGAGACCGGGCAACCTGGGGGCCGATAGACCGCGGCTCTCGCGGTCGCCGCGCTGCAGCAGACCTTTGACCTGGAAGGTGCCGGGAAGGGGCATCCCGGGAGAGGCGCCCTTGACCGGCAGACGCCGAAGGAGTGGGACACTTCTCCGGCTGGGGAGGGGGAGCAGCGCCCAGAGGAGAAGGTGTGGGAGCCGCAGGGGAGGGGGGAAGGAGAGGGGTCCGGGATGGGGGTAAGGAAGGGGGAGGAAGGGATGAAGATGTAACCAAGGCGTAACTAGATGTCATGGACACAGGGTGCAATCGTGCATATTTCTTACGGGCCTCTGTGTAGCTTAAACGATCAAGGGACTTATACTCCTGTATCTTTTTTCTTTCTTATAGACTGGGCAATCTGCTGAACGTGGAGAATGACTACCATGACAATTTACACGTACAGGAGAGGGAACACAGGGACTCCCCTCATGGAGTAGACGTCCACAGTCACCACAGAGAGGGTCCTGGGAACAGCGAGAAGACATGTGGCCAAAACGCAAGCACTTAAAACACCGCATAGGAGGTGGGATGTACGGCTTCACATCACAGCGATAGACCATAATCTTAACTTTCTCAGGAAGGGTATCCCCTTGAAAGGCCAGGATAAAGTCACCAGTATCAATACGATTGTCTTTAGGACCCTTCTGAACACGCCGAACAAAGTGAACACCCCGCCGTCCGAGATTGTCCCGAAGTTCCTCATCAGTTTGAAGGATGAGGTCTCTGTGAAAAATCACACCTTGTACCATATTTAGAGACTGGTGAGGGGTAATGGACACGGGAATTGTGCCAAGATGGGTACAGGCACGAAGGGCCGCAGATTGGGCAGCCGAAGCAGTTTTTATCAGCAACGAACCCGACCGCATCTTGCTCAGGGAGTCCACTTCGCCGAACTTGTCTTCAATGTGTTCCACAAAGAATAAAGGTTTGACACTGGTGAAAGTATCTCCATCAGTCCTGGTGCAAACTAGATAACGGGGGAAAGGTTTTGCCCCTAGACGACGGGCCTGACCCTCCTCCCAGGGGGTAGCCACGGAAGGGAAGGCCGAAGGGGTAAGAGAAGCAGCACTTGAGGAATCAGTACCACGCAGAGAGACGGCCGCAGAAGAGCGGCCAGAGTTTTGGACCCGTATGCGTTTCATCTGCATAGCGTCCGCCCTGATACCAACCACTCCGATCAGGGGCTCTCCTCACGGGCGCCACCCAGCCACAGCAAGGGCCGTCTGGCACGGCGGCCATTGCCGGGAGTTCCGATGCTCCAGGATGACGAGCAACCACTCCAAGGCATGCATGAGGAGGTCACAGCTCAGGTATCAGAAGTGTGATCCCTGTGTGTTCAGGGGGCTCAACCAAAAGGGTACATAGCGATTCCACCACACGGGCTGGCTACCGTGCTGGCTATGCACCCTAGCATCAGACAACGACGTAAAAGAAAAGGTGGAATGTACTAGGAGGGCACACGTCGGAGACACTAGGTAAGGTGCTCTTCCCCAAATGGCTCACACTACGGAAGAGAAATTTTGGAATGGAGGTCAAACCCCAGAGGGGGACCAAGGAATGCCAAAAGGAGGAGATGATTACGCAACAAAGCCGGAGTGTAAAACCAACAGAACCAGGAGGATAGCGGGGGCCAACATAAGCAAGGACACCAATAGAGGGAGAGGAGAGGGTGAGGGGAAAGGGGTATGGAGGGGAAAGGAGGGGAAGGGAAAGGAAATGCAGCCCGGGAGAGAAAGAAGGCTGCAATGGCTCGGGGCCCCGTGCTCGCCACGCACGTATCCACAAAAGAGTTGTGGACCCCCTGGGGGGGCCACTGCTAGTAATTGTTGTTGTTGTTGTTGTTGTTGTTGTTGTTGTTGTTGTTGTTGTTGTCGCCGTCTTCAGTCCTGAGACTGGTTTGATGCAGCTCTCCATGCTACTCTATCCTGTGCAAGATTCTTCATCTCCCAGTACCTACTGCAACCTACATCCTTCTGAATCTGCTTAGTGTATTCATCTCTTGGTCTCCCCCTATGATTTTTACCCTCCATGCTGCCCTCCAATACTAAATTGGTGATCCCTTGATGCCTCAGAACATGTCCTACCAACCGATCCCTTCTTCTGGTCAAGTTGTGCCACAAACTTCTCTTCTCCCCAATCCTATTCAATACTTCCTCATTAGTTATGTGATCTACCCATCTAATCTTCAGCATTCTTCTGTAGCACCACATTTCAAAAGCTTCTATTCTTTTCTTGTCCAAACTATTTACCGTCCATGTTTCACTTCCATACATGGCTACACTCCATACAAATACTTTCAGAAATAACTTCCTGACACTTAAATCTATACTCGATGTTAACAAATTTCTCTTCTTCAGAAACGCTTTCCTTGCCATTGCCAGTCTACATTTTATATCCTCTCTACTTCGACCATCATCAGTTATTTTGCTCCCCAAATAGCAAAACTCCTTTACTACTTTAAGTGTCTCATTTCCTAATCTATTACCCTCAGCATCACCCGACTTAACTCGACTGCATTCCATTATCCGTGTTTTGCTTTTGTTGATGTTCATCTTATATCCTCCCTTCAAGACACCATCCATTCCGTTCAACTGCTCTTTCAAGTCCTTTGCTGTCTCTGACAGAATTACAATGTCATCGGCGAACCTCAGAGTTTTTATTTCTTCTCCATGGATTTTAATACCTACTCCAAATTTTTCTTTTGTTTCCTTTACTGCTTGCTCAATATAGAGATTGAATAACATCGGGGAGAGGCTACAACCCTGTCTTACTCCCTTCCCAACCACTGCTTCCCTTTGATGTCCCTCAACTCTTATAACTGCCATCTGGTTTCTGTACAAGTTGTAAATAGCCTTTTGCTCCCTGTATTTTACCCCTGCCACCTTTAGAATTTGAAAGAGAGTATTCCAGTCAACATTGTCAAAAGCTTTCTCTAAGTCTACAAATGCTAGAAACGTAGGTTTGCCTTTCCTTAATCTTTTTTCTAAGATAAGTCGTAAGGTCAGTATTGCCTCACGTGTTCCAGTATTTCTACGGAATCCAAACTGATCTTCCCCGAGGTCGGCTTCTACTAGTTTTTCCATTCGTCTGTAAAGAATTCGTGTTAGTATTTTGCAGCTGTGGCTTATTAAACTGATTGTTCAGTAATTTTCACATCTGTCAACACCTGCTTTCTTTGGGATTGGAATTATTATATTCTTCTTTAAGTCTGAGGGTATTTCGCCTGTTTCATACATCTTGCTCCCAGATGTTAGAGTTTTGTCAGGACTGGCTCTCCCAAGGCCGTCAGTAGTTCCAATGGAATGTTGTCTACTCCGGGGGCCTTGTTTAGACTCAGGTCTTTCAGTGCTCTGTCAAACTCTTCACGCAGTATCATATCTCCCATTTCATCTTCATCTACATCCTCTTCCATTTCCATAATATTGTCCTCAAGTACATCGCCCTTGTATAGACCCTCTATATACTCCTTCCACCTTTCTGCTTTCCCTTCTTTGCTTAGAACTGGGTTTCCATCTGAGCTCTTGATGTTCATACATGTGGTTCTCTTATCTCCAAAGGTCTCTTTAATTTTCCTGTAGGCAGTATCTGTCTTACCCCTAGTGAGATAAGCCTCTACATCCTTACATTTGTCCTCTAGCCATCCCTGCTTAGCCATTTTGCACTTCCTGTCGATCTCATTTTTGAGACGTTTGTATTCCTTTTTGCCTGCTTCATTTACTGCATTTTTATATTTTCTCCTTTCATCAATTAAATTCAATATTTCTTCTGTTACCCAAGGATTTCTACTAGCCCTCGTCTTTTTACCTACTTGATCCTCTGCTGCCTTCACTACTTCATCCCTCAAAGCTACCCATTCTTCTTCTACTGTATTTATTTCCCCCATCCCTGTCAATTGCTCCCTTATGCTCTCCCTGAATATCTGTACAACCTCTGGTTCTTTTAGTTTATCCAGGTCCCATCTCCTTAAATTCCCACCTTTTTGCAGTTTCTTCAGTTTTAATCTACAGGTCATAACCAATAGATTGTGGTCAGAGTCCATATCTGCCCCTGGAAATGTCTAACAATTTAAAACCTGGTTCCTAAATCTCTGTCTTACCATTATATAATCTATCTGATACCTTTTAGTATCTCCAGGGTTCTTCCATGTATACAACCTTCTATCATGATTCTTAAACCAAGTGTTAGCTATGATTAAGTTGTGCTCTGTGCAAAATTCTATCAGGCGGCTTCCTCTTTCATTTCTTAGCCCCAATCCATATTCACCTACTACGTTTCCTTCTCTCCCTTTTCCTACACTCGAATTCCAGTCACCCATGACTATTAAATTTTCGTCTCCCTTCACTATCTGAATAATTTCTTTTATTTCATCATACATTTCTTCAATTTCTTCGTCATCTGCAGAGCTAGTTGGCATATAAACTTGTACTACTGTAGTAGGTGTGGGCTTCGTATCTGTCTTGGCCACAATAATGCGTTCACTATGCTGTTTGTAGTAGCTTACCCGCATTCCTATTTTCCTATTCATTATTGAACCTACTCCTGCATTACCCCTATTTGATTTTGTGTTTATAACCCTGTAGTCACCTGACCAGAAGTATTGTTCCTCCTGCCACCGAACTTCACTAATTCCCACTATATCTAACTTCAACCTATCCATTTCCCTTTTTAAATTTTCTAACCTACCTGCCCGATTAAGGGATCTGACATTCCACGCTCCGATCCGTAGAACGCCGGTTTTCTTTCTCCTGATAACGACATCCTCTTGAGTAGTCCCCACCCGGAGATCCGAATGGGGGACTATTTTACCTCCGGAATATTTTACCCAAGAGGATGCCATCATCATTTAATCATACAGTAAAGCTGCATGCCCTCGGGAAAAATTACGGCCGTAGTTTCCCCTTGCTTTCAGCCGTTCGCAGTACCAGCACAGCAAGGCCGTTTTGGTTATTGTTACAAGGCCAGATCAGTCAATCATCCAGACTGTTGCCCTTTCAACTACTGAAAAGGCTGCTGCCCCTCTTCAGGAGCCACACGTTTGTCTGGCCTCTCAACAGATACCCCTCCATTGTGGTTGAACCTACGGTACGGCTATCTGTATCGCTGAGGCACGCAAGCCTCCCCACCAACGGCAAGGTCCATGGTTCATGTAAGGAGGACTGCTAGTAATATCATCAAGGAAAGTTATATGCAGCTGTATACAGCTATTACTAATCATATTTTTTTCTCAAGAACTAAATGTTTAGGTACTTCTTTTCCAGAGATCAGGTTACACTGACCCAAACGGTCTACCATAGACAGAACAGTAGGGTTTAAATACAGGGGCTATCTTCTAAAACACAAATGCTATTCCCATAACTATCAATTCATCAGCTGACAAGTTGTACAGGTACTTACGAACATTATGATTCCTTTTTAAAATTAAGTCTTATTTAGACACAGGCACTTTATTAACAGGGAAAGTTACCTGGATTGTTTGCCTGTATTTCAGTCTGATGCAGTTCGCCACATTCAGCGAGGCTGTGATCCAAAGCCAGGGCCAGGAAGCGACACTTGGCTGGGCTGAGCCGCTTCAGCAGGGAGTAGAGCGCCACAGTACGTTCACATTCGTTCCACTGGTCAAACCAGGCTGAGACGGTGTTTACCTGCTCGCGGAACATGACTGCTCCACTGCCTACACTACCGTCTGACCGTAGGGAAGTACGGCCCTGCAACAATACACAAATCCTTCATATCAGTATTTAATCATATTAAATCTGGATCTTTAAGTGCATGAAAGAGCTGATAAGTCTATACTAGAATTGGTTTTCCACAAGTTCTAGATAAACATTTCTTATTTTTCTAAGACTTGATCCAAAATCTTAAGGTGTTTTCTTCATACATAAAAATCAATAAGCAGATCAAAATAGCATTCAGTCACTCAGTAACCATACTGACGAGTAAAGGAAATATAGTAACTGCAAAAGATCTTACTATTGTTCCTGCTCCAACTAGTCTCATGAATGCTGAAATATCAGATACTGAAAATGTGACTCTGGTGTAGAAAATCAATTGAGAAAGCTAAACTGTTGAAACATCATACATCCAGATCAGATGCGGTACAGTAAACCTAGACTAGATATTTTTTTTTTTTTTTTTTTTTTGTGGTTTTAGGGCGCACAACTTCAATGGTCATTAGCGCCCTTACTACGTTAAGAATGCACCGCGAGGCACAAGTTTAAAACAACAACTAAAAGGGAAAACATGATAAAAGACAGACTGATAGGCATTGGATTAAAAAACAGCGTAATCAAATGTCCTTAGAGAGGTGTGTCAAATTGATAAAACGAAGGACACGAGCAGCTGCTCGTGGGTCATCGGCTAAAATAGCTTCCAAAGTACATGGCAGGTTAAGATCGAGACGCAGTGTGTTGAAATCTGTACAGGAAATTAAAATGTGGCGGACCGTCAGCAATTGCCCACATGGGCAGAACAGCGTCGGCGCAGCCGTCAGCAGATGGCGATGGCTGAACCGGCAGTGTCCGATGCGTAACCGGGCCAAAACGACCTCCTCCCACCGAGAAAGGCGGGAGGAGGACGTCCAAGCCGTGGGAAGAGGTTTCAAGGCCCGAAGCTTGTTGTCTGTAAGTGCAGCCCAATCAGCATGTCACAGCGATAAAATGCGCCGACAAATTACCCTGCTACAATCCGACGAAGGGACACAACAAGAAGCTGTCCGAGGTTGGAGGACCGCAGCCTTGGCCGCGGCATCTGCAGCTTCGTTCCCAGGGATACCGACATGGCCAGGGACCCACATAAAGCTAACCGGAGAACCGACGTCCACCAGCTGCTGAAGAGAGCATTGGATCCGGTGCACGAAAGGGTGAACCGGATACGGATCACTGAGGCTCTGGATGGCGCTCAGGGAATCGGAGCAGATGACATAAGCAGAATGTCGGTGGCGGCAGATGTAAAGAACAGCCTGGTAGAGGGCAAAGAGCTCAGCTGTGAAGACCGAACAATGGCCATGGAGCCGGTATTTGCAACTTTGGGCCCCGACAAGAAAGGAACACCCGACCCCGTCATTGGTCTTTGAGCCATCTGTATAAATGAAGGTCCTATTGATGAACTTTGAACGAAGTTCAACAAAACGGGAGTGGTAGACCGAACTGGGGGTAACCTCTTTTGGGAGCGAGCTGAGGTCAAAATGAACGCGGACCTGAGCCTGGAGCCAAGGTGGCGTGTGGCTCTCGCCCACTCGAGAGGTTGCAGGGAGTGAAAAATTAAGGTGGTGAAGGAGGCGACGAAAGCGAACTCCAGGGGGTAGCAGGGCAGAGACATACAACCCGTATTGACGGTCGAGAGAGTCGTCAAAAAAGGAGCGATAAGACGGGTGGTCGGGCATTGACAGTAGCCGGCAGGCATACCGACAAAGCAGTATATCGTACTGGTAGGTGAGTGGCAATTCGCCAGCGTCAGCGTGAAGACTCTCTACGGGACTAGTATAAAATGCTCCAATCGCAAGTCGTAAACCCCGATGTTGTATGGAGTTGAGGCGGCGTAAGATGGATGGCCGTGCAGAGGAGTATACGAAGCTCCCATAATCCAGCTTGGAGCGGACGATCGACCGATATAGACGAAGCAGGACGGTTCGATCTGCTCCCCACGACATACCACTGAGAACACGGAGGACATTTAAAGAACGGGTACAACGGGCAGCCAAATATGACACATGTGGAGACCAGCTAAGTTTCCTGTCAAATGTAAGACCTAAAAATTTTGTTGTCTCCACGATTGGGAGAGCAACGGGACCGAGTCGTAAGGATGGTGGGAGAAACACTTTGTAGCGCCAGAAGTTAATACAGACCGTCTTCTCGGCAGAAAAACGGAAGCCATTGGCGACACTCCAGGAGTAAAGACAGTCAAGAGAACGCTGAAGACAGCGCTCCAGGACACGTGTACACTGCGCGCTGCAATAGATGGTAAAATCGTCCACGAAGAGGGAGCCTGATACATCAGCTGGGAGGCAATCCATTATTGGATTGATCGCGATGGCGAAGAGAGCGACGCTCAAAACTGAGCCCTGTGGCACCCCATTCTCCTGGCGAAAGGTGTCGGACAGGACAGAACCCACACGTACCCTGAACCGTCGCTCCATTAAAAAAGAACGAATAAAAAGAGGGAGGCGACCGCGAAGGCCCCATGTATGCATGGTGCGGAGAATGCCCGCCCTCCAACAGGTGTCGTAAGCCTTCTCCAAATCAAAGAACACAGCCGCGGTCGGGCGCTTCCGCAGGAAGTTATTCATAATGAAGGTCGACAAGGTAACCAGATGGTCAACAGCAGAGCGGCAACTACGAAATCCACATTGTACATTGGTAAGTAGGCGTCGAGACTCGAGCAGCCAAACCAATCGAGAGTTAACCATTCGCTCCATCACTTTACAGACACAGCTGGTAAGCGAGATGGGTCGATAACTGGAAGGTAAGTGCTTGTCCTTCCCCGGCTTAGGAATCGGGACAACAATAGACTCGCGCCAGCATGCGGGAACATGTCCCTCAATCCAGATGCGATTGTAAGTACGAAGAAGAAAACCTTTACCCGCAGGAGAAAGGTTCTTCAGCATCTGAATATGAATAGAATCAGGCCCTGGAGCGGAGGACCGTGATCGGCCAAGTGCGTTTTCGAGTTCCCGCATGGTGAATGGGGCATTATAACTTTCACGATTCGAGGAGCGGAAGTTAGGTGGCCTAGCCTCCTCTGCCTGTTTGCGGGGGAGGAAGGCAGGGTGGTAATGAGCGGAGCTCGAAACCTCAGCGAAAAAGCGGCCGAAGGCATTGGAGACATCCTCAGGGGCCACAAGGACGTCATTCGCGACCGTCAAGCCAGAAACTGGTGAGTGGACCTTAGTGCCAGATAGCCGGCGCAGGCCAACCCAGACAACAGAAGGAGGAGTACAACTGTTGAAGGTGCTTGTGAAAGCAGCCCAGATGGCTTTCTTGCTTTCTTTAATAATACAACGACACTGAGCACGTAATCGTTTATAATTGATACAATTCGCCACTGTAGGGTGGCGTTTAAAGGTGCGTAAAGCACGTCGACGAGCACGTAAAGCGTCTCTACATGCTGCAGTCCACCAGGGGACCGGTACGCGACGTGGAGAGGAAGTAGGGTGAGGGATGGAATATTCAGCAGCAGCGAGAATGACTTCCGTGAGGTGTGCGACCTGACGATCGCAGCTTGTGAAGGTTTGATCCTGAAAGGTCGCCCTGGAAGAGAAGAGCCCCCAGTCTGCCTTGGAGATGGTCCAACTAGAGGAGCATGGAGAGGGGGTATGCTGCAGGAGATGGATAACACACGGGAAGTGGTCGCTCGAATATGTATCAGAAAGTACATACCACTCAAACCGGCGTGCAAGTTGGGGAGTACATATAGAGAGGTCTAAATGGGAATAGGTGTGAGATGTGTCCGAAAGAAAAGTAGGGGCGCCAGTATTGAGGCAGACAAGGTTGAGCTGGTTGAAAAGGTCTGCTAACAGGGAGCCCCTCGGGCAGGATGCTGGAGAGCCCCAAAGGGGATGGTGGGCATTGAAGTCTCCAGTTAACAAAAATGGTGCAGGTAGCTGAGCAATAAGTTGCATCATGTCTGCCCTGGTAACGGCAGATGACGATGGAGTGTAAACGGTACAAATGGAAAATGTAAAAGTGGGGAGAGTAATGCGGATGGCAACTGCCTGCAGGCCGGTGTGCAACGTGATGGGATCATAGTAAATATCATCCCGGACCAGCAACATAACCCCTCCATGAGCCGGGATACCTACCACAGGGGGTAGGTCAAAACGCACAGAGGTGTAGTGTGCCAAGGCAATTTGATCGCATGGGCGTAGCTTCGTTTCCTGGAGGGCTACGACGAGCGGACGGTGCAAGCGGAGCAGCAACTTCAAGTCCTCTCGATTGGAGCGAATGCTGCGAATATTCCAGTGAATAAGTGCCATCGTAAGAAAGGGAAGATAAAAGAAGGGGTCACCTCGAAGGCCGCGGAGGGCCTGGCTTCGAGCGAGCACTGCCGCCGCTATCAGTAGGCGGACAGTCATCGTCCATTGGGTCTATAGGTTCATCGGCCATCTTGGGAAGATGGCCGGGAGGGGGAGCTTCCTCCGCCGGTGAACGGCCAGATGTTCGGCTACCAGCGGTGCGGCCAGGCGAAACGGATGACGGCCTGGGGCGGCAACCGCTGGGTGGCGCAGGAGAAGAAATGCGCCGTGGCGGAGAAGGAGAACTGTGCTTCCTAGGAGCCTTCTTGGAAGTACGTTTGGTGGAAGTACCGGTCGAAGGCTGGGAGGTCGAGGTACGTAGGAAGTCTGCACGGGACGGTTCCTTCTTAAAGGCCCGTGCATCTGACTTCTGGGTCGTCATCTTGGCAGAAGCTGATGAAGGTGCTTGTGTCTGAGGGGTGACGGGAGGAAGAGGAGACGTCGACCGGGCGATCTTAGCACTGGCCGAACGGACGACCGTGGTGCTGAAGGTCAGATCGCATGTCTGGGTTGCCACCTCCCTGGTAGTCCGAGGAGAGGCGAGGACAGTACTGTATTTCCCCGCTGGGAGCAGCGTGGGCTTCCTACTAGCAAATAGCTTGCGAGCAGCCGAGGTGGACACTTTCTCTTTGACCCGAATTTCTTGGATACAGCGTTCTTCCTTATAGACAGGACAGTCGCGGGAGGATGCGGCATGGTCACCCTGACAGTTCACACAACGAGGAGACGGAGGTGGACAGTCACCCTCATGGGCATCCCTGCCACAAGTGACACATTTAGCCACATTGGAACAAGACTGGCGAGTGTGATTGAAACGCTGACACTGGTAACAGCGCGTAGGTGTCGGGACATAGGGGCGAACAGAAATAACCTCATAGCCCGCCTTGATGCGCGATGGCAGCTTAACACTATCGAAGGTCAAGAAAAGTGTCCGGGTCGGTACAAGGTCACTGTTGACCTTTTTCATGACCCTATGGACAGCCGTCACGCCCTGCTCAGCGAGGAAAGATTGAATCTCCTCGTCAGTCAGTCCGTCGAGGGAGCTAGTATAGACCACACCACGAGATGAATTCAAAGTGCGGTGAGCCTCCACCCGCACAGGGAACGTGTACAGGAGTGTGGCCCGAAGCAGTTTTTGTGCCTGAAAGGCGCTCTCAGTTTCTAGTAATAAGGTACCGTTACACCTGGTACAAGATTTGACAGATCCGGCTATGGCATCTACACCCTTCTGGATAACGAAAGGGTTGACAGAGGAAAAATCCTTTCCGTCCTCAGATCGAGAAACGACGAGGAACTGTGGGGCAGGCGGTAGTACTTTTGTCACTGATGGCTGGTCACGTTTCCGTTTTTGGGCAGAAGTCGAGACAGATGGAGTGAAATCCATTGCGGAGGAATCCCCCATGATTGCCAGCGTCTCCGATGGCGCGCTCCTTCCTTGTGGGGACCCTCTCAGAGGGCACTCCCACCTTAGGTGAATGTTTACACCTCATGTCACACCTCCCGAGAACCAGACGGAGGGACCAATCGGCATGGTCAGAAGGTATCAGCTCAGGCAATCACCCCTCCCCGGGCCTGACCTTTACCAGGGGGTACGCGCGTGCCTTACATGTCTACGCAGGGCGGGGAATTACGCGTTACCCCGTCACCGGCTACGCGTGCGACGGGGAATTACGCGTTACCCCGTCACCGGCTACGCGTGCGAACGCGTGGGTCGGCCTTCAGGCACGCACAGGGAGGAAGGAAGAAGAGGAAAAAGAGGAGAGAGAGGGAGAGAGAGGACAGATTGTCTCAAACGCCGAGGCGGAGACCAGAGAAGGCAAGGAGAAGAAGGCAATGAGAAGGCAAGGAGAAGAAGGCAATGAGAAGGCAAGGAGAAGAAGGCAAGGAAACAGTAAGGAAGACAGTGAGGTGGAAAAGAGCAAAGAAAGGAACCAACCAAAGGAAGGAAGAAACGAGAAGGGAAAAAGCAAAATGACCGCAAATAGAGGTCGTGGAACCGTCCGTCTCCAGACGCAGGCGCTAACGACCCCCTTGAGGGGGTGGGAGTCCTTTTAGTCGCCTCTTACGACAGGCAGGAATACCTCGGGCCTATTCTAATCCCCGGACCCGCAGGGGGGGGGGCTAGACTAGATGTGATAGTTGCCAAGTTCTGGCAGTGTGATTTATGAATAAATCATCTATATTAGACTACTACCAGTCACATTATTTTGTTTTAATTTAATACAATGCTGCATGTTTTTGTCATCAAGTCTCTCTTGCATGCATATGGAAACAAAAGTTACTAAAATATTAACTCCAGATTTATTTGATAATTTACAAACTATGTCAAAGTAATATCTATATCAATTCTGGCAAGTACACGGGTGAGCAGGAGGAAGCAGAAAGTGGAGGTAGGCTCCATTTCCACAATGAACAATATCCGCCAACCATCAGAACAACTGGAAGTGCCCAAAGTTACTTCTGGTGTATAGATGTGGATTCTGTCTGATTGCACCATAGCTACAAGGGTAGGGAAAGAGTCCTAGTAATATATGCTACAAGATTCTAATCAAGATCACAAAGAAAAGAAAACATTAGGTTCATCAATCCCATTTCACATATAATACAGAAGCTACGGAGTACATACTTATTGTGACGGTCATATCGGGTATCTTCTGTAGGGTCATTCCATGTCAAATCAACCAATTGTACTACATGATTTGAACCATGACCTCTCCGATTTGGATGAATTTTTTTTTTCAGGTCATGTACCCACTAACACTAGTTTAAATTTGAGATTACAAATTTTTCTGATCTTTGGTTTTTGAGTTTCCAGGGTTTAAAAATAAAAAACCTCGGTTTTTGATCAGTCGATGATTGTTTTAAAATGCTGTAGCTCAAAAACTATACAACCTAGAGAGCTCAAACTTGCACCATTGTTTTCCTCTATAAATTCCCTTCAATTTGATATGTAACAGGACTATGCTACCTAAATATGACAATTTTAAACTACTCCAAAAAACATTTTTTGAAATTTCCAAAATATGTACCCTCGGATTTTTTTATAAAAATTATAGGTGTTGTCCAGTCTAACTTACTAAATGCATGCAATATTTCAAGATGGGATCTCAATGGGTTCTTTTATAAAATAATATTTAATGCGTTCTTTTATAAAATAGCATTTAAAGGGTTCTTTTATAAAATAATATTTTACTATCGCAGTACACACTAGCGAGGTGAAAAGCAGACTATTTCTACGCTATGAACACTAAGGTAGGCCTATGTAATTCTAACAAACTTAAATTATTCTGTTAGCCTTTTTATGCAACGTTACCCTCTTATTGTTTGTTAATTCATTAAATGATATAGTGTTGTTTTAATTTAATGTTCATGATTCTTTTAACTATGCATCAGAAGGAAGTAAACATTTTAATTGGTAATATACGTGCTACAAGTTAAAATTTTCAATAAAGCCACTCACCTTCATCCTTAGTTGTAAATGGCAGAGATTATCTTTTTCTTGGTTTTCCAGGTGTTATTTGTAATCATTTACAACAAGTTACTTATATTAGAAATTGGCATGTAAGTAATTTCACATAGGAAAAAGATCAACTTGTTGATATCTGCATGGATAGAACTGTATTTCAAAGTTAATACACATTGTATTTATACAACTTAGGGTTTAGTGAGGGTAAGTGTAACATGAAACTTCCTGGCAGATTAAAACTGTGTGCCCAACCGAGACTCGAACTCGGGACCTTTGCCTTTCGCGGGCAAGTGCTCTACCATCTGAGCTACCGAAGCACGACTCACGCCCGGTACTCACAGCTTGACTTCTGCCAGTACCTCGTCTCCTACCTTCCAAACTTTACAGAAGCTCTCCTGCGAACCTTGCAGAACTAGCACTCCTGAAAGAAAGGATATTGCGGAGACATGGCTTAGCCACAGCCTGGGGGATGTTTCCAGAATGAGATTTTCACTCTGCAGCGGAGTGTGCGCTGATATGAAACTTCCTGGCAGATTAAAACTGTGTGCCCGACCGAGACTCGAACTCGGGACCTTTGCCTTTCGCGGGCAAGTGCTCTACCATCTGAGCTACCGAAGCACGACTCACGCCCGGTACTCACATCTTTACTTCTGCCAGTACCTCGTCTCCTACCTTCCAAACTTTACAGAAGCTCTCCTGCGAACCTTCGGTAGCTCAGATGGTAGAGCACTTGCCCGCGAAAGGCAAAGGTCCCGAGTTCGAGTCTCGGTCGGGCACACAGTTTTAATCTGCCAGGAAGTTTCATATCAGCGCACACTCCGCTGCAGAGTGAAAATCTCATTCTGTAAGTGTAACATAATTTAAATGTGCTTCTTTTATGATCTTTTAAGATATTTTTCCAAAGCAAGGAAAGACAACCATTTCTTTAGCACTTAAAAAGTTTAGGTTCTTCCCATAGCTGTTGTTGGATTTGCTGTTTGTAAAAGAGTGTTTTCTGGGATATCTAATATATCTCATGGTTGTGGATAGTAAAAAAGACTGGGCTGGACCCTTTGGGTGTAAAAAATTTACTCGGTACATGTCATTGTATTTTTCTTCAGTGCATCCTAGCTGCCAAGAGTCGTCATATGCTACTGTCACAAAACCAGCAGTAATATTTTCCACATGTGACTGTGTTGTTTGGTTCAGTGTTGTCACATATTCGAGAGACTCGTCCAGACTAAAATGATAAGGCTTGACAGTAATTTCTCTCTCTGTGCAGGGTTTATATGAGTGAAACTTTTGTGTTCCCACAATTGCTTTCGAGTCACTAAACCGAGCAAGTAAGTATTCTTTGACAGTTCATAGTCCTCTGTTGTGCAATATTCAAAGTCAATGTTTTTTATGTTTTCCATGGCAAATACATAAAGTGATTTGGGTGTTAAGATTCGTTGGTCATATGGCCTTTGTAAGCTGGCTTTAGCAGCTAGCCACTTAACAGTTCCGCCAAGGCCATCGCATGCGCTCTTGACATGGGATGTTGCAAAGAACTCCCACTCTGCCTCAACATCAAAATCAGTTTTATGCAAACACAAATTAAGGAAGTTTTTCTTATTTTTATATTGTGCAGTGCTGCCATCAGAAAAGTAAGTAACCTTTTTAAGTGCGAAAGGCAAGTTTTGCTTTATGATTTCTAGCAGTTTTTTCTGGAATACATAGAAAGCGACTGCATTATGTTTCAGGCAATCTGATATGAAGACATACTGCAGATGTTTTAGTTTTCCCTCCTATTTATAATATATGATGAAAGGATGCAGTGTAGCTTCCCCATTACATCAAGGTGGCCAAAAGTGGGGTAGTGGCCAAAACTAGAGCATTGACACTATACGAAAATCTCACACTTTTTTATAATAAAAAGCGAATGTCGTACAAAATCTTAAGTTATTTTTTTATATATTTTATTCTTGCATTAAAATATCATTTAATGAATTAACAAACAATAAGAGGGTACTGTTGCATAAAAGGGCTAACAGAATAATTTAAGTTTGTTAGAATTACATAGGCCTACCTTGGTATTCATAGCGTAGAAATAGTCTGCTTTTCACCTGATAGTGTGTACTGCGATAGTAAAATATTATTTTATAAAAGAACCCATTAAATATTATTTTATAAAAGAACCCATTGAGATCCCATCTTGAAATTTTGCATGCATTTAGTCAGTTAGATTGGACAACCCATATAATTTTTTATAAAAAAAAATCCGAGGGTACATATTTTGGAAATTTCAAAAAATTTTTTTGGAATAGTTTAAAATTGTCACAGTTAGGTAGCATAGTCATGTTACATATCAAATTGAAGGGAACTTATAGAGTAAAACAATGGTGCAAGTTTGAGCTCTCTATGTTGTATAGTTTTTGAGCTACAGCATTTTAAAACAATCATCGATTGATAAAAAACGGAGGTTTTTTTGATTTTTAAACCCTTGAAACTCAAAAACCAAAGGTCAGAAAAATTTGTAATCTCAAATTTAAACTAGTGTTTGTGGGTACATTACCTGGTAAAAAAAAAAAAAAAAAAAAAAAAAAAAAAAAAAAAAAAAAAAAAAGGTCATCCAAATCAGAGATATCAAGGTTCAGACTGTTAGTTGATTTGAGATGGAATGACCCTGTAGTCCCTTTTCAATGGATCCATAATATACAGGTCATTCACAATGTCACACCACAGCTTATGTTCAACATCAGCGTGCAATAACCATTACATACAGCAGGTGGCAGCACAAGCAGTTGAGGGTATATACAGAGTGTAGGAAGCAGCACAGAAAACAGTTCCGTCATTGTCGTGATGTGGAAACAGAACGATTTAAACAATGTCCAAAAGGGCACTATCATCGGCTTTCATGCCAAGGGTGGAAGCATTTCCGAAACAGCTAAATTTGAAAAATGTTCGTATGCCACAGTGTTTGAAGTACGCTGTGCATGGCAAAATGACACTATTAAAAACAGATGCAGAGGCAACTGTTGTGCATCACGGGCCATAGATTATGGGTGAATGACAGCTGCTGAGATGTGTACAGGTGAATAGTCATGCAGCTGTTGAGATAATATAGTGAAAGTAAGTAAAGGAAACAAACCTTCGCATTTCAGTGTCAGAGAGAGTGGAGATAATTCTCAAAGTGAAAATAGCAGCATTCAGTTTCTGCAAAAGATTCTGAATGCTATACCTCCAGTCCTCAGTCCAACGTACTTAAACTGATCCACTTCACTGACCACCTTCAGACAATTTTCTTTTTCTTGGTTGTTAAAATTACATTTCAGAAACTTTTTGTACTGTATTTTGTAAATAACTTTAAACGTTCATAAATGTTAAGTTGGGCCCCTTCACAAAATGAAAATTATTAGCCTATGACGACATCATCATTAAATCAAAATTACAACATGTCCACTCATTCACCTGAGTGGAACAATTTCTAGGGAGACAATATAATGATCACATTAGCTCAGTCATAGGTGATAGAGGCAGCAGATTTCAGTTCACTGGCAGGATACTGGGAAAATGCAAGTTAGCCTACAAAAGAGCACTTCCAAATCACTTTTTCATCCCACCTAACAATACAGTTGAAGTGTGTGGGACCCCACACAAAATAAGACTTAAAATGCACTTAAATAAGGGCAGCACAAATGGTCCTAAATTTGACTCTGGGGAATGTGCCTTGGAAAGGTTGAGAAAAATCACTAGTGGCAGATGCTTTAAGATAAATGTCAATTGGTGAATGCTTTCTTATAAAGTTTTGAGAATTAGTATTAATGGAGAATTCCGAGAGATTCTTCTTCCTCCCACGAGGATTAGTTCAGAATAATTACGGCACACACAGAACTATTACTTATACACTTGCCTTGCACATTTTCAGTCTATGGTCGCACCACAGCAAATACACATATTTAGTGCAACAGTAATTATCCCAAGGGACCTGTAACTTGTTTTTATTTTATCACTGTTTTCTTTAACTAGTTCTAACCTATCAGAACACTGAACCAAGACAATCATAGCATATATGTTCAATTTCTATTACTAAGATTCAGTTCCACGAGCTTATCCAAATTGCATTATTTTTCTTTGGTAGTAACTGCATGGGTAACAATGTAGTCTAAATCAGGCAATGCTGAGGGAATTAGCCTAGAAAATGAGAAAGTGATCCACGCCCCACCCCCTCCCCCATTGAAATCTTGTGATGACTGACTGAGCTGTAGCGCAGTAGTTAGGTTGGAAGGTGAAAATTTGGTTGCGAATTGACGAAGCTAACAGATGTGAAAGCAGAAAATTTGAATGTGATAAAAAACCTTCAGTAGTTGCTAAAGCCAAATGTTTCCATCCACACCATTGAGAAATGCAACCGAGGGGGAGGGGGGGGGGGGGGGGGGGGGGGAGGTCCAAGATGTACCTACCTACTACCTAGACACCAGGCCGCACTATAGATCAGTCAGTCACCATGGCCAACATTCAGGTGAATGATGGGGGCTTGGGGAGTGGGGAGGGGGGGGGGGGAGGATTGTCCAAAAAGTAATTTTAACCAGAGTAAACATTGGAAATCAATCAAATACAATGGGTAACACTTTGCAATGCTATGCAATTTGCTACTTAGCTATGTAGGGAGCCCAGATGTACTCAGATACAAACGACAAGATCAACTGGAAACCAATTCGGCAGGCACAGCCATATATCAGAGACCCTCTATTCATTGTTGCTCGAGGCCATGCATTAGTAAGTTTTCTGGAAAGCTTCATTCACTGTGACACCACCTTCACTGTGGTACAACATGCATTTTTCTATTATATATGTGACGTAAATACCAGTACCCTCAGCCAGTTAAACTTGAAAATGAGCTGTGATTACTAAAGCTGTATAAAGATTAATTTATGCCAGGAATTTGTTTTCGATCCGTTTGGTGTCCTTTATATTTTTCTTCATGTACATATTTATTTCATTAACGCTAAATTCTCTGTGCGTATTCTTTAAAGCACCAGTACGCACTCCTCATTTTTCTCTCTGGTAGAAATGTTTTTCAGCACCGCCTTCACTTAAAAAAGATTGTTTACGTAACGTTCATCCACCAAGAGTAGACTCGTCATCTACAGTGTTAGAGAAGTATTACTTTGTTTACAGTGTCAACAAGGGCACGTGGGTTTAACAAGGTCAAAAATTTATTAATCATGTCACAGCTTAAAACTCTTTAAACAGACGTCTGTCATGCCGGTGTCAACATATCCAAGCGGAACTAATGATAACCACTTAAATGGCACCATTTAAATCCAACCGCGCATAGACGTTGTGAATCATTTTAAAATGGTCACTGTAAGTGCTGAAATTTTCTTGCTATTTTGACCTCCAACTACGCCCTCCTCCTACCCTTTTCAAAGTCAACAACTCTTTCCAGCGTTGCCATGAGCGCACACAAAATGCCAAAAGTCACTTTTACCTCGCTGTCAATACTTCAATAAGAAATTAAAACTGTATGTTTTGCCGATACATAACAACTTGTGTGGCGCTTAAGCCAGCAGTATGATCGTAAACAAGCTTGCAGTGGATTCTAACTGGGTAACATGGCTTCTGCGTTAATCTGGTATCTCACATTCCGAGATAACGCATTCGGTATACCATACACTGTTAGCATTTCTCCTTATGATAAAATAAACTTCGCACAAGCAGAACTGGGTCGAATAACTAGCGCAACTTGCACAGAGACGTCAAGATTGAGGTACATATGAGGTTCGCCCACTTCAAAAACCACACGATCCATATTTACAAAACAAAGTTCACTAGCACATACCATCAGTTTCATCTGCTCCACGAATCACTCACCAGATCAAACTGACGCTGCACACATACTCCACTAGCCTCACTCATTCGTGCATCCCTGTACCTTATAACATTTTCAGTCAACAAAAACACCACCACTGCAGTCCACGACTGACGTCATATGTCACAGGATACGTGACCAATTTACCCACACATATATTTCATGTACGACAAATAATACATCATATTTGTATGCTGAAGAAGCTTACAGATTTGAAGCATATACGTAGTTCTGTTGAAAGCATCAACTGTTCAATAAATAAATATTATGTGTCACTACATTTTTTACTACTCCAAATGCGCATAGCACGTCTCTGGTAGGAAATCTCTCAAAGATATGCCTGTTATTAGCCTCTCCCGCGGTGCATCATGTTTAATTTTGACACTTTCCCAGTTGACGTAGAAAATTTTAAGTCCGAATATGTGCTCGATTTCGTTTGATAATTTATCAGTTGCTGGAAAGGTGTCTCTCTATATTGCCATTTAGTACCGTTTGTTTATAAATGCAGAAAATACGCGAAGCCCTGGCGAAGTTCTTGTTTTGCATTTATCGGCTGGAGCGTAACTTTTAGCAAAAATGTGATATGTTGCTGTCAACAAATTTTCCCAGTTTATTAATACCATATAAATATTTCATCTCCCCTTACATAACCTTTCTCTTTTGCTCAAAATGTAGTCAACGCTTTGCGTAGTAAAGTATGTTGGCTTCTGCTAAGAATATTTTACAATGGCAAAACGCCGAGATTATCGTGTTGGGAGAATAGGAACACACAGAGCAGTAAGCAGCTTGGAAAAACGGGCTTATATCTCACTTACAAGCTCAGCATAAAATTTTTAAAGGTAATTACGAACAAACGTCAAATAAATGGGTAACGTAGATGTTTAAGCAGACGAAATTAGTTTTGGTGATGTTTTGACATTTGTTTACGTAGAAATATCATTTTTGCTTTATATGTGACTTAATTTTACGCGATCCAGTTAGAAACTTATTGCTCTGTTACAAAATTACAGTGTAAGTTTCATAAATGTGTTGAGTGATGCGCATCTCGACGTAGTCGTAAGATTTGATGTATGCATGGAAAAGCTTTTTGGTATCTTTAAGTGTGAAACCACGTATATGATGCTTTCTGCGCCACCCATAAAAAACATGATAATCCTGACGGTGAGATAACGAATATTTTTGTAACAGTAAATACACAAAACACGGTAACTAAAGGTTCCCATTACGTAAGTTCATGCATAAACGCATTAACTGAACATTTTCCCGAATTTATTTGGATCTGAAATATAAAGAAAATGCAGTCACTTCACAATTTTAGTTTTAATTTTTACCAGTGGTTAGTTCAGAATGGAGAATACACAGCCCAAGAAAACTATTAAAGAAAAAGAAACATTGCATTGTACAATAGATTTTGACTGACTTTATTTCGGGAAAGTATATAACAGCATTTGGAAAAATAAACACACAAACCGGTATACAGCCTACTATATGATTAAGGCTTTAGTTTCAGTATGCATCTACACTTGTTCCCTGCAAACATCTTTCCTCTTCTGTGGCTGAAGGTAATTTGTATACCGCTATTATTCATCCACTCTACAGTTTATGAATACTGAAGGAAAGTGACTGAAGCAAAACTTTTGTATAAGTGCAGTTACTCTGATTTTGCTGTTGTCATTTAGTTAGATAAATGTGGGGGGAAACAATGTTGCTAGACACTTCTTGGATCATAGCCTCTCCAAATTTTAATAGTAAGCATTGAGGCCGGTGAATATCTCAGCATAGCTCATGTGGTGATGAAAGGAGCCTTTAAATCTTCTCTTGTATTGATCTCTGAAGTCAACTGTACCTACATTACTTAATGGAATGTGGGCTGAACGGTAGGTCAGGTTGAAAGCTGACTGTTTCTGGATTAGTAAAACAATCAAGTGTGAATATGAAATCTTAGGTTTGATGACATTTTGATTTGTAGTGTAGATTGAGTTGCCAAAGCGATATTGAATGTTTCAGTTAATGAGACCACTGTTGATATGTATTCTGAAGTGACAAGTATTACCCGAGGTTCCATTAAATGAGAATTTTGTAAGCTGCATTCTTTGTAGATAAAATACATTTCCTCATGAATCTGTCTGGTATATTTCTGTCTTAAACTTGTTGCATGTGCCTATTCCACCTTAAATTAATGTGAACAAATACTGTACTCCTAATTATTTTACAGTTGTCACTGTTTCCAGTGAGTGATCATCAGTGGCATAATAGATAACAGAGTGGGACACAGCAAGCCAAGTTTGACACGATCACAGTTCTTGGAATCTTGTTGATTTTTGTTAGTTATATTTTCTGCTTCTAAAAGTGTGCAATAGGTTGATGTCAGCAATGTGGACACATTATGTATACAACTCTTCTTGAAAAATGTCCTTAAAAATGAAAGAAAGAAAGGTAGAAAGATAGAGTACATCCCATAAAGAAAACTTACTTTAAACTGACACATTCCATATCATTATGAAATGTTGTGTTCTGGGTCTGTGGAACAGGTATTAATGTAATGTAACATGTCTCATATGAAGAACAGCTAGTAGCATATCTCAACAAAGTCTACATGCTAGCTGGAATTCCCACCAGGCTCTCTAGGGAAGATGCAGATAAATTAACTGTAATGTTATGCAACAATTTATAGTAGTAGTATAATTGAATCAACACGTGTTCTTCTGTCCAGATGACTAAACTGTCCTTTGGAACTCGTGAACTATATTACGGAATATGTCCATTAAACAATTTTTCTAAATATTATATGTTCACACATGCTGAACTGTTTTAGTGGTGGTAATTAACATAGCTCCTGTAAATATTACTGCAAGGCTAATTTGATGATTATTACAGAATAGTCTGCCACTTGAATTATCTAACAGTGCATGAAATATGTTTAACTTACATGAGACATGTACTTGTGAGTTGCTTGAAAATCTGTGGTCAGGTAGGATTCTGCAATTTATTCTTATTCAGGAGACATAACAAAGACAGCAGGTTAAGGAGACATTCCTCTTGCTTGGGTTGACTCATTTCTCGACTAGGGAAAGGTTGTTGCTGGGGAGAGGGATAAAATTTACAAATGATACTACAGGAATAAACTTCATTGGGAGTGGAGAAGCATCTAATGTGGAGTCTCAGAAGTTTCAGTACTTTATCTGCCCATGTTCCTGATGTACTTGAATGACTTCCCAAAGACGGTGGAGGACTCTTCAAAAATTGCGATACTTACTGATGGGGCGCATATACTGATAAAGGTCCCCAAGTGTACCCATACCTAACATAACCAGAACGGAATGAGATTTTCACTCTCAGCGGAGTGTGTGCTGATATGAAACTTCCTGGAAGATTAAAACTGTGTGCCCGACCGAGACTCGGCAAGGTCCCGAGTTCGAGTCTCGGTCGGGCACACAGTTTTAATCTGCCAGGAAGTTTCATAACCAGAATAGTGAAACAGCTTATAACTGGTTCTGAGCAATCACATCTGAATGACTTGTAGAAACCAAAAATAGAAATCCATGGACAAGCACTGGATGAGGCTCCGCATGTTAAGTTCTTAGACATCAAGGTGGGTAATGAACTGGACTGGCACCAGCACGTGGATAAATTAACCCATATGCTCAATTCTGCCCACTTTGCACATATTAGTCTCTGTCATTGTATTATTGGTCTGAGTGTAGGATTGGCAGCAAACTTTGCATGGTTTCACATAATACTGTTCCAAGGTACAATTATCTGGGGCAATACAGTTAATGTCAAGAAACTACTTATTTTACACAAGTACACCATAAGGTAAAAACTTTATGTAGTCTTCATTATCCATCATAATCATAGTGTATGGTGGGAATGCAGCCATGTATAGTAGTAGTAGTAATAATAATAATAATAATAATAATAATAATAATAATAATAATATAATCGGACATAACGTCTGAGAAAGGAAAGAAATAATAATAATAATAATAATAATAATAATAAAAAATAAAATAGCTTCAAGCTGTGCTTATGCTCTCATAAGGTCTAATTCTGTGATCAATTTCAAGACTTCATGTCTCATCTCAGACTTTCCTGTGCACATAGTAACAACATTTTTCTATATAACCTCCACCACTGCACATACATCATAACATTATTTCTTGTAAAGCATATGTTGTAAGCCAGCCCAACTAGTCTACCTATTGTAAGATTAAGCAGAGATATGGTGCTAGAATCGTAATATATAGGAATAATAATTAGTCATAGCAAATATTATTTTCTGTCTTTATATGTTTGTCACATCTTGTTGTTGTAATCATCCTTTAACATTTTTTTATTTTTATTTTTTTGTATTTTTTAATCATTTGTGCTGACCATAAAAAAATATTAATTGGGCATATTGAGAACTATTTGCACCCCATAGGCTACCCATTTGAAAAGTCAAGTTATGTTAAAGCAGTTCAGGAGGTACATAATTGTGTTTTATTTTGTCATGTTATCTGTCCAGTTTTATCATATTGATCACAATTACGTAAATTTGTTATATATTGAGTGATATTCCCTTTGTAAAGGTTCTTCAACTTTGAATGAAAAGGTGGTCACTTACTTTATACCAGTGATGGATAACATGCAAGGTGGAGAATGCACTAATATTTTATGATTATTGTGAATAATGACACTGTAGTTTAAACAAAACAGTGGTTGTGAATTTAATAATCTATACATGTTTTCATGATGTTCCCACTAGGAAACAAACACTGCTAATGTTTGATAGCTGTATTAAATTATGATAATCATTTGCTAATTGTGAGTACGATTGCACAATGGCTATACAATTTACTAGTAATGTATGAAAATTTGTGCCGGTTCAGAAATTGAACCCAAATTTCCCGCTCAACACAGGCAGTTGCCTTAACTATTTTGGCAATCCAATCAAAACTTCCACGTGTCATAGTGTCTGTGTCCCAACAGTGCTTGCATGCAAATCTCGTGACTCCCACTCGGGGAGAGACATCATTTTGTACATCAGATTGCCTTGCTTTCGCATGAAGTACAATAGGGCAATGTTTGTATAGTTTGATGCAGTGTTCCTACGGAGGTACATACATGTCTGAAGGAAGATTGCATCAAACTAAACACACACTATAAAATGCAGATTCTGCCCTACCATAAATAATCTTGTCTTGTGTAAGCACTGACATGTGTAATTTTGAAAATGTTTTTACAATATGCATAGATACATCTGAAGATGAGACATGAAGTCCCAAAATCATCATGGAATAAAAATTATAAAACCAAAACTGTACCCTGATGCTATTTTATTTATTATTGTTATGTAAAGTTGATAACAGAATGTCTTGCAGAAGCCTCAGGGACTCCTTCACTTACATGCAAATACTTTTTACTCCTTGATAATATTTGTGGTTAATAATGAGGGAGAAATTATGTTGAACAGTTATATTCACAACCATAACACTGGCAAATGGTTACAGTTTTGTTTTATTCATGAGAGAGTATAATGGAAATGTTTAAAAACCTGAATTTGTAGACTCTTGAAAATAGGTGTGTATTATCCTACGAATGAAACTTGTGAAATTTTGGGAACCAGTATTAAGTACAGAATCTAGTGATATTCTTCATCCCCTCCCACCTCATCCACAAGTGTTATCTCTGCACAGACAGTGAAGAGAAAATGAGACTAGTTACAGCACACAGTTGGAATAGGCTGAAACACCATCGAGCTAAGTATCCTCCGCCGTGCAGTTCAAAGTGGTTTGCAGAGTATTTATGTAAATGTAGACAGAATGTGCATCCCTTGGAATGGAGCTTAATATTCTGGTGCTAGTAGACATTGGGCAGGGAACTGAAAATCTCTGGGTGTTAAAAAACAAATGTTAGTCTCTCCTGCTATACTTTATCAGAATATTTGAATTGTTGGATGTAAATTATGGTTAAAAACTGATTTTCACTTTAACTTTGCTATATAAAGCTGATACTGCTATGTGTAAAGTTACATAAATGCTTTGCATGAAGTATTGATAAAAGCAGCGGCTGATAGTGGCTCTTTCCTTCAAAATACCTGCTTTTCTGCAAATTTATGCAGTAATAAAGTAATTCCAGTTATTATCTATGTGAGTAGATTAGCATTAGTTGTAATTGATTGTTAGTATATTTTACATAAGTTCACTGCAGTGGCTAGTTCTCCAAATAAGTATCACATTTCTGAAAGCTCTCCTTCATGTTGGGATTTATGAGATGTCGTGTGAAAGAATCAACAGAGACCTTCGTTAAGTCTGGTGTGTATGGTATGACTACTTCTGCAGACTACAGCAAAGGTCTCAAACTTGTGGTCCATCATTGGTTCCATGTGTCTCTTTAAGTTAGTTGTGCATCCCCCCCCCCCATCCCCCCACCCCAGGTATAATGGCATGTAGGTTTTTTGCCACCTTATGCGTAGGTGCGCAAAACCCGACTAGCACTGAATATTTTGCTAGATGACTACCTCATGGCAGACCCAAAGTGTAAAAAAGGGATCCCACTCAGGTGTTTTACAGACTCATTCCTTCAGAATGCACTGCAGTCACGCGTTTTGTTCTTTTCAATTTATGCAATAGGTATAGAATCAGTACCTAATCAAATGCAAATGGAGGTAATTGAGATCCAGTGTGATTTGATTTGAAGACAAACTTTAGTGAAGTCAGAGTACCTGACTTTCGTAAATATTTGCATGCCAGATTTTTAAGATACCTGAAAATTAGCTGAAGAAATTACTACATTTGTGAAAATACTTATTGATGTAAGCAGCTGCTTTCAGTCACATTGCCCAGGATAGCTGTGTGGTGTGAGGTGCCTTGCCAAGGTTCGTGGGGCTACCCCCGTCGGAATTTCGATCCTCCCTCGGGCTTGGGTGTGTGGGTTGTCCTTAGCGTAAGTTAGTTTAAGTTAGGTTAAGTAGTGTGTAAGTCTAGGGACTGATGACCTCAGCAGTTTGGTCCCACAGGAACTTACCACAAATTTCCAGTCTTTTTTTTTTTTCAATCATGAAGGGAAATTGATGACCTCTCAGACCCAAAATTTTAGTTTTGAAAGTAACTACTGCAAATAAATTTTGCCCCATTAGGGGAAAATAGTAGCAGAATAGAGATGTAAAGTGTCAGGAAGAAAACATTAATATTAACATTGTTCTTGTATTTTGCACTATAATCATTTTAAAGTAAATTTACGTTTCTGTGACAACTGAATTTGATGTCATCCTTTTTTTAATTTTTTTTTTCTACCCACGTAAACTTGAACCTTGTTTATTTGGCCTATGTTAGCTTTTGTATTTGACACCTCCCTCCCTTCCCCCCCCCCCCCCCCCCCCCCAAGAAAAAGAGGGGGGGCTAAAATCTAGTGACTGACTGATTTGTAAAATAACCAGAGATCTAAGTTTCCTTGAGAGTTGATAAAATTAATCAATCTGAGTGTGAAATAAAAGCTGTAGTAATAGGTTGATTTCTATATTTGTACTGTATGTATTGCTGTTTCTCCTATTTAACACATTTTTCGTCATCAAAACTAATAAAGTGCCTAATTTCCTTTCCAGTCCTCATATGCCACCTCTCCCCGGAGGCACACCTCTCTCTTTTCTTTTGAATATGTACTTGGCCACCACTGGGCCCCAGCCCTTGCAACACTACTTTCCTTTCTGTGTTGCAAGTTTATCCTTCTATTATGCTTTTTTCCTCTCTGCCTTTCCATTGGATGGTCTACCTAGTACCAGTTGTGGTTGGATCTTGTTTGTGATTTTCGACACTCATTTTCTCCTTTCCAGCTTTCTACAGTGTTTTATTCTTAACTATAAGGTTCCTTGTTGGGTTTGATCTCGTGCAGGGAAGGTTACCCAGCATGACATATATGCCATCTCTTGTGCCTCCTTTCTTTGTACCCTTCCTTTTTTGCAAAGGCACTGAACCCAAAACCCAGCACGATACCCATTCCATTGTGTGTGTGCTTTCATGGTGGTAGCCCCTTGATCACCCACACTGTTGGTGTCTGAGCTGGAGACTCAGGGCAGTGGTTTACTGCTCAGGTTACTGTTGCTGTGGGTGGTTGGTGCCATTGTGGAGGGACCCCATTCAAAGTGGGTGGTACCATGCTGGAAGATACATACATCAGTTGAATTTAACTTTCTTTCGATGGTGTGTGCAAGGCCCCACCAGTCTCTTCCCATGGGAAAGATTATTATATTGCAAAGAGATATGACCCCACGTTGTTTTCTTCCTCAGCTGTGCCGTAGGAAGAGGGACAAGCCAGACATCTGAGAATGAAATACTTCACCCAATACTTGGTCTGAACTGACTGATAGGCATACTTTCACTGCAACAAAACCATTATTTTTTGTTGTAACGTTGAGGACAAATTTGGGGAAGCTGAGTCTCTGGTTCATTATTAATTAAAACTTCCTCTGCTGGCCAATCTACAGCTCTTTAGGCACAATCTTAAGTGACATTCCTATGACTGTTTCCCCACACAAAATGTTGAATGTGGTCCAAGGAATCATCTTCCACAGAGATCTTACACTCCAAACAGAGAGAGTAGCTCCAGGCTAATCTCCAGTGGCAAGATGTACTTTTTAGCAGACATGTATAAAAAAAAAGGCCCAAGGACAATCGTATGGATACAGACACCTTTATGTTAGCATTTGAGGGGATTGTCCTCCAATAGAAGGTTGTCATGGTGTACAGGTGTGATATAAAACCATATGTCCCACTGCCCATTAGGTTACGCTTTGAGCATATGTCTTAATGCTGCGTGGCACACCCAAAATGTGGAAATTGTGGATGATCACTCCATGGGGATAGTCCTTTTGAACATCCACCTTTCTGTGTCAGCTGTGTGGAACATCACATTCAATGCTCACCAATTTGCCCGGTTTCCAAGAAAGAACAAAAGATCCAGGAATACAAATCTAATGACCATCTGTCATATACTGAGGCCATGTTGTTGTTGTTGTTGTTGTTGTTGTTGTTGTCTTCAGTCCTGAGACTGGTTTGATGCAGCTCTCCATGCTACTCTATCCTGTGCAAGCCTCTTCATCTCCCAGTACCTACGGCAACCTACATCCTTCTGAATCTGCTTAGTGTATTCATCTCTTTGTCTCCCTCTACGATTTTTACCCTCCACACTGCCCTCCAAAACTAAATTGGTGAGCCCTTGATGCCTCAGAACATGTCCTACCAACCGATCCCTTCTTCTAGTCTGAGGCCATGAAGAATATGAATGCCTACATCATGTGAATATGACAATCAGTTACACTAACATCATGACCATCACCGGCCCTCCCACCATCACCCCCACCACCACCACCACCTCCACCACCACCACCACCACCACCACCCCCACCCCCACCCCCACCCCCACCCCCACTTCAACCTTTCCCAGGCCATATCTCCTATTACCACCCTCTCCTGTGGTTCCAGCATTACCTTCTTCAAGACCCATTTCCAACACCCTGCCAAAGAAGCATTCTCCTTCTTCAGTGTCTACTGTTAGAAAGAGCTCCCTCTCAGGATCCCACTACCCACCAACCCCCAGACCACTGGAGGCCCAGTGCCAGACAATGGCCGAATGAGCCACAGCATATGGATCCCAGGGCTGTCCACTCTTCATCTGTAACTGCACTCAGTACGAATAGCTCCTTGAGTGAATCTTGCCACCAAAGGCTACAAAGAAGCAGAAGAAAAACCAGGACAAGGCTCATCCGATGCCCCCAGAGGCACCAGATCCCTCCTGCAGTTGGTTTCTGAGCTGAAGTTTGATGATACGATTCCATCCCCACTGGTGAAAGGCATTGATCCTGCAATGTGACTGTCCCTGCTGGCTCCTTCACTCCTGATCATCAGTGACTGGATCCCCCTTGATATCTCATTGGAGGCTGTAGTAGTGCAGGTGCAAACAGCCTTCATGATTTATCTACTCCAGGCAGTCTAATTACTTCTGTTGAATTGACCGCATTAATCCAACTACTCCCCCCCCCCCCCCCCCTCCTGCTTGAGGACTTCAACACACACCACCCCCTGTGTAGTAGGGGCATTCTAATTGGCAAACTACTCACAGAACATGACCTGTGCCTATGTGAGGGTTCTCCTATCCACATCAGCACCAACTCTGACACCTTTTCAGCTGTAAGCTTAATTATCTGTTTCCCCTAATCTTGTAGCTTTGCTACATTGATCACTACATGACAGTGATGGTGACCATTTTTCGGTGATCTTGCTATTTCCTTGCCGCCACCAGACAGCTCAACTAGCACACTGGACACATCACGGGGCCATCTGGCCCTTGTATGCCTCTGCTGTTACGTTTCTCGCCTCTATGTCAGATTGTATTTATGAGGTTGTGCAAGGTGTATTGACAGTGTGATCACCCACGCCACTGGAACTGCTATTCACATTTCTACAGGTCTGCCCCACTGTCCGTCAGTGCCATGGTGGACCAAAGAAATTGCAATAGCTATTCAAGATCTCTGATGAGCCCTGCTCTGATTCAAATGACCTCTTTCACAGACCAACCTTATCATTTTTAGTGTTTGAACTCACTATTTAATTAAATGCATTTAGAAGGATGCTGGAAGCACCATATCTCATGTCTGGCAACATATGCCTCTTCATCTCAGGTGCAGGCCGAGCTCCATCCCCCCTGCAGGCCCAGGGGTTAGAATAGGCCAGAGGTATTCCTGCCTGTCGTAAGAGGTGACTAAAAGGAGTCTCTCACCTTTCGGCCTTTATGTGATGGTCTCCTGTAGGGTTTGACCTCCATTTTTCAAAGTTTTCCCAAAGAGTGAGCCAGATGGGGAAGGGCGCCTTACATGGTGCTTGGTGTCCAGTGAGACCTCTTGCACCCTTCGTCAACGTGAACTTGCACTTCCGCTCACTCTCCAGCTGTTGGGCAAGGTCACCCTCCTGGGTGCATTTTGCTCCATCCTCTGTGCAGTATCGCTTTCTGTGCTGTCGACGATAATGGACTTCTTAGCTTGTTTGCACCTGATACCCAGCACGGTAGCCAGTCCGTTGTGGTGGGGCTGTTGGTTGTAGCCCCCTGACTAACAGGGATCGCTCTGCTGATGCCTGCGCTGTTAACTCCCCACATATGCCAAGGAGTAGATGCCCATCACCCTGGGGCATCGGGACTTCCGGCAATGGCCATCCTGCCTGGTGGCCTTTGCTGCGGTTCGGTGGTGCCCGTGGGAAGGGTCCCTGGTCGGAGTGGGTGGCATCAGGGTGGATGGCTCGCGATGAAGTGTACCACTTCATCGCTTGCTGGTGATCAAACGCCAGCAGTCTCTAAGCATTCCAAGTCTCAATACAATGCAAGGAAGTGGTGGTGGTTTGGTGGGGGTGGAGGGGGGGGGCACTTCTCTTCCTGGTGCTTCCGCACTACCTACCCCAGTAGCACTGCCCCCACCCCCCAATTCATCGGGGACACCAGTTCCCACTTCTCAGTGGGAGAAGGGTAAGTCTTCTTCGGCTCCTCTCGCTAGGAAGGGGTCCCTTGGGTCACTCCCTTCCCAGGTTTCTGCTAGTGGGAAAGATGACACCTGCCAGTGGCTGATGTGCCCAAAGGCATCTCGTTGTAGGACTTCACAATCATCCTCAGTCCCAGAGACTGAATCAGTGAAGCCCTCCCAGCCAGAGAAACCCAAGGATCAGAGAGAGAAATCCAGAAAGAAGAACCCAATACCAAGGGAATTGCAGTGGCACCCACATCACCACTGCCGACAAGGTGAAGATTCTGGTGTTTGCTGAAGACCTAGATCTCGCCAGACCCTCAGACACAATGGATATAGCCTGTTCAGGAAATAGTTCGGTGGCAGCAGGCGACCCTGAGGCGTAGGCTGCCACATTGAGTGTTTCATGCGTACTCAGTCTCACGATCACATCGTCCTTCAGTGGAATTACGGCGGTTTTTTCCTCCACTTGGCTGAGCTACGGCAACTGTTAAGCTTTACACTTGCTTTCTGCATCGCCCTGCAGGAAACCTGGTTCCCAGCAATGCGGACCCCTGTCCTCCATGGCTACAGGGAATATTACAAGAACCGTAGTGAATATAATAGTGTGTCAGGTGGAGTTCGTATTTATTTTTTGAACTCGGTTTGTAGTGAATCTGTGCCCCTTCAAACTAGTCTTGAAGCCGTGGCTGTCACGATATGGATGATACAGGAAATAACTTTCTGCAACGTGTATCTCCCTCTAGATGGTGCAGTACCCTTCAACATATTGGCGGCACTGATTGATCAAGTCCCTAAACCTTTCCTACTTTTTGGAGATTTTAATGCCCATAACTCCTTGTGGTGTAGCACCATGCTTACTGGCTGTGGCAGAGATGTCGAAAATTTACTCTCCCAATTCGACCTCTGCCTCTTAAACACTGGGGCCGCCACACATTTCAGTGTGGCTCATGGTAGTTACTCGGCCATTGATTTATCAATTTGCAGCCCAGGACTATCGACTGGAGAGTACATGACGACCTGTGTGGTAGTGACCAGTTCCCCATCTTCCTGTCACTCCCCCGGCGTCATGTCTACGGCCGCGTACACAGATGGGCTTTAAACGAGGCAGACTGAGTAGCCTTCACCTCTGCTGTTACCGTTGAATCTCCCCCACATAGTGCCATCAGTGTTGTGATTGAGCAGGTCACTACAGCGATAATTCCTGCAGTGGAAAATGTGATCCCTCGTTCTCTACAGTGCTCCCGGTGGTCACCAGAAGTCACTGAGGCAATTAAAGAGTGTCGGTAAGCTCTACAGCAACATAAGCGGCACCCTTCCCTTGAGCACCTAATAGCCTTTAAGCGGCTCCATGCCCGCGTTCGCCTGCTTATAAAACGACGGGAACAGGGGGGTTGGGAGAGGCACATGTCAACCATTAGGTGCCATATGTCACCTTCCCAAATCTGGACAAAGATCAGATGTCTTTTTGGGTACCAGACCCCAACAGATGTCCCTGGCATTAACATTAATGATGTGCTCTCTACCGACGCAAATGCAATTGCCGAGCACTTTGCTGAGCACTATGTTCAAGCCTCTGCATCAGAGGACTACCCCCCCAGCCTTTTGCGGCAGATGGAAAGGAAACTACACACCTCAGTGAAACCTATAACACTCCATTTACAGAGTGGGAGCTCCTCAGTGCCCTTGCACATTGCCCCGACACAGCTCCTGGACCGTATTGGATCCACAGTCAGATGATTAAACATCTCTTGTCTGACTATAAGCGATATCTCATCATCATCTTCAACTGGATCTGGTGTGATGGCATATTTCCATCACAATGGCGGAGAGCACCATCATTCTGGTGCTCAAACCTGGTAAAAACCCACTTGATGTGGATGGCTATCGGCCCATCAGCCTCACCAACATTCTTTGTAAGCTGCTGGAATGTATGGTGTGTCAGCAGTTGGGTTGAGTCCTGGAGTCACGTGGCCTGCTGGCGCAATGTCGTGGCGGCTTCCACCAGGGTCTCTCTACCACTGATAATCTTGTGTCCCTCAAGTCTGCCATCAGAACAGCATTATCAACACGCCATCATTTGGTTGCCGTCTTTTTTGACTTACATAAAGCATACGACATGAGCTGGCAACATCATATCCTCGCCACATTGTTTGACTCGGGTCTCCAGGGCCCACTCCTGATTTTTATCCACATCTTCCTGTCACTCCATACTTTCGTTCCCCCGGTATTCAGGACAGTGGCGTTCTGCAGGGTTCTCTATTTTTAGTGGCTATCGGTGGCCTAGCAGCAGCTGTAGGGCTGTTGGTCTCCCCTTCTCTGTATGCGAATGACTTCAGCATTTCGTATTGCTCCTCCATTACTGGTGTTGCTGAGCGGTGCCTACAGTGAGCCATTCACAAGGCGCAGTCATGGGCTCTAGCCCATGACTTCCAGTTTTCAGCCGCGAAGTCATGTGTCATGCACTTCTTTCAGTGTTGTACCATTCATCCGGAACCTGAACTTTATCTTAATGACGATCCCCTCACTGTAGTGGGGACTTACCGATTCTTAGGACTGATTTTTGATGACCAATTGACTTGGCTACCTCACCTTCGTCAGCTTAAGCAGAAGTGCTGGCAACACCTCAATGCTCTCCGCTGCCTGAGCAACACCAACTGGAATGCAGATCGCTCTACGCTGCTGCAGCTCTACAGAGCCCTTGTTCAATCCTGCCTTGACTATGGGAGTCTGGTTTCCAGTTCGGCGTCGCCCTCAGCATTGCATTTACTCAACCCAGTGCACCACTATGGCGCTTGCCTAGTGGCAGGAGCTTTTAGAATGAGTCTGGTGACCAGTGTCCTGGCAGAGGCTGGAGTCCCTTGATTGAAGGTATGCATGCACAACTGCTTGCCAGTTATGTTGCACATGTTTGTGGTTCTCCTGCACATCTGAATTACCATCTCCTTTTCCCACCCACAGCGGTTCATCTTCCGCATTGGCGCCCCAGGTCAGGGCTCATGATTGTGGTTCATGTGTGATCCCTTCTCTCCAAACTTCCCTGTATCACCTCTACTTAATGTCCATTCACGTACACCTCTATGGTGTACACCTCGGCTGAAGCTTCGTCTGGACCTTTTGCATGGCTCTAAGGACTCCGTTAAACCCGCTGCTCTCCAGTGTCACTTCCTCTTGATTCTTGAGGTGTTCCGGGGCTCTGAAGTTGTTTACACTGAATGCTCAATGGCTGATGGTGATGGTGGCTTCACCTATGTCCACAGAGGCCATATTGAACAGCATTCCTTGCCCGCTGGCTGCAGTGTGTTCTTTGCAGAGCTTGTGGCCTTATTTTGTGCACTTCAGTACATCCATTCTTGTTCTGGTGAGTCATTTCTTCTCTGTTCTGACTCCATGATCAGCTTACAAGTTATTGACCAGTGCTACCCTCACCATCCTTTGGTAGCGAACATCCAGGAGTCCATCTCTGCCCTGGAACAGTCCAGTCATCTAGTGGTGTTTGTGTGGACCCCAGGGCACGAACTTGCTGACAGGCTGGCCATCTCTGAAACTGACCTGTGTTCTGTCTTACGCCGCAAGGTTTTTTGGCTTTGGGAGACAGAGTAGCGTAACAGTATGCACAACAAATTGTGTGTTATTAAGGAGACTGCGAATATGTGGAAGTCTTCCCTTTGGGCTTCCCGCAGGGAAGCAGTTGTCCTTTGTCGGCTCCGCATTGGTCATACATGGCTCACACATGGTTACCTCCTCCATCGCAAGAACCCACCTTGGTGTTGCTGTGGCTCACAAATGACAGTCGTCCACCTCTTGCTGGACTGCCCACCTTTAGCCACTCTGTGCCAGACTTATAACTTTCTTAGCACCTACCTTCAGTGTTGAGCGACAATGTTCAATAACAGCTGTAGTTTTACATTTTATTTGTGAGAGTGGGTTTCATCATTTGATCTGAGTTTTAGCGCGTGTCCTTTGTCCCTCTGTGTCCTCCACCCTAGGGCTTTTAGGGTGGAGATTTTAATGTGTTGCAGAGTGGCTGGCTTCTCCTTTTTTATTCTCATGGTCAGCCAGCCATGGTAATCTGCTTTCTTGTTTTTAATCACTGTTTCTTGCATCTCTCTGTGGTTTTCTTGTCCTGTTTTGTTCATTGTAGTGTTTACTGTCTTTCTGTCATTCTTCTGGTTCTTCCTTTCTCCTATTATTGTGTCGTATGTCTTCTTTGTTTTTTTCTTTCCCATGGGTAATTGTTCTACTGGGAACAAGGGACTGATGACCTCACAGTTTGGTCCCCTTTCCCCCTTTTAAACCAGCCAACCAACCAAGCTCTGGGGTCTTACGGGCTGCCAACGATCGACAGCTGTTCTGGTTCTTGTCCTACGGGGTGGTCTTTGTATTGATTCATTGGTTCTTGCAGAAATCCTTGTGGCTTCCTTTGCGAGAGCATCAGCATCCTCTTCCTATCTGGCTACACTTCTACTGCAGAAGCAACAAGTTGAAGATATCCCTTTATATCTCACTTCCCATCAAGCTGAATCCTGTAATGAATCTTTCACTGACTGGGAACTGCTTCAGGCTCTTGTCTCATTCCACAATACAGCCCCATGCCCTGATTCAATACACAGCAGTCACATGATGCAACACCTGAATGTTCTTCAAAGGCAACATCTCCTCTTCTCTTCAATCATTTTTGGCTTCAGAGTACCTTCCACTCGCAACTGTGAGACAGCATAGTTGTCCCAATCCTTAAACCATGCAAGAACTGAATGTGTGTCTATAGTCTGACCAGTGTACTATGTAAGCTGCTTGAAAGGATGGTTACCCGTTTCCGGAAGGAACGATTCACAACTGGCCATCTGCTTAGGTTGGAAACAGCAATCCTGCAGGCTTTTTTTAAATGCCAACATCTTGTTTGAACTGCTTAAGGTGTATGATACCATTTGGCGTCATTAAGTTTTATTTGCCCTCTGTGACTGGGGCTTTCGAGGGCCCTACCAATTTTTATTCATCAGTTCTTATCCCATCTGTTGTTCCGGTTTGGAGTTGACACTTCACTCAGCTCTCCGCAGGTTCAAGAGAAAGATGTCCTACAGGGCTCTGTGTTGAGTGTCACTTTTTTCTGCGTTGCCACTAATGGATTAGTGACCTTCTGCTGGACTGCTGGTCACCACTGCATTGTATGTCCACGATTTTTGCATTTGTCACCGTTAAGGGGGTAGTGACATTCTGTTAGGCTGCTGGTCACCCTTGTATTGTATGTAAATGGTTGTTACATTTCCCACTTGGCAGCTCCTGCTGAACGCCAGCTCCAAGGTGCCATCCAGTGGGTCTCTGCATGGGCTCTTTCCCATGGCTTACAGTTCTCTTGTACAAAAATGCTGATCACATATTTGTGCCGTCATACTATGGCCCATCCTGACTTGGAGCTCTGCTTAGATACCTAGGACCTGGTGTTGCAGCACAGTCCAATTTCTTGGCCCTTCTTTCGATGAAAAGCTGACCCGAGTGCCCCATTTTCATTACATGAAGACTAGTTGCATATGGAAGCTTAATGCTCTCTGCGTCCTTGCCCACACATCTTGGTGTGTGGATTTTGCTACTCTCATGTGTATTTACTGGGCCCTGGTTTCACCCTGAATGGACTGTGGTTGCCTCCTTCATGGCTGGATGGTGCCTTCAGCTTTAAAATGGTTAGATCCTGTCCACCAATGTGGTATGTATCTGGCCAGCCTTTCGGACTAGTCCTGTATACAGTCTCCTTGCTAAAGCTGGGATTTTCCCTCTTCAGATTCAACGGTGCCAGCTCTTGATCTCCTATGCAATCATCGCTCAACAATTCCCTGACCATCCAACCCACCCCATTCTCTTTACATATTACGGGTGACATCTTCCTGATTCTGACTCTCAGGTGGGACTACCAGTTGGAATGCACCTCGATTTTTGCTGCCAAAATCTCTATCTCCTCTCTCTGGATTGTACTCCCCATGTTTTCTCTCACACTCCCCCTTGGATGGTGTCCAGGCCACGGATTAGGATTGATCTCTTCCAGGGTCCTAAAGTTTTGGTTGCCCCCACGACCTTTCAGCAACTGTTATGTCCAATTCTTCAAGAGTTCCAGGGTGCTACCATCTTTTACACTGACGACTCTAAAACTGTAGAAAATATGGGATGTGCTTTCACATCTTCTGCTGGTAAGGAATTCCATTTGCAGCTGGGAACACTTAGTGTGTTTACAGCAGAGCTGACAGCCATTAACAGAGCCCTCCCTTTTATTAAACGGGCCCTCCCGATGGTGTTCTATCATCATGTTGCTGACCTTCATGTTTGTTGCCTGCTCAGTTGTCTCTCTACAGGTCCTGAGGCATGCGGGTATACGAGAGAACAAACTGGTTGACCGTTTGGCCAGAGGAGCACTTACTCACTACCCGTTTGCTCTGCCAACCCCAGGTGCACATACGCAGGTGTATGCGAGACCTCTGCTTGCTCAGAAATAGACCAATATCTGGTTGGCTACTGCCCCCTCTAATAAACTCCGCCCGGTCAAGGAGACTACTGCAGCATGGTGCTCTTCCTTCAGATTCTCCTAGAAGGAATCCACAGCCCTATGTCATTTCCACTTCAGTCATACCGGTTTATTCCATAGTTTTCTTTTGTGTAATGAGCCATCCAAACATTTTGGTTCTGGTGCCATACAGAGAGTAATTCATTTCTTGGTGGAATGCCCCATCCTTGCGGCGCTCTCTGTGCTAAGTGTGGACTTCCAGAGTCACTGCATCTAATATTGACAAACTATTCACAGATATTTGAACTGATTCTTAGTTTTCTCTGTGAAAGTGGTTTTTATTCTGTTATAAGGTTTTTATTTTATCTACATTAAAAGCAGGGCCAGGATGGTTGGAGTGGGGTACCTCCCGCTGTGTGTTAGGACTGGAGGATCCCAAACCTACCTCCTTGATCAGGCTACTCTTTCATCCCTCTTTTACTCTGTTTTAATTGCTTTTAAATTATGTTTGCCTCCTTTCTGCCACACCCAATTTTCTATTCTGAGTAGATAGTGTTGACTGTGATGAATCGGGGGTGGGACATGTAATGGATCAGCGGTGGGACTACTATGGGTGGGACATTTCCTGTCACATGCAGAGCCCAGGGGACACCCAGCTACTGCCTTCTGTACCTCCTTCATCTTAATTTTATTGTTAACGGTACAAAAAATGTCCATTACGTTTTTAATCTTCTCACTTTTACTTTTATGTATTTCAAACTAGATTAGAAAATATTCTTGGTGGATGCACCACTGTTGGACCAAGAGGCTGATGACCTTAATCCCCCCACCAAATAAATAAATAAATAAAATCAACCAACCAACCAACCAACCAACTAACACATCCTCATATAATTGAGTTTGATCCTAACCTCTAACATTCCTTGCTTCACTATGACCCATCATTTATAGTCTATATTAAAGACAAGTTGGAGTGTATAAACTACAGCCTTAGGCTTTTGTTTATACAATGCAGCTATAAATGAAGATACTCGAGATACCCTTCAATTTCCATTCGCTAAACAACGTTTGACAATGGCCTTTGCAGTTAGGCAACAGTGAAAATATTGTGATTTAATTGTAGTATTAATAATTCTTGACTGAAGTCAACAATATCAAAACACTGTGGACTAACTGTGTGTGATTATATGAAATGGATAGATCATGCTGTTTCCAACGCGTAATATGAACATTGATAGATTATCAAGAAGCTCCAATGTATTTATGAAGTTTTCTTTATTAAATGCTTGTATGTTTTGTGCTGAAATGTTGTTAAAGCATGTAGGAGTTTAAGGAGGTGGGACATTGGTAAATTGAAAGAACCGGAGATTATTGGAAGTCTCAGAGGGAGTGTTAGGTGGTGCTAGACTGAAATGGAGGGTAAGGAATACAGTAGAGGAATAGCTTTGAGAGATTAACTAGTGAAGGCAGCAAAGGAACACATCAGTAAATATACAGGGTATAGGAGAAATCTTTGGATAACAAAAGGAGATACCAGTTCTGAATGTAAATGATAAAAAGAGAAAATATAAAAAATAATCTGGTGAAAGGGAATACAGATGTTTAAAAAGTGAGATTGACAGGAAATAGAAAGGGCTAAGCAGGAATGGCTAGAGGACAAATGACAATCTGGAGAAACATATATGACAAGGGGAAAAATAGGCGCTATCCATAAGAAAATTAAAGGTATGTTTGAAGGAAAGAGAAGCAACAATATGAATATCATTAGCTCAGATGATAAAACAGTAGTAAACAAAGAAGGAAAAGATGGTACCGAATATGTAGAGGGTCTAAATTATGGAAACAAACAAAAGAGAAGATAGGATAAATGAACTTGAGATGGGGCATGAGATACTGGGAGATAAGATACTGCAAGAATAATTTGGCAGAGTGCTGGAATACCTAATTTGAAACAATGACTGTGGAGTAGATGACATTTCCTTAGATTTATTGAGAGCCTTGGGAGAGCCAGCCATCACAAAACTATTCCACATGCAGTGTAAGATATATGAGGTGAGGGAAGTACCACCAGACTTCAGAAAGAATCTACCAAAGAAGGTAGGTACTGACGCATATATATTATCAAACCATCCATCTAGTAAGTTATGGTTGTGAAATATTGACAAGAATTATTTATGGAAGAATGGAAAAACTGGTAAAAGCCAACCTTAGAGGAGATCAGTTTGGCATCCCCAAGACGTGGGAACTTGCAAGTAAGTACTGACATTATGGCTTAGCTTAGAAGCTAGATTGAAGAAAGGCAACCATACATTTATAGTATTTGTAGATTTAGAGTGTGCTTTGGAATTTTGAAGGTAGGAGGGATACAATATAGGGAGGAAAAAGTTATTTATAGCTTCATAGAAACCATGCTGAAGTTGTAAGAGCAGAAGGACTTTAGAGGGCAGCAGTTGTTGAGAAGGAATTGAGACAGGATTGCAGTCTATCCCTGATGTTGATGTTGTTCAAGTTGTTGAGCAAGCCATAAAGAAAGTCAAGGAAAAATTTGTAAAGGGAATTAAAGTTCACGGAGAAAAGTTAAAAACTTGACATGGAAGAAGAGTTGAATAGAATGGACAGTGTCTCGAAAAAAAGGATGTAAGATTAACATTAATATAAATAAAACAAGTGTAATGAAATGTAGTCAAATTAAATCGTGCGATACTTAGGAAACTAGGTTAGCAAATGAGACTCAAAAAGTAGTAGAAGAGTTGAGCTATTTGACAGCAAAATAAGTGATGGTGGCTGAAATAAAGATGGTATAAAATTCAAACTGACAGTGCCAAGAAAAATATTTTGTAAAAGAGGACTTTGTTAACATCCATTACAGATTGAAGTCCCCACTATGCTGTCTTTACATGTGCTAAAGCTAATCTCTGGAACTACTGTTGGTATTTTGACGTGGTTTTCACTAACAGACCAATTTGTGAGGAAAATTTGTGTATATAACTTACTATCAAATCCGGCAATGCTTCACAATTGCTTCATATGTACGGGAGCCAGATATACACTATGTGATCGGAAGTATCCAAATAGCTAGCAGAAAATGACTTAAAAGTTCGAGGCGCTGTCCATGAGTAATGCTTGATTCCAATATGGTGTTTGCTGACCCTTAGCTATGATGACAGCTTCCAGTCTCGCAGGCATAAGTTCAATCAGGTGCTGGAAGGTTTCTTGGGGAAATGGCAGCCCATTCTCCACTGATTGCTGCACTGAGGAAAGCTATTGATGTCAGTCAGTGAGGCCTGGTACGAAGTCAGCATTCCAAAACATCCCAAAGGTGTTCTGTAGGATTCAGGTCAGGACTCTGTGCAGGCCAGTCCATTACAGGGATGTTATTGTCATGTAACCACTCAGCCACAGGCCATGCATTATGAACAGGTGCTCGATCGTGTTGAAAGATGCAGTTGCCATTCCCGAATTGCTTTTCAACAGTGGGAAGCAAGAAGGTGCTTAAAACACCAGTGTAGTCCTGTGCTATGACAGACCTACACAAAACAACAAGGGATGTAAGCCCCCTCCATGAAAAACACAACCACACCATAACACTACCGCCTCTGAATTTTACTGTTGGCACTACATACACTGGCAGATGACATTCACCGGGCATTCGCCATACCCACACCCTGCCATCGGATCGCCACATTGTGTGCCATAATTTGTCACTCCACACAATGTTTTTCCACTGTTCAACCACCCACTGTATATGCTCCTTACACCAAGTGAGGCATTATTTGGCATTTACTGGCATGATGTGTGGCTAAGGAGCAGCTGCTTGACCTTGAAATCCAAGTTTTCTCACCTCCCGCCTAACCATCGTAGTACTTGCAGTGGATCCTGATGCAGTTTGGAATTCCTGTGTGATGGTCTGGATAGATGTCTGCCTGTGACACATTACGAGCCTCTTCAACTGTTGGCGGTCTCTTGTCAGTCAACAGACGAGGTTGGCCTGTATGCTTTTGTACTATATGTGTCCCTCCACATTTCCACTTCACTATCACATCACAAACAGTGGACCTAGACATGTTTAGGAGTGTGGAAATCTCACATACAGATGTATGATGTAAGTGACACACAATCACCTGACCACAGTCGAAGTCCATGAGTTCCGCAGAGCGTCCCATTCTGCTCTCTCACGATGTCTAATGACTACTGAGTTCACTGGTATGGAGTACCTGGCAGTAGGTGGCAGCACAGTGCAGCTAATATGAAAAATGTATGTTGTTAGGGTGTGGATACTTTTGATCACATAGTATACATTCTAATCTCCGACTTCTGTGTTTTTCCTCCTCCTCCCCCTCTCTGCCCATTTCCTCCTCCTGCCCACTCTCTGTCCATCACTTCCTCCCCCCCCCCCCCCCCCTCCTCTCTCTCTCTCTCTCTCTCTCTCTCTCTCTCTCTCTCTCTCTCTCTCTCCAACTACTCCTCCCTCCTCTCTCTTTCTATCTCCACCTTCCTTCTATCTATGACCATTTTCTCCCCCTTTCTGTCCTTCTAACCCCCTCCCCCCTCTGACCTTGAATCTTGTTTATTGTTGTTGCCAATGAAACCTTCATAGGAACTGAAGTTGCTTAAAATGAATGGGTAAATTGCTAGGGATCATTGGTATAGAGGGTAGGAGAGACCTATCCTGCTGCTGGATCTGTGAGCATAGTAGCTTCAGTGACAGCATTTTGCATAATTTTATTCTGCAAATGGGTAGGATTACAAAGTTTAAGATGATTCAGAATCTGCAATAATATTCTAATTACATGCCATAAATATACCGTTTCTTTCTTCTGTTAAAATCGAATGTTAGGAAGAAACCAAAATGGCACAGAGTTTTGTACACAATATATGTTTGAAATTATACCTAAGGAGAGAGAATATATATGGGAGGAACAATTTTTCTATCGGTGTAAATTCCATGCTGTCACAGTTAAAACAGACTGTGATAAAGAAATCGAAATCCACATCTTCTCACATCACAGCGTAGCTCTGCAGTTTCTTTCTCACAGTTGGTTGTAATAAAAAATCTAAAATCATAAATTTAGTAGTGCTGACTGTGATGAGAAATATTCTAACTATCGTAAAACAATTTGGGTTTGTTTGATTATCACATTGTTTACAGGAAATTATGAATTTTCCTTGGCTCGTTCGTGTTTTCAGTGTTGTCCTGCAGTTGTGGATGTGAAGATTTACATTGTTGTTGTTGTTGTTGTTGTTGTGGTCTTCAGTCCTGAGACTGGTTTGATGCAGCTCTCCATGCTACTCTGACCTGTGTAAGCTGCTTCATCTCCCTGTACATACTGCAGCCTACGTCCTTCTGAATCTGCTTAGGGTATTCATCTCTTGGTCTCCCTCTATGATTTTTACCCTCCACGCTGCCCTCCAATACTAAATTGGTGATCTCTTGATGTCTCAGAACATGTCCTACCAACTGATCCCTTCTCTAGTCAAGTTGTGCCACAAACTCCTCTTCTCCCCAATTCTCTTCAATGCCTCCTCATTAGTTATGTGATCTACCCATCTAATCTTCAGCATTCTTCTGTAGCAAAACATGATGTTATTAAATTAGAGTCCCCAGTCTACTTTCTGTCCCTTCCTCAAATAGCCCTTATTGAACAGGAGAAAGGCTTATTACAATCTGATGGCTTGTGAATTCTGGCTCTTTCCAAAATAAATCTGAAACATGGCTGCAGTATCCCTTATAGATATCAGTCTTAGATTTTCACAAAGGTCTCCAAGAAATAGGACCTTCTCAAACTCCATGTGATGCAACACTGTGTGATAAGCAGTCTTAAAATTATGAATTCAGCAGTGCAGTCGGTGTGGCTGCACCATAATCTGTCCAGCTGGGGAGGTGAAGACCATCTCAGTGCAGTTCTATTGTAGAGTGTCATTGGTATTGACCAATTAGATACTGTTTGGGAGATTTCCCACATTTGTCTCATTGAGTAGTGGACTGGATTACACTTTACCTAAATGATGGAAAGAGTGTATCTTTTGAAACACTTTTTATTTAATTTGAACTATGCCAGTCAACTATAAAAAACAAGTCATGAAAATAATGCAATAAACCCATTAACATGATCACATATGAAGTTTAGTAAGCAAACAAAGTGTTAAGATGTCATCAATGTTGAAAGTGCATTTTTAAAATTCCTTCCTCATTAATCAGTGGTAGTTTTGCTGACTACTTTTATTTACAACAAACAGAATTTTCTAAATTTTTCTGTTATTTTTCCATTTCAGGTTTTTAGGTTTCTGGGTCAACTTAATGTTTTTGTTATATGAAAAAAAAGTCTTTTGTGAATTTTTGCTAACTTCATTTTGTAACTGATTATACAGAGATGTAATGTCAGATTGTTAAATTGAAGAGGTAGCATTTATATTCATATTGTTAATACAGAAACCATGCTTTGCAAATTTTAATAAATCATGCTTACCTCTTATGTATCAAAGCAGTCTGCTGTCATAACCTGACGTGAGTCGTGACATACTTACCTATGAGCTCACAATCTGGTCAGAGGTGAAGCGGGATTTTTGGTCTTGATTCCTTGGTACACAAGCAACTTGGTACAGGGGTCAAAAGGTGACAGGGTCAAGCTGAGACTTTTCAGGCTTCTGTAGTAGGAACTGTACAGAAAGACCTGGTTGTTGGGCTAAGGGGGTAGATAAGGAGATGATAGGAAATGAGACTCATGGTTGGTTTGCTGGTCTGCTTTTTATTGCTTCTGTGCATATGTGCAATGCCCATGCAGAAGAGTACATACACTAGTTTACAACTTCAGTAAGCGTAAAATGTAAATGAGGCTTATAATCACTTACCAGAACAGATGACCATCCCTGCCTGTACCTTCGCTAAGATTCGGATATACATGGTATTATATGGTACTACAGACCATGAATCACGGAAGTATCAGATCCTATTGCTCTACTCAAAGCTTTAGATTCAAGTACTTGTCACAATGAAAGTGACATACAGACTTAGGTACTTGTAGACAGATGTATGATGGAAATCAATAACACTTATAGAACGTGACATACATAAAGCTTTGGGTGAAGGCAGTCAGTTAGATGCAGTATTCCCTGATTTCCCAAAAGCGTTTGACTCGGTACCACATCTGTGCTTATTGTCAAAAGTACAGTCACATGGGGGGTATAAAGCAAAATTTTTGACTAGATTGAGGATTTTTTGGTAGGGAGGATGGAGAGTCATCGTCAGATGTAGAAGTAACTTTGGGTGAGTCCCAGGGAAGTGTATTGGGACCCATGCTGTTTGTGTTGTACACTAATGACATTAATTAACATCAGAGTTGTTGCAGTTATCTATAATGAAGTACTATCTGAAAGAATCTGCATAAATATTCAGTCGGATCTTGATAAGATTTTAGAGTAGTGCAAAATTCGGCAACTTGCTTTAAATGTTCAGAAATGTAAAATTCTGAACTTCATAAATTCGAAAAAACTTAGCCTCCTATGACTAAAATATCAGTGAGTCATAGTTGAAATCGGCCAACTCCTACAATTATGTGGGTGTAACACTGTGAAGCAATATGAAAAGCCATGATCACGTAGGCCAAGTCGTGGGTAAAGCAAGTGGTAGACATCAGTTTATTAGTAAAATACTAGGAAAATGCCATCAGTCTACAAAGGAGATTGCTTACAAATCACATGTGCAACCCATTCTTAAATATTGCTCAAGTGTGTGGGACCCATACCAAATAGGACTAACAGGGGTTATTGAACATTAACAGAGAAGGACAACACAAATTGTCACAGGTTTGTCTGAGCCTTTGGACAGCGTCACAGATGTGCTGCAGAAACTGAACTGGCAGACTCTTAAAGATAGACATATATAAACTATTGTGAGAAAACCTGCTGACATTAAATGATGGCTCTAGGAATATGCTACAGACTCCCATGTATCGCTCACATAGGGATCATGAGGATGAGATTAGAGGCATTCAAACAATCATTTCTTCTCATTCTCCATATATGAATGGAATGGGAAGAAACCCTAATAACTGGTACAAAGGCGTGTACTGTTTGCCATGCAGTTCACATTGGTTTGCAGAGTGTAGATGTACATGCAGACAGGCCTAACTCATCTATAATACTTTCATTGCTGCCTTGGTTCAACAGGCTTTTTGATTGAGTGTGAGAAATGTTGAACCCAGTATGTGGTTACCTTTGTCATGTTAAAAGAATGCTGTGCAACATGTTTAAATGTGATCTGCGACAGATTTTCATCTTTTATACTATCCCCTTGATGGTGATACACTGATCTTTCAGCATGGAGCCCTCCACTCATCTTGCAATTCCCAGTTCTTCACAGAAAGGTGGCTTGCCACTTCATTCTTCATTACTCAGGCTTGTCGGACTACACTGGAAGCATCTGCTTCAGCAAACCACTGTGCCGTATTGTGGTGCATTTTGCCACACACTTGCACCAACTCATTGTGGATTGAGAACGAAGTTTTATTGTGATGGAAATACTAACAAAGAGATAGAGGGGCTGGCCAGTACCTACCTCAGCTCACTACAGCCGATAGATACACAAAACAGAACAGCAAATTTACATTCTTAGCTTTCGGAACTTTGTTCCTTCATCAGGAAGGAGAGAGGGGGAAACAAGGGAAGAAGGGAAAGTGGATTCAGTTACTCACAACCCAGGTTATGAAGCAACAGGGAAACATAAACAGGGATGGTAGTAAGGATGGAGGCATGGAAGCTTCCCTCTGACAACCATGCCTGATGAAGGAACAAAGTTCCGAAAGCTAAGAATGCAAATTTTCTGTCCTGTTTTGTGTATCTATCGACTGTATTGAGCTGAGGTAAGTACTGGCCAGCCCCTCTATCTCTTTGTTAGTATTTGTTTCACATCTTTATATGAGATTTTCCATTAATCGTTTTTATTGTGATGGCACTGTTGTGTAAAACATTCTTGTACTTATGGGTGTATAAATTCAGGGTTAAACCGAGAGCTTTCAACAATTACCTCCATCGTCTTCGTCAGGAGCAGCTGATAGTCTAAACTGCTGCTGTTGTGACCTGATAGAGACCATTGATGGCTTGTGATTGTTTGGTAATTATGCAGTGCTGTGGCAGATGGTGTCAGAGTCTGCCCTGTTGGTGCCGTAGTAACATAAACATTGCAAGGAGTATGTCTGCCTCTTCTTTGCAGAGAGCTGGCTTCTGTACACAGTTAAGATTATATTTACTGTTATGGTTAAAGTTCCCCTTGCACATTCTTATTTCTACAGTCTTTTTAATCTCAGAAGCCAGGGACAAAACTTTTGTTTTTTCAAACTTTATTTTGTGTTTGTTAGTAAGGCCGTGCTTAGCAACTGAAGATTTTTCCAATTCTCGATTTTTAATATGCCGTTGATGATCTGCACAGCAATCAGAAATGGTATGGGTGGACTGACTGATGTAATTGCATCCAGAATCACAAGGGATATTATAAATCCCAGGGATTGCGAGTCCAAGACTGTCCATGACAGGGTGTACCACTCCCTTTGTATTCTAAGGAGGTCAAGAAACGGGTCTTACACCTTGTCTTCCCAGGACTCTGCCTATTTTGCTGGACATAGCACCATGGAAAGGAAGGAATACAATCATTGGCTCATCATGTGAATCTTCAACCTTTTCACATATTCTATTCTTGGAGAACACTGACTTCGTATCACATGAATTGTAGCCTTTCATCCAGAACATGTACTTCAGATGATTAATTTTGGAATCCATGTAGTCCTTGTCAGAAACAGTTTTTGCTCTGTCTACCAATGTATTTAAAACTGCTCTCTTTTCGACTGGATGATGAAAACTCTGGATGCTAAGATATAAATCAGTGTACCTTGGCTTGTGGTACACTTTGGGGCTTAGATGTCCATTGACTTTTGTTGCACTGAAACAACTAAAAATGGGAGACTTTCTTCTTTTTTTGTCTTCACAGCAAACTGTGTGTTTGGGTCCTTGCTGTTAACAAGTTCAAGGAAGTGTTCAAGAGCTTCTACACTGTGTGGCCAACCGTAAGCTTGTCATCACTGTAGCAATAAAATGAAGACGGCAAAGGGGAGCCAAATTTAATGCACCCCCTCAAATTGTTCCATAAAAAGTTTGACCACTGCTGGAGACAATGTAGAACCCATAACCATTCAGTCCCACATTTTGTATAATTTACTGCCATAATTCATGTATCTTTAGGTGAGCTGATTATTAAAGCTATACGACTACCGTGTTTATTACTGCTACAAATAAAAACGTGCACCTGCCGTCTCCAGAACATTTTGAGGAGCATGCATTAATTTGGTTCCCCTTCATCAGTCTTCATTTTATCGCTGTGTTGATGACATGTTTATGGTCTAACCACGTGGCGTAGAAGTCCTTGACCACTTCCTTGTATATGTGAACAGCGTGCAGTTTGCTGTTGAGACAGAGAAAGAAGAAAGGCTGCTATTTTTAGACATTTTGGCACAGGCTGTTTCACAATGTTTTGACAATTTCAAATTTGAACAACACACAAACTAATCACAGAAGAAAGTTGAACATTTTGCACAACATACAACATTGATTCGAGTTTACTTATGAAATACTACATCGGACAAATGATAATCATTTGCAGATACACAATATCGAGGTGTTTCACCCAGTTTTTGAAGACATATTTTTTTACTGCTGGAGAAATTCTGGAGACTTTGTGAGCTTCATCTTTTAACTGTTGCAAGCTTCTCGGCTTCTCAGCCTTGAGACAACCCCATAGTAGAAGTCTGGCATGGTTAAACAGGTAAGCGAGGCCCGGGTGGGCTGGTTGTCTTTAAATTCAATGCACTGGCAGTTGCACACAAGCTTCTTACCCAGTTCAATAATATTATGAAAAGGAATGTTGCTACTCACCATATAGTGGAGATGCTGAGTCACAGTTAGGCACAACAGAAAGACTCACACTATAAGCTTTTGGCCATCAAGGCCTTTGTCGAGGTGACACACACACACACACACACACACACACACACACACACACACGACTGCAGCCTCTGGCAGCTGATGCCAGAATCATAGAATAATATGACATGATTGCTGACCTGTATAGAGGATAAAACCTGACATTCTGCACTACTAACAGATGGTGCCACTACCACTTTTAGTGTGCATTATTCAAATTTGAAGTTGGCGAAACATTGTGGAATGCCCTGTGCAACAAAGGTCGGATGGACATCTCAACCACTAAGTGTACCACAACCCAATGCACACTGATTTATATCTTACCGCCCAGAGTTTTCATCATCCAGTCTAAAAGAGAGCAGTTTTAAGTACATTGGTAGACAGAGAAAAAACAGTTTCTGACAAGGATCACTTGGATTCCAGAATTAATCATCTGAAGTGCATGTTCTGAAAGAGGTGCTGCAGTTCAGGCAATATGAAGTCAGCATTCTCTAAGAAAAGAATATGTGAAAAGCCAGAAGATTCACATGATGAGCCAACAATTGTATTCCTTTCCTTTCTGCATCCAACAAACAGGCAGAGTACTGAGAAGAGTAGGTATAAGACCTATTTTTCGACCCCCTAAGAAGATAGAGGAGATGCTGTGCCTTGTTAAAGACAGTCTCTGGCTCATGATCCCTGGGATTTATAACACTGTTTGTGAGTGTGGAATTAATTACATGTCTGACCGTCCGTACTGTTTCTGAACACTGCGTAGAACATCAAAGACAAATTAAAAATCAAGAACTGGAGAAAAGTGCAGTTGCTGAGCACAGCCTTACAAACAAATGCACAATATTGTATGACAAAACTAAAGCTTTGTCCCAGGTTCCTACTACTGGGATTCAGTACTTAAAGGGGCTGTAGATATAAGAATGTGTGAGAACTATTTCAACAGTGTCAGTGGATATAATCTTAGCAGTGCATGGAAGAGAGCTCTCAATGCACTAAAGAGGGAGAGATATTTATCACAGCGTTTACACTACTATGGGAGTGGTGGCACCACCAGTGCAGGCATTGACACCATCTGTGACAGTATTACATAATTACTGAAATTTCAAGCCATCTGTGGGCTATATAAGGCCACTACAGCAGCAGTTTAGTCAGTCAGTTGCTTCAGGTTAAGACACTGGAGGTAATCATCGAAAGCTCAAGGTGTTATCCTCATTGTGAAGTGTTGCAGTGTTTTTCTCTCAAATGCAGAAAGAGAGTTACTGCACAACAGTGCTCTTTATCATTGGGCTGTGCCATTTTGATTTGGCACTGCTAGCAGCGTGCTCTGGTACTGAGGTGCAGACATTTCAGCGTGCACCTAACCTTTTTATTACTGCTACAAATAAAGACACATGCCTGTATCTTTTATTGTGTTTCAGTATTGGATTGTTTGAATCAACAACTGATGGAAAAGCAATGTTGATTGCTGAACAAAGGGGTGCTCTGTAGAACAACTATGCAGCAGCCACAGTGACAAAAGTGTACCAGTTGGGATTTGGGACTATCTTCAACATATTCCCAGAAGTGAAAAACTAGACTAAGGTAGTCGTGCAGTAGACTTAGCCGGATGTATCCACTATCCTAAATATATGCTTCTGAGGAAATGCCGCATTACAACAGGGTATTATATTTGTACACAGTTTGAGTGGATAGCATTCTTGACCACTAGTCTGAAGAACAAAAAGTTTTCCCATATACCGAAATATGCTAATTCATTGAATGACATCTGTCAAAAAAAGAAAGAGCTGTAAACTTTGCTCTTGCTGAAAATGCAAAGGAAACATTGAACCTACCAATACCATCTGCGGGCTTTGACGCATTGCAGCAATGATATTGCAGATGGAAACCACTCATCAAAGTCCAGTTTGTATAAAATCACATTCATTGACTTTGCCAACTCACAAACCCACTGTTATCTTCTAACCTAGACCTTGGCCTGTACTGCAGGTCAGTATGGCATCACAACCTATATTCCAAATAAATTGTATACGAGGATAATAAATATTCGTTGTACCATACCATCTCTGTTTGACATCACACATCACAGCAACATTGTCAGAAGTGGAAGCTGATACCCTGTATTTGTAAGTTCAACCAAACCATTGCAAAAGATACTAATTTTGGGCCTGTCAGGCATGCAACCTGATTATTACAGTTTATTTTTACTGCTCCAAATCAGGCAATTGTGTGTACTTGTTCCACCACATAAGTTGAAATTTGATGAACAGGGCAAAAGAAAATTTATACTTTCACTGTGTGAAAGCAGTGGTAACATTACAATTAAGCAGAGTTACTAAACATGATTTTCCAAATTTCTTTCACCAAAGAATTAAAATCAAGAACAGCTGCCAAAATGGGTAACTTAAAAATATACCAGTTAGGCTCCTTTTGGAGCATGCTGAAGAAGTAGCTCCATTTTTAGCAATCGTATACAATTGCTCACTCAACAAAAGATATGCATTTAAAGACTGGAAAGCTATGCAGGTCACACCAACATGCAAGAAAGAAAACGGAAATAATTCTCTGAATTCTAGACCAAGATCAGTGATATCAATTTGCTGTAGGATTTTGCAACATACACTGTGTTTAAACATTATGTGAAATCTCAACAAAATTGAACTGTTGATATATAGGGAGCACAGATTCAGAAAATATTGTTTTTTGTGAAATGTAACTGCCTCTCTGTTCATGCAAAGGGGTGAGTGGCATCGACAAGGGAACTGCATTTCCAGAAGGCTTTTGACACCGTACCTGAAAGGCAGCTTCTAACCAAATTGCGTGCCTATAGAGTATTGTCTGAGTTGTGCAGCTGGATTCCTGAATTCCAATAGAAAGATCACAGTTCACAGCAATTGATGGGAAGTCATCTAGTGAAACGCAAGTGTTATCTATGGTTCTGCAAGGAAGTGTTTATAGGCCTTCTGACGTACTTAACCTAAATGAATGATTCAGGAGACGATCTGAGCAGCACTCTTAGGTTGTTTGCAGCCGATCGTTTACTGTCTAGTAAGGTCACGAGCAGATCAAAATGAACTACCTAATGATTTAGGTATAATATGATATCTGTAAGATGTAAAAAGTGGCAGTTAACACCAAACAACAAAAGGTTTGAGGTCCTCCACATGAGAACTAATAAAATTCTGTTAAATTTCAATTACATGATACATCACACAAATTTAAAGTCTGTTGATTCAACCAAGTATGTAGGGTTTACAGTTTCAAACAACTTAAATTGGCGTCATTACATAAAAAAAGTATGGGGAAGTGAATCGAAACCTTCATTTTGTTGACAGAACTTTTAGAAGGCATAACAAATATAATAAAGAAATTAGCTATACTATGCTTGTTCATCCTCTTCAGGAGTATTGCTGTGCAGTATGGGATTCTTACCAGAGAGGATTGACGGAAGGCATCGAAAGAGTTCAAAGAAAGAAACCTTGTTTGTTATTATGAAATTGATGGAAGGAATGCCGCAGGTATGATATGCACGTTGGGGTGACGGTTATTAAAACAAAAGGATTTCTCATCGCAGTGATATCTTTTCCTGAAATTTCAGTCACCAAATTTCTCCTGCAAATGCGGAAATATTTGTTGGCTCCCACCTACATAGAGAGAAACAGTAATAAATTAAGAGAAATCAGAGCTTGCACAGAAAGATTTAGGTGTTCATCTTTCCGACAAGCTATTTGAGATCAGAACTGCCAGAAAGTGGTTCTGTGCACCCACTGCGAAGGACTTAATTATGAATTACATGATGATGAATTTCTGTATATTGTTTTCCGATACATCGCATATGTGCTCAAGTGGTTAGTATTACTGCCTACTGTCCCAGGGGTTTAGGGTTCAGTTTCCATCTATCATGTCAAACTTTTCTGTGGTGGGGACATTTGGAACTGAATCCACTCATCAACAAGATGTGAACTAAGAAATTACTAGAGTAAAATAAACAGAATAATGTGGTGTCAAACTGAAAAGTTTGCACTATAATGAAAGTCATCCTTTTTATGTTCTAATGAACTAAATGGAAATAAAAGACACTGCATCATCTAATTTTTAACAGTCAAAGACTTAGACTAAAATAGGACAGACAACGCGTACAGTGGAAGAGCGTTGTACAGAACATCAACGTTGCACTCGCCTACAGTAAGTCTGCAATTGCGGAACATTGTATTTATAATGGACATTCAATGGAGTACAACAAAACTTCGATTTTGGCCATTGCAACAACCTGATACCTCAAGATGACAAGTGTTTTGTAACCCACTTCTTTTGCAGTTCCTCAACATTCTTGCAAGGAATCATCTTTTACTGCAACTAGTTTTGTGTAGTCATTCCACTTTAGGGGGACACAAAGAGATATCCTAGATATTTTGCAGCCTTCTTCTTCTTCTTCTTCTTCTTCTTCTTCTTCTTCTTCTTCCTATTTTTTATTTTTTTTTTATTTTTTATTTTTTTTTTAAACTTCCAGTGTTTGATCGCCAGTACTGTAAACAAACAACATTGTGTCTTTGCACCTACTTCTGGGTATTAATAAATGACTACATAATTCTGTTTCTGAATGTCCAGATATTTCACTGTTTGTAACGGGTAAAGATTAAAAATACTCGGTAACAAGTATTTAAACATTAATTCATTTGTAGACTAGTCACATATGTTCTTTCATACATGGGAGTATAATTCCTTAATGAATCGGGGGTTTCATTTCTTTGCGTTAGGCAGTTTCACTCTTGCATTGAACCTTTACTGGTTATTGGACATTTTGCTATAGTTTTATGCCACAGCAACATTCTTGTAGGCAACAGCACCATTGACGATCAGCCACACAGAGCTTCCAGAGTTGTTAATCAGTTCATTTACACATACACTGAATAGCAGGGATCAATATGCTATGCAGTTCGTCCCTGATGTAGGCCTTTATGCCCAGTGTTTTATTCGACAAACTTCTCCGCTATGCACAACACATCTCTTGCAGTATCTATCACTGGAGCTGAATAAGAGTTAAAGTATGCTCTTCCTGTGCAAACCTTTTTTTAAATGGGCCATCTTCTGATGATATTCTCTTCTTCCGTTGTTTATTTTATGTGGTAAGAATCTGACTGTTGAGAAATACCTAGGAAACACAAAGTAATGTAACAACTATCACATAAAACATGTACACTTTGTGGTTGCCATCACTGTGGGAACAGCCCAACCTATTGTCAGTGTGGTGCTCATCTGTGGCATTAAATGAACCCGTGTTTGAGGTGTGTGCATGCCAGTCTGCTGTGTATCACTGCTAGAACTATCACTGCTAGACAAACAATCCAGACAATGGACCGAGCAGTACTTGAAAATAGGCTTCAGGGCAAAGAATAAAGTTGGTGATCATCAACATTAGTGGATGGAACAAATTTGTTTCCAAGCAAGACATACAGCACCTACAGCCAATATTTGCACAGCTGTTCTGATATTTTCAGTACAGCGCAGATACAAAGATAAATGGAGGTAAGAAATGGAACAAAATGTGATTACTATGCAATGAACTGCAGCAGTGAGTTCCTTATAACAAAGTGCTCCAGAACAACTTCCGCATTTTTTTCATGGGAATCATAAGTGACTGTGTATGTGGGCATCCTGTCACAATTCTCTAATCCCAGATTGGTCTTGTTTGTTTGTCACTGCCATATTCTGGGGTTAGCACCTGGCCACATGTTATTGTTATCGAAGGCTGTCATGTCTAGTTGATGAACCACAGAACTGTAATCCATCCCATACACCGTGTGTTGTTACCATGAAAGACTATGGGTACCATCTGTGTGTTGTGTTCTCAGACATGTTTGCCTTGTACTGCCTGTGGGACAATATAGCTCTCCTGTAACAAGCATCTCGGTCATTCATGCTTCCATTCATTCACACATTGTTCTGTGAATTCCATTATGAAAGAGAGCCTTCATAAGTGTGGAACAAGTCAAGTTATGCCTTATCAGGCAGTATCATCCACTGTTAATTGCTTCTATATTAATTTATGAAAAGTCCAGATTGGAATAATATTGTCTAATTTGTTTATATATACTTAGTAAGAGGAAAACACTACTTTGGAAAAACCACACCACCTTCTCATACACTGCTCAGCTGTTTTACATCTCTAAGTCCAAACATTCTGCTAAATTATAATAGTAATCTGCTACTCATTGTTTCAATATCTGACAGTTTTATATTGCTTGTTTGCTGTCAACCAGCAATCTATAAGGGACAGTCAAATGACAACTGAACACCTGCCATGATGGAACCGTGGAATGGTTCCATTCAGAAGTAATCACCACGCATATTAAGATATTTATCCATTTCTGTTTTGTAGAACACGATTGGCCGCCGACAGCTCGACAACCGCACCCGCTCTTGCACTTCCTCGTCCAGCTGATACCAACGTCCATGCACATCTTTCTTCTGGTTGCCAAACATGTAAAGAATCACCCAATGTAAGATTTGGGCTGTACGGAAGAGGTTGCAGTATTTCCCAACCAAATTGCCGAAGTGTAGCCTTCAACTGATTGACAGTGTGGGGGCGGGTGTTACCTTGCAATGAGTTCCTCAAACATGGAATCACATCAGTGTGCTGTGTTACGAAGACACTTTGCAGAAAGTGTGATGCGGCATAAAGTCTAAACGCCCAAGAATGCTGTCAGACGGAATCATCCTGCTGCACGATAATGCTTGCCCCCTCACTGCCAATCTGATGAAGGCTGTTCTTCAGCGATTTGGTTGTGAAACACTGCAGTATCCTCTGTACGGCGCGGATCTTTTGCTGTGTGGTTTTCACATATTTGGTGACATGAAGAAAGACATGCATGGATGTTGGTTTCATTATAACAAGAAAGTGCATGAGTGGATTGGTTGTGGATCTGTCAGTGGCCAACTGCATTCTATGAAACATGAATTTATGATGTCATCTTCTGAATAGAACCTTTCTATGATCCAGTTGTGGTGGGTGTTCAGTTTTCACCTCATATTATAGACTTTTTGCACTATTCCATACTAAACCCTCCATAAAAATGCATAATCTGTGTGGAAATTAGTTTTGCTTGTAGTATTTTGATTTTGAATTGTAGAGTTCATCCTAAATTCAGTTTTGGTATTAACATATCGACATATGTAGTAATAGGAAGCCACCGTACAACATTTTGTGCAATGCCTGTACCTCACTGCCAACCCTCTGCAGGGCATTAATTCGTAGAACCATTCTGTCTTGTTGTGGGTCTGGGAATCATTCCATGAGGTTTGTTACAAAAGTTTATAAACACCCTGTATAGTCTTGAGAAATGAGATCCAGTAATTCTCCCTCCCTCCTAAAACCATGCAGCATGTTTCCTCTGTCTATAAGTAGGTATCTGCAGTTTTGATTTTGGGGTGTGCAGATGGAGTCAACCCAGGCAAATATTGATCATAATATCATGCCATACCTAGTGTCAACATAAAGAGGGATTATCTGAAGCACGGTTGGAAAATAAATACTGTTTTAGAAAAAAATCCATAGCAACATTTTTTCAAACCAAATTTTTGTTTTTGTTGGATAGGTCATTTCTTAAACTGATGAAACTACATGGTTCCAGGGGCTTTCCAAGACTTAACCATCTACGATGTACATACACAGAGTGAAGTGACTTATAAAAATTTGTACGAAGGTCTGATTACGAACCCGAGTCCCTTGCTCACTAGGCAGATGCACTAACCAGTATGCCACCCTGGCACGGTGACTTTGCACAACTGCATGGGCTATTCTAGCATGCCTTCCTCCTCAGTCCATATTCCTATTGATGCCTCAACCCACTTGGTATTCCCCCTAAACTCGAAAAGTATTGCATAGGCTCTCCAACTGCATTGGAATAACACCTCAGCAGTCTGCATATTATATACATCGCAGATGTCTGACACTCGCATACATCTTTTGAATCGTATTGTTTCATTTGGTTAAATCACCTATGCCTGGGTTTCGGGCAGGACCCACGTTTTGTTCAATGCTGAGATGCTATTCCAATACCGTTGGAGAGCCTCTGCAATGCTGTTTTAGTTTAGGAGGAATATGAAGTTGACTGAGGTGGGAATGAGAATTTGGATTGAGGAGAACGTTGTGCTAGGGCAGTCGGTACATTTGTGCAAAACCAGTGTGCCTTGTATGTGCCAGTCTGATGGAGTGGACCCAAAGTAGTCTAGTGTGGCATTTGGTTTAACAACGTGTATTAACTGGGACAGTAAAACACTAAGAATAAACATTGCCCCAGCAGCCCCTAAGTAGTATTGCTGCATGGCGCTATATACAGGCTGCTTCACTATTATAGGTACAAACAAAAGTGATAAGTAGAGGGAAATTAAACTAACAAGTAATCCTAATAAACGTAAGTGTAGAATCCGACAGCTACGTTGACGTGACGTTTGCACAAGTGTAGCTGTGCCAGTGTTACAACACTGCTACTGTGTAAGGCTACATTAATTTCAAAACGCCACAAGTGATGCATAAATTACAATGTGATAAATTGCCCTCATTTTGATTTTATCATCATTCCGAAAGATCAAGTACTCTTAAACAGTGTTTCACCACCAAGTCTATCAATTCTGGTTTCTCAATACCGTGGCCTCCCAGGTCCACTGACTTCAACCGATTGGATTTTTTTGTGTGGAAGCTTGTAAAAACTTTTAATTTATTCCCATTGTGTTGACAGTGTAAGAGAACTCCGAGAACGAAAAGTGGATGGTTCTCAGTGTTCAGAACAAGCCTGGGATCTTTGACCATGTATGGGCATGGATCTGGTGATGTTCTGAATCCAGTCTTTGCTTGAAGAGTGGCCATTTGGAACACTTGTTGTGATGTGTTTTTTCTCAAGTGTGTATCAGCAGTTTGGATCCTTTGGCAACTCTGTAATAATGTGTCATGTACTGTTTGGTGGTACCTTGTGTTGGGTAAACCATTGGTTTCCAGACCTATGTTTATCAGGATTATTTACTTGTTTAATTGTTGTTCACTTGCACCTTTCGTTTGTGGCTATAATAGTGAAACAGACTGTACACCATATACACAGCACAGCACACGAGACAGGAAGTAAAAGGGCGAGTTGGGCAAGGGAGCCCACACGGGCTCGGCATTCATTTGCCGGGTACGGGCTTGGCGACACCGGGGTTCCTGAGCTGGGGACTGGTAAGCGCCGCCACTCCTCTGTCACCGTAAGCTCCGGGCACGCTTCAGCGACCACCGTGCGGTGCGGCGGTGGAACGTTGTGTGTCTCAGGGAATGGGGATCTTGGCTCGACTGCCCGGATTGCGAGGATGGACTAAACCTCTATAAACAACCCCTCAATCTCGAGGTGTGCTGCGCGCTGATGAGATGGATGGCCGTTGAGGTGGAACAGTCGTTAGCGGGCAACCTCTGGGGACCTGCCGCACCTCAGTTGTATCGGGCTTACCTAGGCACGCGGAGCTCTGTCTAGGTCGACTTCTAGTTCCCGAGATGGATCCTCCAAACTCTTCTTTGCCTCCTCCCAGCAGAAAGGGTGGGCCGCTGGTAGGTTCCAACACCCGCTCCAACAACAGGGCACATGTAGCCAGTCCTCCAGACTCAGCGGCGAAATCTTAAGAGTCTCATAACAAGTAACACAACACATGCTGCCGGTCAGAATGTGTTTTTAATCGTTAAAAGGAAATAGAGCAGCTTCGAGAAAGTTTCCCCTTTGTATATTCAAAAAGGGCTCGAGGGCATTTCTGGCAGTTTAAGATCAGTTAGGCGATTGCGTAATGGGGCGCTGTTGGTGGAAACCACTAGCTCCCAGCAAGCTAAGACTCTCCAGAATGCACACTCCCTTGGGGAATATACCATCGAAACTGAGCTGCACACCATCTTGAATTACAACAAAGGTATTGTGACGTGCAGGGATCTGGTGGACATTCCCCAAGAGGAACTAAAAGATGAGTGGGCGCCAGTAGGAGTAGTTGACGTGCAAAATATCGTGAGGAGGGTGGATGGGGTTCTTGTGAAGTCCAACTCCTTTATCCTGACATTTAATAGCACAAAACCCCCGGAGTATATTAAGGCAGGTTTCCTTCACTTAAGTGTGTGGCCTTATATCCCCAACCCAATGTGGTGTTTCAAATGCCAACGCTTTGGGCATACTACTCTTGGGTGTCGTGGAGAAGCTACTTGTGGCAAGTGTGGTCAGGCCGCCCATGAAGGAGTCCTTTGTTTGTCTCCAATGAAGTGTGTGAATTGCTCTGGGCCTCACCCCGTCCGGAGTTGGGACTGCACTGTGTATCTGGAAGAACGGAAGGTACAGGAGCTTAAGACAATCAAACGCATCCCCTATACTGAGGCCAAAAAGCTCTATAAAGCCATGCGGCCCCTGTGTCTTGCTACCTCCTTCACTTCCATTGTTAAACAGCCCACACGGAAAGTTGACACTGCTACACAAACAGAGGCTGTTAGTGTCGGCACTACTACCTGCATGTGTCCCTGCAATTGTGCTGCTGCGGTTGCTTCTGAGCCTGTCCCTCCCCCAAGAACTTCAGACAAAGCTGTGGTTGCTGACATTGTCAAGCTCCCTGCCCCTCCAAAGGTTCTGTCTGGTACAGTGTTCAATGTTGCCACACCCGCAACTGCAGTTGTGTTTATAAAATCTACCCAGGGGGAAAAATCCAAGGCAAGACGTCAAACGCTGGTGGAATCGGGCAGAAAACAGCCTGACAATGTCAACATTGATCTCTCTGACATCTCTGTCGATTCTTTTTAGAGGCTATGGAGCTTGATATCGGATTGGGGCAACTGTCTCACCCCAAAATGGAGCCCCCACCCATTGTGGGCTCCCTCCCTGTCAACGAGTCTGGATGAAGCTTTTACCCCCCTGATAGATGGCTCCCATTATACAGTGGAACATGAATGGATTCAGGACGCACACGGAGGAACTGAAACTTCTAGTGCAGCATCACCCTCTCTACTTGTGTTTGCAGGAAACACACTTCAAAGCATCCAATGCCCCTGCACTACGGGGTTATACCTTACATCGCAAGGATGACCTGACTGGGGAAAGAGCCAAAGGAGGGGTTGCTATGTTCGTCAGTAATGGGCACCACTCCTCTGCTCTTCCCGTGGATACTGACCTGCTAGCAGTTGCAGTTTCTGCACGTCAGAGGCTTACAGTTTGCTCTCTTTATTTGCCTCCGTTGGATGCAGTAGACTCTGCGGCTCTCACTGATCTTATTGCCCAACTCCCCCGACCATTTGTCCTCCTGGGGGACTTCAATGCCCACCATGTCCTGTGGGGCTCAACATTTACTTGCCTTCGGGGTCGAGTTTTTGAGAACCTCTTGACATCTTGCGAGCTATGCATCCTCTATTCTGGTGCTCCGACTCATTTTTGCACTGCTACTGAGTCTTTCTCCGCCATCGACCTCTCATTTTGCTCTCCAGTCCTCGCCGACTCTGTTCACTGGGAGGTCATTAATGACCTTCATTCCAGTGACCACTTCCCGATCCTCCTTCAGCTAATTGATGGTGAGTTGCTGGAACAGAAGCCACAAACGTGGATGATTGGCAAGGCAAACTGGACACTGTTTGGCCAGTTGGCTGTGTTTGAACACCATCACAGCATCCAGGAATGGGTGGATCACATCACTTATGTGATCCATCACGCTGCTGATCTCTCCATCCCACAGTCCTTCGGCCCTCTCCGGAGGCGACCTGTCCCTTGGTGGACAGAAGAATGCCGTTTAACTATCCGGGACAGGTGTGCGGCTCTTAGATGGTTTAAATGCCGCCCGACAGTGGACAACCTCTCCATCTTTCGAATCGTGAGAGCCAATGCTCACCGTGTCATTAAAGAGAGCAAACAGCGGTCATGACATGAGTTCCTGAACTCTATAAATTGTTCCACTTGTTCTTCAAAAGTGTGGGAAGCCATCCGGAGGATTTCTGGTAAATGCAGACGTTTACCAATAACTGCAGTCCTGAACCAGCCTCCAAACAACACCCAGAGACATTGCTCAGACGCTGGCAGAGCATTTTGCACAAACTACTGCCACTGCAAACCAGTATCCAGCATTTTGTCGCTACCATGTGACTGTCGAGAGAGGAAACTTGGACTTTCGGTCGAACAGTTCTGAGGCCTAAAACTCCCCTTTCTCCATGTGGGAACTCGAACGGCACTTACTGGGACTTCTGACACTGCAGCAGGTCACGACCGCATCTGGTACTCCATGCTTCGACATCTGCCAGCAACGTCAAAGGAAATCCTCCTCGAATGTTTTAATCTCGTATGGCAGACAGGAGTGTTCCCCACCTCGTGGAGGGAGGCAATTCTCATCCCTCTCCTCAAACCAGGAATGGACCGCACATGTCCCAGTAGTTATCGGAGTATCACCTTGACGAGCTGTGTCGGAAAGACCCTGGAACAGATGGTTAACCATCGTCTGGTCTGGCTGTTAGTGACCATTCAGCTCCTTAGCCACTCTCAGTGTGGATTCTGACAATTTCGGTCCACGGTCGACAACCCGACCCTCCTAGAGGCGGCTATTCAGCAGGCTTTCCTCCGTCAGCATCACTGTACCGGCATCTTCTGTGATATCAGTAAGGCATATGATACTACTTGGAGACACTGTATTCTTGCACACTTGCATCAATGGGGCTTTCGTGGCCTCCTCCCCATTTTCATTCAGTCTTTCCTGTCTCAGCGGTTTTTTCGTACCCGAGTTGCTAACGCACTGTTTGATCGATTTGAGCAGGAGAATGGTGTCCCCCAGGGTAGTGTTTTAAGTTTTACCCTCTTTGCCATAGGCATCAACAGTATAACTTCTACAGTGAGGAGTCCACTAGAGTGCTGCTTATTTGTGGATGACTTTGCTGTTTTCTGTTCCTCCTCCAGTTTTGCCACAGTGAGCCATCAGTTGCAGCTAACAGTGCAGCGGTTAGAGGAGTGGGCTGCCAAGACGGGTTTCCGGTTTTCTGCCAATAAGTATGTTTGTGTTCATTTTAATCATTCTCGTTGTCTTTTTAATTCGCCTGTCTTGCATATGGGGGACACTTTCCTACATTTTAGAGACACGGTGCGGTTTCGGGGCCTAATTTTTGACTCCAGGTTGTCATGGCTGCCACACCTACGAGACTTGAAAGCCAGAACCCTGAAGGCACTGAACATTCTCAAGTGCCTCAGCCACAGGTCTTGGGGAGCGGACAGGGCATGTCTCCTCCAGTTCTATCAGGCATTTGTGCATTCACGGCTGGATTATAGGTGCACAGTGTATGGGTCAGCAAGGCAGTCTTATTTGTGGATCCTTGTCGCTGTCCAGCATGCGGGGATTCAGCTGGCCACAGGTGCTTTTCGGACCAGTCCCATACCCAGCCTCTGTGCTGAAGCCAGGGAACTGCCACTTACTGTCCGGCGGCAGCTCTTACTGGTGCGCCAGGCTTGTAAGTTTCTTGCAGCTCCAACCTCGTCTGCTCACCATATTGTTGCTCATCCACCTCTGGACCACCTTTTTTTCCACCGTCCCCAGGCTACAAAGCCGTTTGGGATCCATTTGCAACGTGTGCAAAAGTCCCTCGGTGTGGACTCTGGACAACCCCAAATCCAGGGTTTTAACTGCCTGCCACCCTGGTTACTGGAGAGGCCCAGAGTAATTTTAGATTTGGTGCAGTACAAGAGAGATAGCACTCCTGCCACCGTTTTTAATGCAACATTTTATCTGAGCACCACAACTATGTAGCTGTTTTTATGGATGGGTCAAAACAGGGGGATTCCGTTGGTTGCTCTGTTGTTTTTCTGGATCGTGACCTCAAGGTTCGACTGCCTCAGACTTTTACTGTCATCGATGCAGAATTGTCTGCGATCTTGCGGGCACTGGAGCAGATGAGACGTTCATCCTGTCCTAAATTTCTTGTCTGTTCTGATTCACTAAGTGCCGTTCACTCATTGCAACGTTCGTATCCAGCAGATAAAATTGTCCAGACCATCCAGGATGCCCTCCTCCAACTACAGCGACTGGGGAAGGTGGTGGCTTTGTGCTGGGTTCCGGGGCACATCGGCATTGCTGGGAATGAAAGGGTACATCTTGCAGCCAAGGAGGCGTGTCTCAATCCACAAGTATTTCAGTGTGCTGTCCCCTGCATGCACTCACCTTGCTGTTGAGCTCAAGAGTCATGCATCAGTGGGAGGATGAGTGGCTGTAAATGACTGACAATAAGCTCCATTTAGTCATGCCCACAACGCGTGTGTGGTGTACTTCCTTCCAGCCCCTTAGACAGGATGAGGTTCTCCTCACTCGGCTTCAGATAGGCCACAGTCCTATGACGGATGGCTTCCTGCTCCGGTGAGAGGACCCTCCAATGCGTGGTGCTTGTGGCATCCAGGTCACTTTGCGCCACATTTTATTGGATTGTGTATTATTTTCTGACCAGCAGGCCGTGGCTGACTTGCCAACAGATCTGCCATCTCTTATAGGAAACACTCGAACAAATGTGGTTAAAGTTTTATAGTTCTGTGATTTGTCAAAATTTTTTACAAAGATTTTAGGGAGAGGGTCTTAATTTGCTCACTGTGTGACAAGCTCGCCCATATTTTTTGTAAGTGGCCAGCCAATGACAATTTCCTGTGGCATTCTTGCTGCTATGTTTTCATTTTCCTTACATTTTACTTTCTTATGTAGCATTTTGCTTCTTTTCCTGCTTTCTTTGTGTGTGTGTGCTTCGGTTTTGCTTAGTCTGTCCTCATTCGTTTGTTTTAACGTGTGTCAGGGCGCTGATGACCTCTACGTTGAGTGCCCGTACACCCCAGCGCGCGCGCGCGCGCGCGCGCGCCCACACACACACACACACACACACACACACACACACACACTTGGGCAAGGGAGACATGACAAACAAATGTTTACTTACATTTTGGTGTCTATTGCTGGTACTGACTGTGTTAGAGACTGACTGAGAATAATGAAATTTATTTTCAATTTTGGAATCTTTCCAACATTAGCAGAGTTAATTGTGAAGATATTACCTATTGGTGACACATGAAAATTTGTCCCAGACTCAAACCTGTATTTCCCACTTTTCATGAGTGGTTTCCTTAACCACTTCAGCTATCTGAGCATGATTCCAACAGCAGCCCAGATCTCCATTTGTTCTGCTGTCTATTCCCCCCTTCTGTTCACACTATAGTATCATGAGTCCTGCACAGGGTGAAACACCGTTTTCTTTCATTATTGCCTTGCTGTGGCATGAAATACTGCACTGTAGTGTCTGAGAGACTGCATTGACAATCAGCAGCTACATTCAGTTAAGGATGAACTCGCAGATTGTGATTATGGTTTCGCATCAGCTGCGGAGTATTTCAGAGCAAATGAAAATTTGTGCCAGATTAAGACTCGAACCCAGATTTCCCACTTGTTGCGAGCTGTCACCTTAACCACTTCAGCTGTCCGAGCACACTTCTGGGATCAACTCAAACCTTCCTATGTTATACTGTCTACAACCCCATTATTTACGACTTCGCTTGAATTCCCACCACAGGGTTTCAAGGAGACAAATGTATTCAACATTAGTATTACGATTGTCACTTAGCCTATGAGCAATAAGATCATAAACAGTGTGACATGTGCAAGTTTGGGTTAGTCATGGAAGCAAGCTGGGACAGCTGAAGTGGTCAAGGCAGCCACTCAAGTCAAGTAAGAAATTAGGATTTCAGTCCTGGCCCAGCACAAACTTTTGTGTCACCAGTAGGTAACATCTTAATATCTAATACACCTAATAAATTTTATAGATTTAGTGCACCTACAAGACCATCACCAACGTATTTCTTTAGACATTGTTAAAACTAAGTATTACAAGCATTGAGGAGCAAGAATGGTGATGGTAATACAAATGTTGAATATGTGTGTCTCCTTGAAACCATGTAGTGGGAATCCAGATAAAGTTGCTAACGATGGGGTCATAGACAGTATGACATATGGAAGTTTGGGTCATTCTTGAAAGCGTACTCAGAAAGCCAAAGTGGTTAAGGCAACCACTCACGACAAGCAGAAAATTGGGGTTCGAGTCATGTCCAGCACAAATTTTCATGTCTCATCAGTCGGTAATATCTTAATACCTAAAGCATCTGTCAAAAAGATTCCACAGTTGTGAATAAATTTTATAAATTTAGTATGGCTGTGAGATCACCAGCAATGTCTGTTTTTTCAGACATTGTTAAAAATAAAAATTAAAAAATGACCAAAAATAAGCCACATTGCTACAGTTCTAACTCGGCCTGGGAGTGTATCATTTCCAAGACATTTTCACAGAATGGTCTCATGTTTCATATTCCATACGTATAGCACAACAGTATCTACTGGTTTTTCTTTACTATGATTTTCATTAAAGTAACAGCCAGCTAAAATGTTTTTCACACTTGTAATATTGATCTACACACTGCAAAACCACACTGCATATATCTGACAAAACACGAGAAAAAATCTGCCCATCAACTCTTAACCTTTTCAGATCCTCTGGCTACAATTGTGTACATTAACTTTGACTGTGTCTTAACTGCAACAGATGTACTTTTTCCTGATGGAAACATGAGGTACACATTTGTTAATGTTCATCCTCTTCATCATCCACAAGTGTTGCCAACTGTTGGACATCACTGTGAAAACATCAGCAAGTCAATGTAGCGGTGTGCAGCAGCTCGTGGCCGACATACATGGAGGTGGTTGGTTCACTATATTCCTCACTATAATTGAATATTGTTATTGTTGTTTTGTGTGGTGGTTATCAAATGGTCATTTTACTGTTCATCACAATAGAGGACATTTCATAATTAGTTATTTTAACCCATAAAGTGAAGCGAAGTGTACAGAGTATGTTTTGAAAATGAGTACATATTTTTGGATAAATCTTGTATGTAAAATGATTAAAAAATCACCTAAGATCATTACCTTATAAATAAAAATTTTCTTTCTTCCAGAAAAAAATTCAGCTCTGAAAAGGTTAAGAGAGAGACCCAGTGCACTGGCCTTCTGTTAGCTCTATGACTGAACAGTGTTGCCCATGTAGATGATGCGCATTAGTAGGGGCCACTATTTGAGAACATTCATTTATTTATTTTGTGAGTAAAACATACTTTTGTAGCTGCGGTTGCCAAAGAGTGACTGCGAACAGCACTGCTGACAGTGACTCGTGCATCGGATGGCTCGTCAGGCTCGGCGACCACCTTGCTGCTATTCGAGAAGAATAGGCTTCTTGCTGCCAGGGAGTTTGTCCCTCTCCATTCTCCCACCATCATACAATACAAACGTGACACCACACATCCAGTACATTCACCTTAGTTAACACATACTGTTAGAACATAACTCTCATACATCACAGGAAAGGAGTCATTGTGTGTGCAGCAAGAAGAGCCTTTCTGATTACTTCACTGAACCTACCCCTAGGGCCCCCCAGCAATACCCTATGGTTTTTCCCTCCTCCTCTCCCTCCCCCCCCCCCTTTTCTTCTGTTGTAAAAAACTACTTATTTATTAAATGCTGATTGTTTTGATGATTCAGTGTTAAAGTGCCAGACTGCACATCCAAAAGTCAGGGGTTCAGTTCATAGTCAGTCATAGGATTTTTACCTGTCATTTATCACATCTTTCACCCCCTGGCAATGTTTGTTAATGAGAGAAACAGCAAGTTTCATTCTGGTTCGGAGTCCGTATTATACTGTAGGTCCCCTCTGGGTAAGTCAGTTCAAAGTTTGGAGGAAGGCAGTAGCATATCACCTCAAACAGGACTGTGTCTAGTAGAGCACTGTGCTGTTCAAACTAACCTGCAGTTCAGTGGCAGCTTTAACTTAACATCAGGATTGTGATACTCTTGAAATGTGACACACTATAACTAATGTTTCCCGATTTGCGATCAAATCGTAATGGTCTCACTTTCAGGTAACTGTTGTGGTTTCTAGCACATATAAAATCTTATCCTCACTGTACTCCTTTCCAGGATACTAATAAAATTTTGCATTTCCTTGTGCTCAGCCAGTTCGAGTGACAATGGCGTCTGCAGAGAGTGGTGCGGATGAAGATGAGGAGCGGCGCATCATGTCGCTGCTTCTCGGTCCGGGCAAGATGGAACGCGACCGGGGCGCTGTCGAGCTGCAGCGCCTGCTCAACTCCGGACCCGGGGACGGTGGGGCTGGGGGCGTGCACCTCCGCCTCGGCCCACAGCTGCTGGCCAGCGCGGGCTCACTGATCCCCACCCCGGTCGCCTCCCCGTGCGAGGCTCGACTGGGCGCCCTGGTCGGTGCCAAGGTTCTCGTCCCCCACCTCCACCCAAATGAGAATCGGTGTGAGGCCGAGCTGGCAGAGGCGGCCCGGGATGTGGCACTTCGGACACTCGATGACCCAGAAACTAGGGTGCGGGTGGCAGCCGGTGAGTGCGAACACTTGTCACGTAAGTTTTGTACTGGGCACAACCCACAGTTCAAATCTCTGAGGCAGAACTGACACAAAATGTAGGTTAAAAGCCAGCCGGTGTGGCCGTGCGGTTCTAGGCACTTCAGTCTGGAACCGCGTGACCGCTATGCTCGCAGGTTCGAATCCTGCCTCGGGCATGGATGTGTGTGGTGTCATTAGGTTGGTTAGGTTTAAGTAGTTCTAAGTTCTAGGGGACTGATGACCACAGATGTTGAGTCCCATAGTGCTCAGAGCCATTTTTTGTAGGTTAAAATGTCTTTTTCAATAATGAGAATATAAGGAAAAATACAGATTCCTACTAACTGTATAGAAAATGTGACTGTCAAGTGAACGAAAGCAGTGATCAGGGAAGGGGATGGGATAGCAGGGTAAGGTTGAGGGGAGAGAAGAGCACTGTCTGGTAGTGTGTGCGGGGACCAGATGGAGGCATGACAGTACAGTCACTAGGCACAGCATCAGGAGGTGGTGGGGCAGGGAGGCACAGGGCGGAGGGGGAAGTGGAAAAGAAGAGGAGCAGTGTAGGGGAAAGTTGGGCAAATGCACTGGCAGAGGGTGGCACACAATAAGGGTGGGGACATGAAAAGGACAAAGAGGGTGGAAACAGTTGGGTGGAGGGTTTGGGGACTGTAGGTGAGGCAGAGATAATTTCTGGAGTGGAGAACATGTTGTAAGGGTAACTCCCATCTGCATAGGTCAGAAAAACTGGAATGAAAATGAGAATCCAAATAGCCTAGATTGTGAAGCAGTCATTAAAATGAAGTGCATTATGTTTAGGTGCATGTTGTGCCACAGGGTGTTCTACGTTACTCTTGGCCAGTCTGGCAGTGGCCATTCATCTTAGTGGACAGTTGGCTGGTAGTCATACCAACATGAACACAACTGTGCAGTGGTTGTTGCATCAGAGCTGGTATGCAACACGCCTGTTGTCACTCGTGGCCCGGCCTCTGCATAAGATAAGCCAGTGACAGGACTGGAATAGGAAGTGCTGGGTGATTGGATTGGGCAGGTCTTTCATCTGGGTCTTCCACAGAGATGTAATCCTGTGCAAATGGACTGTGATTGGGAATGGCATAGGGATGGAATAGGATGTTGTGGAGGTTGGTTGAGCAACAGAACACCATTTTAGGAGGGGTGGGAAGGATTTTGGGTAGGAAGTCCTTAATTTCAAGACATGATGATAGGTGATCAAAGCCCTGATGAAGTATTTTGTTCAGCTGTTGTGGTATTGGATGATGATGGGGCACTCCTTTGTAGCTGGTTCTAGGGGGATGGTGGGAGAGTTGGAGGTGTGTGGAGAAATGGCACGGGAGATCTGTTTGTGGAATGAGTCTGGGGGATTGTATCTCTCTGTGAAAGCCGTGCTGAGACCTTCATCATACTGGGCAAAGGAGTTTTTGTCACTGCAAATATGCCATCCACAGGTGGCCATGCTGTACGGGAGGGATTTTTTTGTGTGGAAGGGATGACAGCTATCAAAACGAAGGTACTGTTGGTACTTGGTGGGTTTAATGTGGACAGAGGTATGGATGGAGCTATCGTAATGTATGAGGTGTGTTTAAAAAGTGGAAAACCTTCTACTTTCCAACATAAGCCGATGAAATGTGGGAGACATTCTTCGGTGGACATTTGGTGGGGGACATTCGTGCAGTCGTGCATTTTTTCTCCAACAGCAGAAAGCATCAGTCATTCGTTGGCCTATGAATGATGACATGTAGTGAGTGCTTTTTGAATTCCAGTAAGTTGTAAAATGATGGAAAAAATTGAGCAGCAATATTGCATCAAAAGCTTGACAGTATCCAGTTTCCAGTATCCAAGTGGAAACCATTTGCTAAATTCAACAGGATTTTGTGAACGATGCTGTGAGCAAATCGTCGATAAACGACTGGTAAAACTTACGAAGATGACCGCGTATTGGTGGTCTGAGAATGGTGTTCCGGTAGACCCTCAACAAGCTGGAATGACAATATCATTGAGCAACTACAGACTTCAATAGTGGAAGACCATTACATCACAGTACATGAGAACTTGGAATGGGACAGGGATGAGCATAGGACCTATACATTCAATTTCGACCAACAATTTGTGTATGAAGATAGTGTCTGCAGAATTTGTACTGAAACTGCTGTCAGTGGATCAGAAACAACATCATCAGGAAATCGCACAAGACATACTGGAGAATGCAAGTAGTAACACCGAGTTTCTGAATACTGTGATCACAGGTGATGAGATGTGAGTTCATGTGTGTGACACTAAAACCGAGATGATGTCATCACAGTGGACATATCCAACATCCTCATGGCCAGAAGGGGAGCACTGCAGGTTATAAAAACTCTGTACTCTCCCAGATCGGATCAGAAATATGAATTCCTGTTTCAATAAACCACTAATAATGTCATCTTTCCAAATGTCATACACTTACTTGAAAATTCATAGTGCTGTTTAATTGCTATTATTTTAGTGCATGAATCAACAAACTGGAAAAAGAGTGTGCTGTATGGTTGGTAAGATCAGATACTTCGCTACAGTAATGTTGTCACAAAGACCTTTTTGTAGATTCAACCATGCTCATTTTGCTCAAGGAACTCCTAAGGTAGTTTTCATGAACCAGAGCTAATTAGTATAATTAGAGGCTATTTATTACTGTAGCTTCTTTTATTTCTTTAGAAATGAGAGGGTAGAGTGATGGTACAGTCAGGAAACGTGCGACCGCTATGGTCGCAGGTTCGAATCCTGCCTCGGGCATCGCTGTGTGTGATGTCCTTAGGTTAGTTAGGTTTAAGTAGTTCTAAGTTCTAGGGACTGATGACATCAAAAGTTAAGTCCCATAGTGCTCAGAGCCATTTGAACCATTTGATAGAGTGATAGACTTTTAGTACGAAATATTATGTTTACATATGATGAAAAAAATTAGTTGAAAAAATTAGTCTTGAATGAAATATAATGTTGTAACAGCGATGATCCAGATGTATCAAGTGATTCATCCATAAAAACATATCACAGATTATAGTTCTGATACTATATCAAATAATACGAAACAAAGATGGTATCAGTCTGTTCATTTTGCTAAGCTGGTACGTGTTACCTTAAAAGGCCCACAATGTTGTCAAGGTTATGTTGTTAATTTTCTTCCACTGTCTTGGAGTAGTGCATCATCACCTTCACGGTACTGTGCTGCACAAACGACCGGATCTGTGGGAACAAAAACTTGGCAACTCCTTCATTATTATTGCCCGCAGAGTCAAAACACAGGGTGCACAGACAGGCTTCTTGTGTGCCATCTTATCTCCTATGATCATAGCAAATGAATCACTAACACTACAACCTGCTAGTATACGCATAAACCTCATACCACTGAACACTGTGCTTAAAGGTGTTGCACACCAGCCCCGCCCCCCCTCCCTCCTCCCCCAGCAATGTGGTTGCAACAAGTGGCATTTTTTATTGCTCATTATATCATTATATGACCCAAGTAGTCTAGTTTTCTTCTCTGGATGGTGCTGAAAATTTCTAAATCTTTGTTCATGCTCAAAGAACTGCCACATTTATGACTTTATACGTGCAAGGTATCCTTAATGTCCTTTGATACATCTACATTTCAGATACTTCCAATTTCTTATCCAATAGTGTGGTAAGTGTCCAAGACTCAAATGCACAGAGTGGGATAATGAATACACAGCATCAAAGTGACTAAGTGTGGAGTGTAATACTGATGCCATTGTTAGCCAGAACTTTCTTCATTTTGTTGAAAGAACTTCTGGCCTCTTTAGTTCTGCAGTGAATTTCTTGAGCAAAATCCCTGTTGTCATTGATTTGACACCTCAAATACTTATGCAATGGAACCCGTATGATCTTATCATTACTGAGTGCAAGAGTGACCCGATATGTCTTCTTGACATTTAAAAGTAATCCCATGGTATTGCTCTCTACAGTATCAGTATTTAGTAGGTCTTGCATATTTTCCACTCTAGGGTTGCAAATAAGACATTGATCAGCATATCTGATGGTGCAGATGACAGCTTCATTAAGCACTACACTCTTATATTTTATATCAGGAGCTCTTTGAAAATCTTTTCAGAATAAATGTTTGAAAAGTAATGGGGAGAGTATGCAGCCCTGATGAACTCTTTCCATAATCAGACATTCTTCTGAGAGAAAATACCTACCTCAGTATATAGAGCTACTCCATTCAGTGGCATTGCATCATGCAGTGATCACAGAAAAACTTCACGTGCTGAAGAAAATAGTGGAAGAGGAACTAAACCTACAGAGTGAAGAGTACATTAGAATAGACTGTTACTCCAAATAACAAGACCATGGTCATGAAAGGAACTGTTGAAAATAAGATGGCATTAAATGACATTGTTTAAAACACACACACACACACACACACACACCCATATATGCGTAGAAACACCTGAAATAGAACACAGCACTCCTAATGATTGAAACACATTCCTTCTTCAGGGAGGACAGCGTAATAGCAAATGGTGTTTTACTGGTTTCAAACCAAAAGGTTCATCTTTAGATGACTGTTCACATTTATTTAATTTAGTGTGTGCCAACATGAGTAAGTGAAATCATAAATACAAACAACCATGTGAGGATGAACCTGCCAATTCAAAACCAGGAACGCCACTGTTTGCTTGTAATAAATAGTTTTATGAATAGTGGCTGGCTGTGGTTTTTTACTTTTTTAACCTGTAGTTTCACACAGCCACATTCTCTCCATGACAGTTTTTGACAAAGTATAATAAAGGTAGCTCAAAGGCACACCCCCCATGCCCCCCACCTCCTCCCCTCATAGTAGATAGGTTGGATTGAAATGAAGTTTCCATTTTATTCCACTGTGCCACTGGCTGTATTTGTAGAAAACAATGACCAGAAACAATGCCAAGGTAAGTGCATTAACAAAGTATTTATGGTAGAGGTCCAATTGCCTAATTTGTTGTAAATCAAATAAGAGAGTTCTGCAGTGCAGCGAGCATGCAGTCTCTGTAAAGTCTGCCTTTTCACTGTTTGCTGCCACAATGCCAGAATCCATTTACTTATCCCATCCCACTGCAACTGAGCTAGTACTCTCTTTGCAGGGATCTCTGTTGACAAGATGTGAAATTCTCAGCCCAGTTCTGTTTTCTCCATTTGTTTGTTTGTTTACCATTGGTATTAAACTCTCCTTGGGGTTCACTAATGATTTATGAGTGTGTGTGGCATTTAGAAAAATGAGAGGAAGAGTGTTGTGTGTGTACATGTACGTGTGTGTGTGTGTGTGTGTGTGTGTGTGTGTGTGTGTGTGTGTGTGTGTGTGTGTGTGTGTGAGAGAGAGAGAGAGAGAGAGAGAGAGAGAGAGAGAGAGAGCGGGGGGGGGGGGGGGGGGAGAAAGGGTGTCAAAGATGGATACTGGAGAGGGAATGACAGATGATTGATGGAAGACAGTAGGGGATGGAGAGAAAGGGGAGTAGGAGAGTAGGGGAGAGAGTGCAATGAAAACATAGCAATGAGATGAATGAAGAAAGTGGAGTGTTGAAGAGAATGGGGAGAAGGAGTTAAGGGAAGTGGAAAAGAGAGGTAAGGGGAAGTGCAGTAAGTGAATTGCAGGAGGGGGGAAGGGGGGACGGAGGAAGAGAAGTGTGGGAAGAGGGAGAGGAAAGGGGAGGCTAGGAAAGGCAGTGGGAATAGGGAGGGGTTGGATCAGGAGTGGGGAAGAGGAGAAATGGGAAAGAGAAATGGAAGAGTATGGGGAGAGCGAGAGAAGATAAAGAAAGTGGTAGGGATAAGAGTTGTGCAGCCTGACAGACGGATACGCAAAAAACGGAATAAGATTACCGTGGGCAAACCTTTGTAGTACGCATTTCTGGTGCTAGGCATGCATAGCACAACTCATTGCCAATACAGTGCTGCCTGTGTAGTTAACCTGGCTTGTGATGTTCATCTACAGTGACTGTTTTTGCTAGCGCTGCTTTGTTCTTGTTTCATTTCTTATGATGGCAAGTTGAAGTGAACAATGTGCAGCTGTGAAATGTAGTTCTCTACTCAGTAAAAATGCCTCCGAAACTGTTTTAATATTGAAAAACCTCACCAAGATGATGCTATGGGGAAAAATAGAGTGCACGAGTGATTTGCTCGATTTAAAAATGGCGACATGACAATTGATGGTGAACCTCGTTCTGGATGTCCGTCGGCTGCCCGAATCGATGAAAATATTTTAAAAAATTCTAGAGCTTGTGCTCACAGACTGTCAACAGTCATTTGATCAACTGTCAGAGATTAGCTGATTATCTTGGAGTTCGGGTCAGGAAATTTTAACAGAAGATTTGGCAATAAAAAGGATTGCTGCCAAGTTTGTTACTCTGCACCTGACAGCCATCTCTGTTAGACAGTTTTTGGCTAAATATGGCATGGTTCCACTGCCCCACACACCTTACTCACCTGATCTCACTCTGTGTGACTTTTTCTTATTTCCATACATGACAATGGGCACAAAATGGCACTGATTTGACAACATTGAGGAAGTCGAGAAAAAAAATGAGAGAGGAGCTGTCAGTCATTTCTAAAGATGACTTCAAAAAATGTTTCAAACAGTGGAAGTACTGTATTAGTTGTAGTGGAGAGTATTTTGAAGGTGATAAAGTTATTTTGTAAACAATTTGAAAATACATAGCTTTTAAAAAATAATCGCATTTTTTGTGACACCCACTCATATATTAACTTAAAGTAAGAGAATATAATTTTATTACTAATTTCTTAAGGTACACTTAATGTTGGCGGTGATGCCTGCTTAAAGTAGAGAATATCATTTTATTACTTATTTCTTAAGGTACACTTAATGTTGGAGGTGATGCCAGAGAAGTGGGAGGGTGAAGTTAGAGAGAATGTGTGAGAAGGAGAGTTGTTGTTGTGGTCTTCAGTCCTGAGACTGGTTTGATGCAGCTCTCCATGCTACTCTATCCTGTGCCAGCTTCTTCATCTCCCAGTACCTACTGCAACCTACATCCTTCTGAATCTGCTTAGTGTATTCATCTCTTGGTCTCCCTTTACGATTTTTATGCTCCACGCTGCCCTCCAGTAATAATTTGGTGATCCCTTGATGCCTCAGAACATGTCCTACCAACCGACCCCTTCCTCTAGTCAAGTTGTGCCACAAACTCCTCTTCTCCCCAATTCTATTCAATACCTCCTCATTAGTTATGTGATCTACCCATCTAATCTTCAGCATCCTTCTGTAGCACCACATTTCGAAAGCTTCTATTCTCTTCTTGTCCGAATTATTTATCGTACACGTTTCACTTCCATACATGGCTACACTCCATAAAAATACTCTCAGAAATGACTTCCTGACACTTAAATCTATACTCGATGTTAACAAATTTCTCTTCCCCAGAAACGCTTTCCTTGCCATTGCCAGTCTACATTTTATATCCTCTCTACTTCAACCATCATCAGTTATTTTGCTCCCCTAATAGCAAAACTCCTTTACTACTTTAAGTGTCTCATTTCCTAATCGAATTCCCTCAGCATCACTCGACTTAATTCGACTGCATTCCATTATCCTCGTTTTGCTTTTGTTGATGTTCATCTTATATCCTCCTTTCAAGACGCTATCCATTCCATTCAACTGCTCTTCCAAGTCCTTTGCTGTCTCTGACAGAATTACAATGTCATCGGCGAACCTCAAAGTTTTTATTTCTTCTCCATGGATTTTAATACCTATTCCAAATTTTTCTTTTGTTTCCTTTACTGCTTGCTCAATATATAGATTGAATAACATTGGGGAGAGGCTGCAACCCTGTCTTACTCCCTGCCCAACAACTGCTTCCCTTTCATGTCCCTCGACTCATATAACTGCCATCTGGTTTCTGTACAAATTGTAAATAGCCTTCCGCTCCCTGTATTTTACCCCTGCCACCTTTAGAATTTGAAAGAGAGTATTCCAGTTAACATTGTCAAAAGCTTTCTCTAAGTCTACAAATGCTAGAAACGTAGGTTTGCCTTTCCTTAATCTTTCTTCTAAGATAAGTCATAAGGTCAGTATTGCCTCACGTGTTCCAGTATTTCTATGGAATCCAAACTGATCTTCCCCGAGGTTGGCTTCTACTAGTTTTTCCATTCGTCTGTAAAGAATTCATGTTAGTATTTTGCAACTGTGGCTTATTAAACTGATTGTTCGGTAATTTTCACATCTGTCAACACCTGCTTTCTTTGGGATTGGAATTATTATATTCTTCTTGAAGTCTGAGGGTATTTCGCCTGTTTCATACATCTTGCTCACCAGATGCTAGAGTTTTGTCAGGACTGGCTCTCCCAAGGCCGTCAGTAGTTCCAGTGGAATGTTGTCTACTCCGGGGGCCTTGTTTTGACTCATGTCTTTCAGTGCTCTGTCAAACTCTTCACACAGTATCGTATCTCCCATTTCATCTACATCTACATCCTCTTCCATTTCCATAATATTGTCCTCAAGTACATCGCCCTTGTATAGACCCTCTATATACTCCTTCCACCTTTCTACTTTCCCTTCTTTGCTTAGAACTGGATTTCCATCTGAGCTCTTGATGTTCATACAAGTGGTTCTCTTATCTCCAATGGTCTCTTTAATTTTCCTGTATGCGGTATCTATCTTACCCCTAGTGAGATAAGCCTCTACATCCTTACATTTGTCCTCTAGCCATCCCTGCTTAGCCATTTTGCACTTCCTGCCGATCTAATTTTTGAGACGTTTGTTTTCCTTTTTGCCTGCTTCATTTACTGCATTTTTATATTTTCTCCTTTCATCAATTAAATTCAATATTTCTTCTGTTACCCAAGGATTTCTACTAGCCCTCGTCTTTTTACCTACTTGATCCTCTGCTGCCTTCACTACTTCATCCCTCAAAGCTACCCATTCTTCTTCTACTGTATTTCTTTCCCCCATTCCTGTCAATTGTTCCCTTATGCTCTCCATGAAACTCTGTACAACCTCTGGTTCTTTCAGTTTATCCAGGTCCCATCTCCTTAAGTTCCCACCTTTTTGCAGTTTCTTCAGTTTTAATCTACAGTTCATAACCAATAGATTGTGGTCAGAGTCCACATCTGCCCCTGGAAATATCTTACAATTTAAAACCTGGTTCCTAAATCTCTGTCATACCATTATATAATCTATCTGATACCTTTTAGTATCTCCAGGGTTCTTCCATGTATACAACCTTCTTTCATGATTCTTAAACAAAGTGTTAGCTATGATTAAGTTGTGCTCTGTGCAGAATTCTACCAGGGGCTTCCTCTTTCATTTCTTAGCCCCAATCCATATTCACCTACTAAGTTTCCTTCTCTCCCTTTTCCTACTACCGAATTCCAGTCACCCATGACTATTAAATTTTCATCACCCTTCACTATCTGAATAATTTCTTTTATTTCATCATACATTTCTTCAATTTCTTCATCATCAGCAGAGCTAATTGGCATATAAACTTGTACTACTGTAGTAGGTGTGCGCTTCGTATCTATCTTGGCCACAATAATGCGTTCACTATGCTGTTTGTAGTAGCTTACCCGCACTCCTATTTTTTTATTCATTATTAAACCTACTCCTGCATTACCCCTATTTGATTTTATATTTATAACCCTGTATTCACCTGACCAAAAGTCTTGTTCCTCCTGCCAGCGAACTTCACTAATTCCCGCTATATATAACTTTAACCTATCCATTTCCCTTTTTAAATTTTCTAACCTACCTGCTCGATTAAGTGATCTGACATTCCATGCTCCGATCCGTAGAACGCCAGTTTTCTTTCTCCTCATAACGACATCCTCTTGAGTAGTCCCCGCCCGGAGATCCGAATGGGGGACTATTTTACCTCCGGAACATTTTACCCAAGAGGACGCCATCATCATTTAATCATACAGTAAAGCTGCATGCCCTCGGGAAAAATTACGGCCGTAGTTTCCCCTTGCTTTCAGCCGTTCGCAGTACCAGCACAGCAAGGCCGTTTTGGTTATTGTTACAAGGCCAGATCAGTCAATCATCCTGACTGTTGCCCTTGCAACTACTGAAAAGGCTGCTGCCCCTCTTCAGGAACCACACGTTTGTCTGGTCTCTCAACAGATACCCCTCCGTTGTGGTTGCAGCTACAGTATGGCTATCTGTATCGATGAGGCACGCAAGCCTCCCCACCAACGGCAAGGTCCATGGTTCATGGGGGGAGGGAGAAGGAGAGGAAGAAAGAAATAGAGAATAGCATAAAATACACAGTCTTTGATGGTGGTGGCACAGATTAATAGCAGATGGTCAGAATATAGTTTGTAGAACACATTGAGACTTGCAGATGTGACTGTGTACAACATAGCATACGAGGCGCATTCAATAAGTAATGCAAAACTTTTTTTTCTGAAAACAGGTTAGTTTTATTCAGGATAATACACCACACTGTTGTCCAGTCATTTGGCTATAAAACCCTATTTTTCAACATAATCTCCATTCAATGCAACAGCTGTGTGCCACTTTACTGGCTAGGCCTGTACGCTCGTACAGTACTATTCTACTGGTCGATGCTGGAGGCAACATCTTGTTGCATCAATAACCTCCCTATTGTCCGTTTACTGCTTCCTGTGGCGTGCACCCTACATTGGACCAAAGAGATGGAAGTTGAAAAGTGCCAGTTTCGAGCTGTAGGGTGGATGAGAAAGAACAGTCCAGTGAAGTTTTGCATTTTCTCTCAGGTATGCAGACTTCCGTGAGGCCTTGCATTCTCATGGAGAAGAAGTAGTTTATTTGCATTTTTGTGGCAACAAACCTAATGAAGTCTTCTTCAGTTTCCTGTGGGTAGCACAATACACCTCAGAGTTGATTGTTGCACCATGAGGGAGGACATCAAATAGAATAAGCCCTTCATAGTCCCAGAAGACGATTGCCACGATTTTACCAGCTGATGGTGCAGCTCTGAACTTTTTCTTCAAATTAGAGGTGGTGTGGTGCCACTCTGTGGATTACTGTTTTGTTTCCGGCTTCATTGCCTGGCAGTGTTTAACAAAAAGTTGTCACAAGCAGCCTCATAACATGCAAGCAATTCCACACAGGTAGTCCTCCATTGCTCTTTATGGTCTGCTGTTAGGCAGCAATGAACCCCGCAGCCACACACCTTTGAATTTACCAACTGGCGGAAAAGTGTGTCAGTGCTATCAACACAACGCAACACAACACAACTTCAAGTTGTGCAGTGAGGTGTTTGATGGTGATATATCGATCGCCTCGAATGAGAGAATCCACACGATCCAGCATTGCAGGAATCACTGCTCTGTGCAACTGGTCAGCATGCGAGATATTGAAAAGGTTTTTGTTATCTTGTAGTGACGGTGTGGCACTTTTTGCCCAATAACTCACCATGCTTTCGTTCACTGCCAGGTGTCCATAGACATTCTGCAACTGCCTATGAACATCTGTGATCCTCTGGCTTTCTGCCAAAAGGAACTCGATGAGAGCTCTCTGCTTGGAATGCACCTCTGTTACAGACACCATTTTGAAGGCTACGTATAGCACTGCCACATATTGGAACTTCATGAAACTGTAGGGGCTAAAGTGGGGATATTTGACAATGTACCACAACAAATTCCACATTTTTTTCAACTGAAATTGACAGAGAAAATAAAGTGTTGCATTACTTATTGATCGCCTCTTATATAATTGTTCATGGTCTTTGGAATGTTTGAAATGCATTTGTTTAATGTTGCTTGAAGAAGGTCAAATGATGATAATATAAAGCACTGTCTTGCTGCACACTTTACAGGTGAAGTTTTGGGAGCACTTTGTAGGCAGACAGGGGTACAGACGTTCCTGGAAAGCCGTGAGGTGCTGCTGGACATGATTAGGTCCAGCATCGAACAGTCCCCGGTACCTCCCGACGAGGAGGAGGCACCACCCCCGCCGCCACCTCCGTCGTCCTCGATGCTGCTCGGTGTTCCAGATAAGATGGGTCCACTGTCACGCAGGGTAAGCACATGTAATACTGCCCTGTGAGAGACTCTGCCTTGCTGACAGAGACAAGCTGCGTGAACTTTTCAGAATTAATCTTTAACTCTGCTGTTGGGTGTGCACTGTTTTGAAACTTTCTGGCTGTAAGAGTTAATGGACATTTAAGGGAGATGTTCGTTGAGAAAGGAGTGAGACAGGGTTGTAGCCTAACCCCAATATTATTCAATTTGTACATTGAGTGAATGGTAAAGGAAATTGAGGAGAAATTTGGAGAGGAAATTGAAGTTTATGGAAAAGAAATAAATTTGAGGTTTGCAGATTACATTGTAATTCTGTCACTGACCGCAAAAGACATGGCAGAGCAGTTGAATGGAATTAGTGTCTTGAAAAAAGGTTCCAATATGAATGTCAACAAAATTAAAATGACGGAAATGGTATGTAGTTGAATTACCCAGGCAGTATTAAAGGATTTAGATTAGGAAATAAGACACTAAAAGTAGTAAATGACTTTAGCTATTTAGGCAGCAAGATAACTGACAATGGCCAGGCTATTGAGGATATTAAATGCAGATTGGCTGATATTAAATACAGATTGGCTGAAGTGCAAAAATTGTTTCTGAAAAAGGAGAATTTGTTAAGATCTAATATGAATATAAACATTGGAAAATCTTTTCTGAAGGTATTTTGACTGGAGTGTACATTGTCCATGTGAATCGTGGACAATAAGCGGTTCACACGAGAAGAGAATATAAGCTTTTGAAATGAGGTGCTACAGAAGCATGCTAAAGGGTACCTGGTTAGCTTTAGTAAGTAATGAGAAGGTACAGAACCAAATCGGTGGAAAAATGAATTTATGGCACAAATCGACTAAAAGAAGAGATCGGTTGATAGGACACATCCTGAGGCATCAACAAATAGTCAATTTAGTTGTCGAGAGAAGTGGGGGGGGGGGGGGGGGGGAGTGGGAAGCAAAAACTGGAGTGGAATCAAGTCCTGAATACAGAAATAGGCTAGCATTGAGATCCTGTAACGTTGCCATCTGGTAGTTCCAAGTAATAATAATCATTATTCGACATTTGCAATAATTAAGTTCTATATTTTAAGTGACTTTATTGGAACAGCAAGCCAATGAACATCACCAAGATAATTTCATTAAATTGTGACATAAAAACTAATACATTTTTATTAATGTTGAACTATTAAGTCCTGTGTGTTTTGCTTGTTAATTTGTAACTGAACAACTATTTGCATTTGATCATTTTTTTTAAATTTTTTCCAGTTGTATCATTTAAATACAAAACTTTGTACATCCTCGTTTTTATTTTTAAAATTGTTATAAAATTGAAAACAAATGTGATGTAAAACTTGAACAAGCTGAAACTCTTCTGGGGGCACAACTGCCCCGGCAAATTTATGAATGAGAGGTACTCATTAAATGAAAAATTCAATATATTGTCATTTTCTGGATACAACATGTTCTACCAAGTCTGAACTTGTGTGAAGTTATAGTTTTGACATTCACAACAATTACAGTACCATCAAGAGCCAACTTATGGCATGCACCTTAACCTGTTGCTGAAGAAATTACATATGGATTTTCTGTGAATAGAATGTTCATAGCGGAAAAATACTAACATCAATTCTTTACAGATGAATGGAAAAACTGGTAGAAACACACCTTGGGGAAGATCTGTTTGGATTCCGTAGAAATGTTGGAACACATGAGGGCCATACTGACCCTCCGACTTATCTTAGAAGATAGGTTAAGGAAAGGCAACCCTACGTTTCTAGCATTTGTAGACTTGGTGAAAGCTTTTGACAATGTTGACTGAAATATTCTCTTTCAAATTCTGAAGGTGGCAGGGGTCAACTACAGGGAGCGAAAGGCTATTTACAATTTGTACAGAAACCAGATGGCAGTTATAAGAGTCGAGGGGCATGATAGGGAAGCAGTGGTTGGGAAGGGAGTGAGACAGGGTTGTAGCCTCTCTCTGATGTTATTCAATCTGTATATTGAGCAAGCAGTGAAGGAAACAAAAGAAAAGTTCTGAGTAGGTATTAAAATCCATGGAGAAGAAATAAGAACTTTGAGGTTCGCCAATGACATTGTAATTCTGTCAGAGACAGCAAAGGAAGAGCAGCTGAACGGAATGGACAGTGTCTTGAAAGGAGGATATAAGATGAACATCAACAAAAGCAAAACGAGGATAATGGAATGTAGTCAAATTAAGTCGGGTGATGCTGAGGGAATTCGATTAGGAAATGAGACACTTAAAGTAGTAAAGGAGTTTTGCTATTTGGGGAGCAAAATAAGTGATGATAGTTTAAGTATAGAGGATATAAAATGTAGACTGGCAATGGCAAGGAAAACGTTTCTGAAGAAGAGAAATCAGTTAACATCGACTAAAGATTTAAGTGTCAGGAAGTCTTTTCTGAAAGTATTTGTATGGATTATAGCCATGTATGGAAGTGAACATTTACAATAAATAGTTTACACAAGAAGAGAATAGAAGCTTTCAAAATGTTGTGCTACAAAAGAATGCTGAAGATTAGATGGGTAGATCATGTAACTAATGAGGAGGTAGTGAATAGAATTAGGAGAAGAGGAATTTGTGGCACAACTTGACTAGAAGAAAGGATCCGTTGGTAGGACACATTCTGAGGCATCAAGGGATCATCAGTTTAGTATTGGAGGGAAGCTCAGAGAGTAAAAATCATAGAGGGAAACCAAGACATGAATACACTAAACTGGGTTCAAGTCCTGCCCTGGCATAGATATTCACTTATCACCAGTGGATTCATTTCACTGCCCAGTTGTAGCCCATGTCAGAATTTTTCATTTCATCATATCATAGTTCAGTTGAAACTGATTTTTATGATCAACAAAAATTATAAAAGGGTAAATGTGTGGGGAAGTGAGCATAACTATTTCGGAAAAGGAGTGAAATTAAGTAAAGGAAAGGAAAGTGACTGAAGGTACATTGGTGGAATAGAAGGCTGTATAGTGCTGGAGGGGTAGATGGGAAGGTCATAAGTGGGTGAAGACAAGGACTCAATTTTCCTTTGTTTGAGTTCTTCATGTGTATTTAGCTGTTTATTACTTGTTTCAAATGCCAGTTATATATGGATATTGTCCCAATAACATTCCTCAAAAAAACATCATCTTTCCTCCAGGGATTCCCATTGAGTTCCAAACACATCTCTATAATACTTGCATGGTGTTCCACCTCTGAATTGATTTGGTGGCCAGTGATTTGAGAACTCTCACCATCGCTGCCAGAACTGTTTTCCAGGGGGGCTCAACTTCAAATGAAACTGATGATTAGTTTTATTTGTTTATTGTTTACTAATGTTCCAAATTAGCTTTTGCTTTATTCTTAGTGTGTGTTGTCCTTTTAGTGTAGTATGTGAGTTTCATTTTTTTAATGACTGTGTGGAGGATTTCACAATAGTGGTGGTAATGAAATTTCAAATTTTGGCTATTGTTTGTTCTCTGAATTATATAAAGCTCTCTCTTCCTTGCACAAAATGCTTTGATTGATCACTTATCTTTGCTTATGTTCAATTTTGCCCTTATTTCTTTTAGGGGAAAACAAGGCTCAAAGTACTGTAGGTATATGTGTAAGAAGTAAGAAAAAGTTAAATTCTCCATCAATACTGATAAATATGTATGTTTTTGGATAGGGTCTGCCTTTAGCAAAACACATTTTTTGTTTTCTAACCCAAACACGTTTCACTGCAGTTGCAGCATCTTCAGTGGGCTTTTATTTTCCATCTGTTAAAGATAAAGAGTGTTCTTTGCTGTTTCTATACATGTAGCTATTAGTTTTTAAATCATAATTACAGATATTGAAAAAACACATAAATTATGAATTCATACCTTTTTACCACATGGTGTGGTTTTTCTGATGTGTTGTGTTTCTACAGTGACCATTTTTTTTGCACAGTTTGTCATCTGCAACCACTTATACCTTAATATATCTAAAAACACAGATGATGTGACTTACCGAACGAAAGTGCTGGCAGGTCGATAGACACACAAACAAACACAAACATACACACGAAATTCAAGCTTTCGCAACAAACTGTTGCCTCATCAGGAAAGAGGGAAGGAGAGGGAAAGACGAAAGGATGTGGGTTTTAAGGGAGAGGGTAAGGAGTCATTCCAATCCTGGGAGCGGAAAGACTTACCTTAGGGGGAAAAAAGGACAGGTATACACTCGCACACACACACATATCCATCCGCACATACACAGACACAAGCAGACATTTGTAAAGGCAAAGAGTTTGGGCAGAGATGTCAGTCAGGCGGAAGTAAAGAGGCAAAGATGTTGTTGAAAGACAGGTGAGGTATGAGCGGCGGCAAATTGAAATTAGCGGAGATTGAGGCCTGGCGGATAACAAGAAGAGAGGATGTACTGAAGGGCAAGTTCCCATCTCCGGAGTTCTGACAGGTTGGTGTTAGTGGGAAGTATCCAGATAACCCGGACGGTTTAACACTGTGCCAAGATGTGCTGGCCGTGCACCAAGGCATGTTTAGCCACAAGGTGATCCTCATTACCAACAAACACTGTCTGCCTGTGTCCATTCATGCAAATGGACAGTTTGTTGCTGGTCATTCCCACATAGAAAGCTTCACAGTGTAGGCAGGTCAGTTGGTAAATCATGTGGGTGCTTTCACACGTGGCTCTGCCTTTGATCGTGTACACCTTCCGGGTTACAGGACTGGAGTAGGTGGTGGTGGGAGGGTGCATGGGACAAGTTTTACATCGGGGGCGGTTACAATGGTAGGAGCCAGAGGGTAGGGAAGGTGGTTTGGGGATTGCATAGGGATGAACTAAGAGGTTACGCAGGTTAGGTGGATGGCGGAAAGACACTCTTGGTGGAGTGGGGAGGATTTCATGAAGGATGGATCTCATTTCAGGGCAGGATTTGAGGAAGTCGTATCCCCACTGGAGAGCCACATTCAGAGTCTGATCCAGTCCCGGAAAGTATCCTGTCACAAGTGGGGCACTTTTGGGGTTCTTCTGTGGGAGGTTCTGGGTTTGAGGTGATGAGGAAGTGGCTCTGGTTATTTGCTTCTGTACCAGGTCGGGAGGGTAGTTGCGGGATGCGAAAGCTGTTTTCAGGTTGTTGGTGTAATGGTTCAGGGATTCCGGACTGGAGCAGATTCGTTTGTCACGAAGACCTAGGCTGTAGGGAAGGGACCGTTTGATGTGGAATGGGTGGCAGCTGTCATAATGGAGGTACTGTTGCTTGTTGGTGGGTTTGATGTGGACGGACGTGTGAAGCTGGCCATTGGACAGGTGGAGGTCAACGTCAAGGAAAGTGGCTTGGGATTTTGAGTAGGACCAGGTGAATCTGATGGAACCAAAGGAGTTTAGGTTGGAGAGGAAACTCTGGAGTTCTTCTTCACTGTGAGTCCAGATCATTAAGATGTCATCAATAAATCTGTACCAAACTTTGGGTTGGCAGGCCTGGGTAACCAAGAAGGCTTCCTCTAAGCGACCCATGAATAGGTTGGCGTACGAGGGGGCTATCCTGGTGCCCATGGCTGTTCCCTTTAATTGTTCGTATGTCTGGCCTTCGAAAGTGAAGAAGTTGTGGATCAGGTGATGAGGTAATGAGGAAAGAGGTTTTTGGTAGGGTGGCAGGTGATCGGCGTGAAAGGAAGTGCTCCATCGCAGCGAGGCCCTGGACGTGCAGAATATTTGTGTATAAGGAAGTGGCATCAATGATTACAAGGATGGTTTCCGGGGGTAACAGATTGGGTAAGGATTCCAGGCGTTCGAGAAAGTTGTTGGTGTCTTTGATGAAGGATGGGAGACTGCCTACGTAGATCAACACCTTCAACCCATTACATGCACCTGTCCCATGCACCCTCCCACCACCACCTACTCCAGTCCTGTAACCTGGAAGGTGTACACGATCAAAGGCAGAGCCACGTGTGAAAGCACCCACGTGATTTACCAACTGACCTGCCTACACTGCGAAGCTTTCTATGTGGGAATGACCAGCAACAAACTGTCCATTCGCATGAATGGACACAGGCAGACAGTGTTTGTTGGTAATGAGGATCACCCTGTGGCTAAACATGCCTTGGTGCACGGCCAGCACATCTTGGCACAGTGTTACACCGTCCGGGTTATCTGGATACTTCCCACTGACACCAACCTGTCAGAACTCCGGAGATGGTAACTTGTTCTTCAGTACATCCTCTCTTCTCGTTACCCGCCAGGCCTCAATCTCCGCTAATTTCAATTTGCCGCCGCTCATACCTCACCTGTCTTTCAACAACATCTTTGCCTCTTTACTTCCACCCGACTGACATCTCTGCCCAAACTCTTTGCCTTTACAAATGTCTGCTTGTGTCTGTGTATGTGCGGATGGATATGTGTGTGTGTGCGCGAGTGTATACCTGTCCTTTTTTCCCCCCTAAGGTAAGTCTTTCCACTCCCGGGATTGGAATGACTCCTTACCCTCTCCCTTAAAACCCACATCCTTTCGTCTTTCCCTCTCCTTCCCTCTTTCCTGATGAGGCAACAGTTTGTTGCAAAAGCTTGAATTTCGTGTGTATGTTTGTGTTTGTTTGTGTGTCTATCGACCTGCCAGCACTTTCGTTCGGTAAGTCACATCATCTGTGTTTTTAGATATATTTTTCCCATGTGGAATGTTTCCCTCTATTATATTCAATCATTAATTTGAACCCAACACTTATACCTTAAAGTAGACAAATTGTTTAAGCCAAAATTACAATTTGAAAACTTGTTATTTCTATGTCTGAAATAATTTAATTCTTTGTGTGTGTGTGTGTGTGTGTGTGTGTGTGTGTGTGTGTGTGTGTGTGTGTGTGTGCGTGCGTGCGTGCGTGCGTGTGCGTGCGCACGTGCGCATGTGACAAGGGGGAGAGAGAGCGAGAGCGAATGCTAGCGCTCTCCCTCCCTTGTCGCCCGCGCGCGCGCACACACACACACACACACACACACACACACACACACACACACACACACACACACAAAGGAAAAAAAAAGAATCACTAACACCTCTGAAAGATTCAGAACAACCGCTAGGAACACCTTGAACTGTTCCACTGCTCGCCATGTTTGTTTTTACAGCTGGTAAAGCAGTGAAACAGTAACGGTGACAGTGATAGTGACAACTCAATAGACAGTGATGAAGATTATTAAAAGGAATTCGTAAGTGAAACATTATGTAAATAGACACACACATAGAATTAAATAATTTCAGACATAGAAATAACAAGTTTTAAAATTGTAATTTTGGCTTAAACAGTTTGTCTACTTTAAGGTATAATGGTTGCAGATGACAAATTGTGTAAAAAAAAAAAAAAAAAAGGGTCACTGTAGAAACACAACACATCAGAAAAACCACACACCATGTGGTAAAAAGGTATGAATTTGTAATTTATGGTTTTTTTTTCAAATATCTGTAATTACGATTTAAAAACTAATAGCTACATGTATACAAACAACAAAGAACACTCTTTATCTTTTACAGATGGAAAATAAAAGCCCACTGAAGATGCTGCAACTGCAGTGAAACATGTTTGGGTTAAAAAACAAAAAAGTGTGCTAAAGGCGGACCCTATCCAAAATCATACATATTATTAGAGCAAACACAGAAGAAAAGCGCTTCAACACTGATAAAATCTTCTCGGGTTGACAGCCGAGTCAATGCGTCATTCTCCGGCAATGTTTCAGCGAGTTTCTTACTTGCCATCTTCAGGCAAAGTGTCTGGTTCATGTCTCATCCAGGTCTGTATAACCGCTGGACCATGGGCTTCTCTGCATCCTCAGCGCTGTCGGGCCAATCGGATGTGAGTAGAATCGGCCCGGCATCATGTGGTGGGGAGGACACTCTGGCGGCAGGTTCCTGCGTCTTGTCTCTGTGTGTCCCGTTTACTCCATCTGCCACCACTGACCTGCCTCCGTCGGTGCACACTCGTCGCATTCTTGCTAAAGTTGTGTTCGACATGGTGCCGAGTTGGAAGCCGCTATCCTGGTTGACCACATTATCACTGACTCGTATCTTCACTGCGTCTTTAATAACAGAGCCCCGGAAACCTTTCGCTCTACCCAGCACCTTGGTTTGCTCAAATTGAAATGTGTGTTCTTCACAGAGCCTTTGCTCCACTACCGCAGGTTTTTCCTTTTGTCCAAGGCGAACACTTCTTACGTGTTCAGAGATGCCTCGTGTGATGCAATGCTGTGTCTGTCCAATATATCGTTTTCCGCATTCACAGGAAATGCTGCAGACACCCAGTGTTCTTAGACCCCAGTTATCCTTCATTGAGCCCGGAATATTCCCAATTTTTGTTGGAGGACAGAAGATGGGTTTTTATCTTGTTTTTCTCCAGTATCCTGGAAATCTTTGCTGTGGGCGGCCCTGCGTACTGAAGGAGTGCCAGGCCCTTGTTTTTTCATCTTCCTGAAGCTCCTCTTCCTCCTTCTTCTTCTTGCTCATCTTGAGGGCGTCCATCTGAATTTTGGTGTAGCCATTCTTCTGGAAAGTTTCCTTCAGTTGCTGAATCCCAATAGATAAACTATCCTTGTTGCGTATGTTGTGAGCTCTTCTAATTCCATTGTGAACTTGATGTTCTCATGTCTCGTGTATGCTGTTCAGACGACGGTTGTGAAATTCTATTAGTGTGTCCTTGCTGTGCAGCCAGACTGCAAAAGTATTGTCCACGTACCAATAGAAGACCTTGGGATTAAGATGTGTGGTTTTCAAAGTGCTATCCTCAAAGTATTCGATGTACATTGGCGATACGTTGTACCGGTGGGGATCCCGTAGTGACTCCATCTACATGTTGGTAAAACTTGCCGCCAGACTGGAAATAAATGGTTGTGAGTGCATGGGAGAATAATTCCACTGAGTCTTCATTGAAATGATTTTCCAGTAATTTCAAGGAGTCCTCCTACAGCATCATGGTACATGATAAACAGTTATTGTTTACACCATGCAGATTAAATTCCTATGATTTTCTTGTATTTCATTAATGCATGTCTTGTCTGGCTCCACATCCCTGAAGTTTCTTGCTCTTAATGGGGCCTTTCTTTCTTTTTTTTTTTTTTTTTAATTTTTTAAATCAGTGTTATGACTGGTTTGATGTGGCACGTAACAGATTCCTTTCCTGTGCCAACTTTCCTACCTCAGAGTAGATACTACAACCTACATCCTCAGTTATTTGATAGATGTATTCCGATCTCTGCATTCCCCTACAGTTTATAGCTCCCTCAAGTACCATAAAAGCTTTTTCCTGATGTCTTCAGAAATATCCTATCATCCTGTTCCTTAACTTTTTCAGTATTTTCCGTATGTTCCTTTCCTCACCAATTCTATGGAGAACCTCCTAATTCCTTACCTTCTCAGTCCGCCTGATTTTCGACACTCATCTGTAGCACCATGTCTCAGATGCTCCAATTCTCTCTTTTTTGGTTTTCCCACATTCAATGTTTCACTACAATACAATGCTGTGCTTTGAACATACATTCTCAGAAGTTCCTTCCTTAAAATAAGACATGTGTTTGATATTAATAGACTTCTTGTGGCCAGGAACGCCCTTTTTGCCACTGCTAGTCTGCTGCTTGTGTCCTCCTTCATGGGTTATTTTGCTATTAAGTTGCAGAATTACTTAACTTTGTGATCACCAGTTCTGATGTTAAGTTTCTCACTGTTCTCATTTCTGATAATTACTTTTGTTACTTTTGGTTTTCTTCAGTTTACTCTAAATCCATATTCTGTACTCATTAGACTGTTTATTCCATTCAACAGGTCCTGTAATTCTTCTTCACTTTCACTGAATATAGCAAAGACACCAGTGACACTCTTGGTTCTTGTACATATTGTATATTATTGTCTTTCCCTGCAGCATACTCTATGAGCTGTATAGAACACAATGAATGAATGAATGAAATTGCTGTTGATTCTTTGGTAGTTACACAGACTACGTACAGACAGAAAACTGACTCTGTAACGTAACAGATTGAGGTGAACCAACTGAAGTATCACATACTAATTTTTAGTAAACAAGCTGATACATCTTGTATTATGCATGTAAATACTTATTATTGAAATTTTTTTTACCCACTGTAACTGTTGATTCATTATATTATACGCAAGACTAATATTATAACTTAATTCTATACAATGAATGTTTGTTTGTCATATTAACAGTGTCATATTTCTGGTGTCTTTGTAATTTCAAAGATAAGTTAGAATATTACATAACTCTATTCAATGTAAACATATGTCACAAATGTTCATAACATAATTCGAAAAGTAATTATATGTGTAATTAAAATTTGATAATTTCTGAATTTTAGAAACACATATATTATAAAACTGAAGTTGAAATCAATTATATTTTGTAAATATAACTTGAAAATCTCCATTTACATTTAATTAAGTATGCCATGGTGTGTTCTAATAACATAATAATTGTGATTTAGTTAAAATTCTGTTGTAAGCATTAACTTGCATTATTTGTAATTTTTAAGAACGTAAAAGTAATTCGGCTGCTGCACCGCCAAAGTAGTGCATGTTGGGTGCACGTGAGTCCAAGTTGTAAAAGATCATGTTGGTACACGGATGTTAAAATTGTCTTGGTTTTGTGAAAAGTTAGTGAAGAAATTTTTGAAGATTATAAGTGACGCATCTAATAACATTATTTTTTTTACATATTCTGATATCAGGCTACTAAAACGGCCAACTTTGAAACTGAGGGCTTTGAAATTGTTTCAAGCAGATTTAGTTTATTATTATTGTCGACAACTGGCTGTACCACCAAAGTAATTTGTAAAATACAGTTTCCTTCTTTTTTTATATACTTCAATTGTCACTAGCTTCATAATCACACAGAAGCAAACACAATTCTGATTAACATTTTCATTTGAAGTTTACTAAGTCAAGAAACTTTTATTCCACCATGTGTAGTGCATCAGAAGTTCTTACAATTGTGTAGAGCTCAGTTAACAGTTAAGATTTTGCTGCTGTTCCTCAGTTTTCAGGTCACAGTGAACTAATAGTATAGTGTGAATTTGTGATTCAGCGTGGGAGTGAGTTGGTGGGATTACGTCCGCTGGACGGGGAACGCGGTGGAAGTGGCGCCGTGACGGTAGCGAGCCGCTTAGAGACAACGTTGCGCTGTCTCCGTAGCATGGCGGACGGCTGCGGCACAGCCCTGCAGCCACACGTAGATCGGGAACTGCTGTTGGTGGTGATATCTGTGCTGGCTCACCGTGACCGCTACGTCAGGGAAGCAGGATTTGCGGCATGTGCAGCAATAATGTCCTCTTGTATATGGGGTAAGTTAAGTAACTACAGAACTGACTAGGACAGCGAGGGCACCGGGCATGGTTTTTGCAAACTGTTCCCAGAAATCTGTGATAGAAACTGCTGTATATGAAACTGAGTAGAGATGTGATCCTTTTCGCAATGGGACAATTACCACATGCCCCTGTATCTGCATAAAATAAGCAAAAGGTGGTCAGACAGTTGTGAACTGGAGAGGTCAGAAAAGCAGATCATTTTGTATTACAGCCTCTTTCAAACAGTGATATGGGGGGGGGGGGGGGGGTGTTAACAACATTGCTATGCCTTAAGCGAACCTTTTAACCTTTTTCCTCGCCAACAAAGTACCTCGCAGGGACCTGCTAAGGTTCAGGGCACAAAGAGATGCAAATAGTCGACTTGTCAAGCACTTCTCAGATTACCTCAGCTACATTTTCATGATATTTTAGTTTCCAGCCAATGGGCCTTTCATGATAATACTGTTCTTGTTACTTAATATTTAGAACACCATATTTAATAGTTGTGCAGTTGTTGCCATTCTCATTTTATTTCTTATTTTAGTGTTTGCAAGTAGAATTGCTGTTCCATTTATTATTAGTACAGACAGACTTAGTTTGCTGTAAGTTGTCTGTAAGGTCATAACTTTCATTCATACTGTGTAAACTAAATGAATAGCAGCTCATATGAGATACTGTGACTTGACTAAGTCTCACAAAACCATTGTGTTTCTTGTAGAAAAAAAAAAAAAAAAAAAAAAAAAATGATACCCCAAAATTAAGTATAGATGGAATCCCGTAATGTGTGCTGTGACTCATGTTTTACTAAGGCTGGCATAGAATGAAAGCCCAGTCAGAGTTTATATTGAGAACTTGTGTTAGTTTGTTTATACATAATATTGTAGATTTTTATATCGGTTTTTATAATTTAACTTTCATCAGTTTTTTTTCTTGACTGTCCTTTAACGTTATCACATTCATTATTGTTGTTATATTAGTCAACAAATATTGTAAATTTCAAAATATTCTGCCAAAGTCACATTAGGTACACAGAAAAATGTTTGCCATTTTATAGGCAACAGTTCATTTAAAATGGTAATGTCAGTAAATGTAATGTTACAGTATTAAACCAATGCCACTCCCAAACCAGGACCCCTAATCCAAATTATCTGCCTCTGCTACTGTTTCTGCTGTAAAATCCAGCCTCACATTTCCACCATCTATCACCTACATCAACCTAACACCTTTCAGAATGTACAAGAATAAAGACAGAGGCACATTCACCTGCTCGATTGTGATCACTGTGTGACCACCAAAAATGACACAGATGAATTGTCTTCCCTTGGGACACTCAGTACTGCTGAGCAGTCTTGGTAGCATAAGATGAGACGTCCAAGTACCTACTACACCATACAAGCAAGTTCGATTGTTCTAACCAGCGCCAGATGTCATGGACTCCAGAAATGAGAACTTGCTCTCTAATTTCCTTCAGATCATATCACCTGCTTGTACTTCATGGTACATCAGTTACTGTTCTTGTCCCATGTCCATTGAATAATTTTTAGAAACATGCACATTTGTTTGCTTTTATTTATGCTAGTATGTAAAAATATGTTTTCTTGGTACACTGCAGTTAGTCATCTTTTTATTTATTTATTTGGTTCATGCTTCTTATAGTGTACAGATGTAGAAGATTTAAGGCAACTAGAACATTTATGTGCAGGACATAAAAATAAATTATACACTTTGTTGGATCACTGTGCAGATAATATTTCCAGTAATAAATTGTCATGTTAATTAAATTCTGCCATAAGCCATGCTCTTTGATTTCAGATTACCCTATTTTGTAAGTTTATGAAACTGGGTGTTAAAGTATCTTCCTGATCAAATGAAAATAAAGTAATTAGAATAAATAATAACTATAAGCCTATTATAGAAAATTATCAATTGACAGCAAATGTAGAGTTGTAATATGAAACAATAAACTTCTGATAGCAGGAAACAAAATTTTAATGACACAGAAACTGAGATAACCAAAAAGTAGTAAATTGTAGATACGAGTGCATTAGAGGAAATAAACAGATCCTGCATGAATATCAGTTACAGACCCTTGGGATATAAAAACCTTTTCTTGTTCTAGTATTGTTGTAAAGTGATTCATTGTGAAGTGAACATAACAGAATAGTCAGTACATGTATCCCAGAGGAACAAATATTTTACAGCAGATGCTGTAAATATCTCAAACTCCAATCTTTTGACATTATTTTGTGGGGGTGAGAGAATGGTGTCACATATAAGGGACCGTCAAAAGGTTTCTGTGTAAGGGCATTGCTGTAGCATGCATGCAACATAGTGTGACTCTGATGCAAGTGTATAAGTACCAACATGTAGACTAGGAATTAGTGTGGCATGCTTGTCTTTCTGTTGTGTGTGTGTGTGTGTGGTAGATGCAGAAGCTGGAGCTATGGTGATTTTATTACCAAATGCTTCTTGGGTGTTGAAGGACAAACACAAATGGACATCCATCAGAGAATCAAAAATGTTTATAGGGCAGCATGTCTGTTAAATTATGCACCAGCCTCCATGCTGTTTACAATTCGACACAGGACACCAGTCGATCTGAGTGGCCAGCTCCATCCATTACATACAGCAACCTGGTGTCTCCATCACTGGGGAACAGTACTGTACAGTGCTGGAGAAATTATGGTGTACAATTAAGGCAAAACATATGGGATAACTGCTTGCACATCTTCATACCTCAACTTTTGTAATGCATAACTTACACCAACTCAAGTGGGAGACACTCGAGCACCCGCTGTACAGTCCTGATCTCCCCCCAAACTATTATCACTCCTTCGGTCCCTTAAAAGAAAAAAAAAAGTCCTTGAAGAAGGGTCAATGGTTCCTGTCAGATAAGTACGTGCAGCAAGCAGTTACAGACTTCTTCATGTAGGATGACACCGTGTTTTAACAAGTATGTATTTTCAACTTTGTGCTTTGGTGGGATGATTTCCTCAGTGCTCGTGATAATTTTGCCTGATTGGCATACAGATTCTGTTCTGTGCAGCCTTCAGATGGAAACTTGTTGATCACCCCCTTATTTTCAATGGAAGATGTAGTACTCATCAATAGAAAAAAAGTGAATTTTATTACCATTTCCTTTACATTATTCGTAAAAGTATTGGTTTTGTTTCTAATAGATAGATGTAGTTTGTTGAAGAGAAGCCTACCTGTATTTTTCAACCCATCGTGACATCTGCTCAATGTATGACTCACTACACAAATGTTGTTTCTTTGTTTGTGTGTCATGATAATGTATTCCTCTATTTATTGCAAGTATGTCTAGGTTTCTATAAGAGAGACTGTTTCTGGATCACATTTTCAGGTCACTGGCAATACAGGGTGAAGCGAAATTCACGCACTCGGGCTTTGCAGCGTGACTCCTCACATACCAGCGATAAAACAATGTCTGTCACAAAATTTCATCTGGCGAGTACATCTGGCAGAAAAAGGATGTTAAAGAGTGGCAATCTGGCAACACTGCAATCACGTGTATAGTAACTACCTCTGCCAACACATAGTAGTTGTGCTGTACAGTTAGTGCAGTGGATAGAGATTTGGGTTAGCATGCAGGAGGTTGAGGGTTCGATCCTGGGTTCAAGCATATGTTTTTTATTTGATAAATGTTGTCCAAGTGGCACAGTATCTGGCATCTTAATTGTCAACAGCGATTGCAGCACGTCCTCTGGAAAACATTTGCACTTACATATGACAATTGCAGAAATGGAAGATTGGTCAGCTTTGAAAGATGTCCTTTCCATGTCGTGGGCCCGAATTTATTCACACCAGTTCCTCTACTAGAAGCAAAACCTGTTTTCTTTGTACCCTCCTCTAATGGTCACATAGATTAGTACCAACTGTTCTTCATGCCTCATTCAGGTCCATTACATTTTGATAGGGCGTTACGTTACCAGTAGGACTAACAATGTGCTTTGCAAATAATGTCCAAACTCGGTTACTATTTGTATATGTTATCACCTTAGTACATATAATTGTTTCAACTGTCTATTTCTTATTTGTCTAACTATGCATTTGTTGCATTCAGCATTACAAAATGTTGTAAATTTAGGATACGTGTGACATAAGAAATGGTGTATATTACAGTATGAAATGTCAGAATGAAATTAGCAAATAAAAAAATGCACCCCCAACCCAGGATTGAACCCTCGACCTCCTGCATGCTAACCTGAAACTCTATCCACTGCGCCAACTGTACAGCACTATTAAAATGTGCTGTCGGAGTTAGTTACCATACTAGTTGTTACAGTGCTGCCAGATTGCCACTCTTAAACTTCCTTTTTCTGCCGGATGTACTCTCCATACGAAATTTTGTGAGAGAAAATTTTTTATCGCTGTCATGTGAGGAGTCGCACTGTGAAGGCCAAGTGCACGAATTTCACTTCACCCTGTATAAACTGGTGTTCAAAACTTAAGGACAAAACTAACTTTTGCATAATGAGTCAACAAGTAATATAGCTCGATGAAATGTAGACAATATATAGAAAGAACTGCTACAGTGTAGTGCAGTTATAGAAAGAACTGCTACAGTGTAGTGTGGAAGATACGTGGAATAAATACACAATGACACAAACTGAAATGACACATTTATTCATTACAATAATTGCACTGAATTCAGTATGATTTCTGATGGTCCTTTGGACATTACAGAAGGCGGAACATTATTCTTAATTTGGTTCGTGTCCATCACGGATGAATTGCATAATCTTCAATGTGCTCCCATGTTGGCCGTAAGGTTAATGAGGAGTTATTGTGGAATTTAAGTTGGGGGAGGGGGGGGGGGGAAACAAGCAGACCAGTCCATTCACTGAATACCCTCTTGTTCTGAGAGCTCCTCCACCTGTGGCATTCAGGGCAGTCACGCTTTGTCATCCATAAAAATGAATTTGGGGTCAAATGCACTCCCTAAAAGATGCACTTGGGGAAGGAGTACAGTGTCACAATAATGTTAGCCAGTGAGTGTACTGCGTGCAGAGATGTGGAGTTCAGTACACTCATGCAAATTATGCCTCCCCACACCATAACACCTGGGAGACTATCGTATTGCTGGGTGCATAATGTGTTTCCACCTCTTGCCATATGAGGGTACCTTTTAATCGCTCGACCTTGGCTTTGCATGCGGCCATGACAGACTTTGTCTCCTCCTTGTGTGGTTATTGCTGTAAGGAAATTCAGTACTACTTCTCAAACTTCTCTTGACCTTCCATATTTATAAGCCAAATATTATCCCTCAACATATGCAATGCTAACTGGGTAACGTAATACTTCTGTCAGATCATAACGTTCAATGTGAACTCTCTACATAGAGATTTATCCAAAGAAAGAGTGTAAATGTAACATTTCATTTGCCTGATCAACATCATAATTACTATTGTCAAAAATATGTATTTTCTGGGGACTTTGCACCTCTACAAAGTAGGCCAGCAATGCTGAGAGCTTCTGTATTTACATCTGCAGAGGTGCTTCCTCTCACAAAGTTACCGCAATTGCTGTCCCTTGTTGAAGACACGTTTCCCTTGGCATGGTTCTCCACATGCAAGTAAAACAATGGATCCCCACAATATTTGCGCTCTCCTCTGTTATATGATTTTCCTTTGCAAGTGCCAGTCATTGTTAAGAATATATGGAGCACATCCACCTCCCCTGTGTATCTGACCGTTACTCAAACTCAGAACCTTGTGTTTCCGGCATGTCTTGTGACCTGCCCTCATTATGCCATCTACTTCTCTCCTACTTTTCAAACCTCACAGAAGCTCTCATGCATGCCTTTTAGGGCTAATGCTTCTGGAAGAAAGAATGTTGCAGAGAAATGGCTCAAGCAGTCCTCATGCAGAATGTGATCCTCATTGTGAGCTGTGATCACAATGCTCTTCAATGGCAGTTGTCAGCAGTATGTGGAGCACACCAAAAACTTGATAACAGACATGCATAAAATAATTATGTCAGTTCTATTGAAACTCACAATTGTTTCCCACTCTGTATGTTAGTCACGTTTTACTGTCTGCTGTATACTCATTACTAAATTGTAAGGGAATCATCTGGCAACATAGACAGTAACCTTGTAATTCAATGTTGTATCTTCCTGGTATGTTAACTAAATCAAACAAACTCATTTCTGAATGTAAAGAGCTCTTATTGATATGTGACAGTGAAAATTCCAGAACATTCTTGTGTTAAGTAAGAAAGCCCAAGAGTTTTTTAGAAAATATAAAGACGAATAAAAAAGATTACAGAAAGCATGATTCAAACCCATGACTCTTTAGTTCATAGTCCAACTGTCTGTCTACTACACCACAGTTGACAGATGTTACTTGAGTCAGTGTCTTTGATCTTACAATATCCTTAAGGCTTACACATCCAGTACATTATTACCTGACATTTGATTATAACAAAAAAATGATGTATTACTAATAAATCTTCAATGTTACAATTATTTGAAATGTCACAGTTACATAGCATATGTCATACAAAAAGCCTTAACCACTGATATGTCACTTTAGTGTAAAAAATGTACGAAAAATATGTTTTTGAGAGGCACTTACATGTGCTGGTGTTTAGAAACAGCATAGCACAAAAATTTTAATATAAAATACATCAAATATAACTGGAAATGATGTAATCTGATATGGCCTCTCTTACACTCTGCTTACGACATAGAAATCTGTTTCACATCTCGCTGTCCGCATTCCTCTGATTCTGCCTTTCACATTTGAAAATGCTCTGCCGCATGAAATCCTGTCTCAAAACTTGTCCAGTTCCATATCCACATTCTCTTTCACTCCGTGTATGAGGATGGCTTTAGCCACAACCTGGGTGATTACCAGAGTGAATCTTTCATTCTGCAGCAAAGCATGTGCCATTTTGAGTGGGTGTCTTGTTGACTGTAAATGTTGAAGTGATGTGTGTAACATACCTGCTCTCAGTGCTGACAAAAATTGATACAAAAATTTATTTACAATGGCAGTTCACTCCAATAAATTGATTTACTTCTAATACCTTTAAAGTTATTTAAAAGCAGGAAATGATATGTATTTAATACTTAGCTTGAAGAATCAATGCTATCAGCAGTTGTTGATTGTGACTAAACCATATTCTTGTGGAAAAAGTCCTGGATTTTAATTACTTTGCATACATCATGTGGAACAGGTTACTTTTAAAATAATTTTGACAGCCAGATTCAATGATTTTTCCATGTATTCTTAACTTTTTGAACCACTTCCATAACAGCTAACACCTTTGTCTCAAACAACTATGTCTATTTTACAAACTTCTGAACTAGATTGTGCACTGATTCAGATAAACAACAATCGGTGAATACTTTCATCTTGTTGCAATTTTAATTTATAATGATTTATAATAAAGAAACATAATTTTAAAACATCTTAAATATGACAAAATATTCTGCAAAAATGATTATTAAATTTGAAAAAATATATTTTTGTTAGGAACTAAGTTTTCCTGTACTAAATTTTGTAAAATGTTTAATTTTAACAATTAACATTAATGTATAAAAACATCAAAGATAAAAATAAAGTACTTCAGTGCTGTTAAATTGTAGTATCTGAAATGTTAAACTTATATTGTTTTGTACAAAATATTGTCTTTAAAATCACCCTGAACAGTAACAAATACTAAATGTTTGTATTTTCAACATCTCACTGCATCATTTTATAGTAAATTCTAGTTCATTTGATTAAAAAATTCTGAGTATTTTACAAAAATTAGCATTTAAAGGTTAAAGCATTATCTTTTTGGACTTAAAGTTACTCAGATGACAGAATGGGAGCACGTATGCACAAAGTTGCAGTTTGTATAGGATTGTAAGTCATAAATTGCTTCAAATAGTGTTAAACTGTGGTTAATATATGATACAGATGTAAGTATGAATGTAAATATACAATAAAATAATAAAAATTATGGCTGAAGAGGAGTGTTCGATTTGACTTGTCGGCTTTGGCCATTGACGTAATGTTGTGCTGGGATATCTTAAATCACTAATTTGTTTGTGGCATAGTTGACAACTACTACTCATTTTCCATTTATGCAGTAGAAATTAGAATTAGATCTATCATAAGACATACACATAGGGCATTGGCTACCACAACGTGCATTGTGTTGCAGATGGTGAATCAGAATTTGAGCGGGAGGACATGAACCCTGTGTTTGCAGTGGGGCACGAGCTGTGTGGGCACCTGGCAAAGGGTCTGGAGGACACGTGGAGTCAGGTAATAACAGTACTGCGTGCTGGCCATAGGCAAAGACTGAGTTGGTGGCAGATTCCTTAAATGGGTGCAACATTGTATGAACTGCAATCTTACCTATATAATTATTATGTCAGGCTGCACTGAAAAAACACAAAATGTGTCTGTACTTGCATTGTACCGAAGTAGAACATCATCTTGGCAGTGGGTGTCAGTGTATACAGTGTATATCGGGACATAATGACTAACTTTAAGAAATCACTGATCGCACATCATTTTTTTGTCACAAAACATTATTTTTAACACATTATTCATGAATTACACACTGATAAGCTAAAACATTTTGTCCATTTGCTGAAAAACTGGAACACAATACAGGAGCATTTCTGCATGGCATGAATTCCACAAGTCCTTGGCAGATTTCCAGGGGTACGTGGGACCAGATTTCCTTGCACAGGTCGAGCAGTTTCCTTAAATTGTGGACCACCCATTTGTGAGCACGGAGCTGGCACTTGTTACTGTTCTTTTGTGATATTGTGTTAATGTCAGGTGACTGTAGTGGCCCTAGTCAATAACACAAGTTCACTGTCATGCTGCTCAAACCACTGTAGCTCAATCCTGGCCTCATGGCACAGACAGTTATCCTGCTGGAAGATTCCGTCGCCATCAGGGAGGATGTTGAGCATGTTGTCCACAGTAGTGTTCATTTCGCCACAGCTGTCATGATGCCTTCGATTAGTAGCACGGGTCCCACAGAAGCCCGAGTGAACATCAGCCCCTACCCTCCAACACTTGTGCATGTTTCCGTCAGTTGTTCTCCAACAACAGAGTAAAGAACATTTGTTTCTTCAAACATTTTTATTCAAGACAATGAAACAAAATTTATTTCACACATTTTTATACCTTAGCTATTTTTCCACATAGTTTTCAACCAAATTTAAAGATTTGTCATAGGCCTCCATGAGCTTTCAACTGTAGACAGTGATACCTCAACGAGCTGCGTCAAACCACATGGAAAGAAAAAGGACATCAGAAACACAGGGATGATGATGGCATTGAAACAGAGGATGACACGCGTAAAGCTGAAATACTAAACACCTTTTTCCAAAGCTGTTTCACAGAGGAAGACCGCACTGCAGTTCCTTCTCTAAATCCTCGCACGAACGAAAAAATGGCTGACATCGAAATAAGTGTACAAGGAATAGAAAAGCAACTGAACTCACTCAACAGAGGCAAGTCCACTGGACCTGACGGGATACCAATTCAATTCTACACAGAGTACGCGAAAGAACTTGCCCCCCTTCTAACAGCCGTGTACCGCAAGTCTCTAGAGGAACGGAAGGTTCCAAATGAGTGGAAAAGAGCACAGGTAGTCCCAGTCTTCAAGAAGGGTTGTCGAGCAGATGTGCAAAACTATAGGCCTATATATCTGACATCGATCTGTTGTAGAATTTTAGAACATGTTTTTTGCTCGCGTATCATGTCATTTCTGGAAACCCATAATCTTCTCTGTAGGAATCAACATGGATTCTGGAAATGTGCAAAACTATAGGCCTATATATCTGACATCGATCTGTTGTAGAATTTTAGAACATGTTTTTTGCTCGCGTATCATGTCATTTCTGGAAACCCATAATCTTCTCTGTAGGAATCAACATGGATTCTGGAAACAGCGATCGTGTGAGACCCAACTTGCTTTATTTGTTCATGAGACCCAGAAAATATTAGATACAGGCTCCCAGGTAGATGCCATTTTCCTTGACTTCCAGAAGGCGTTCGATACAGTTCTGCACTGTTGCCTGATAAACAAAGTAAGAGCCTACAGAATATCAGACCAGCTGTGTGGCTGGATTGAAGAGTTTTTAGCAAACAGAACACAGCATGCTGTTCTCAATGGAGAGACATCTACAGACATTAAAGTAACCTCTGGCGTGCCACAGGGAGTGTTATGGGACCATTGCTTTTCACAATATATGTAAATTACCTAGTAGATAGTGTCAGCTTTTCACGGATGATGCTGTAGTGTACAGAGAAGTTGCAGCATTAGAAAATTGCAGCGAAATGCAGGAAGATCTGCAGCGGATAGGCACTTGGTGCAGGGAGTGGCAACTGACCCTTAACATAGACAAATGTAATGTATTGCGAATACATAGAAAGAAGGATCCTTTATTGTATGATTATATGATAGCAGAACAAACACTGGTAACAGTTACTTCTGTAAAATATCTGGGAGTATGTGTACAGAATGATTTGAAGTGGAATGATCATATAAAATTAATTGTTGGTAAGGTGAGTGCCAGGTTGAGATTAATTGGGAGAGTCCTTAGAAAATGTAGTCCATCAACAGTGGAGGCAGCTTACAAAACACTCGTTCGACCTATACTTGAGTATTGCTCGTCAGTGTGGGATCTGTACCAGGTCGGGTTGACAGAGGAGATAGAGAAGATCCAAAGAAGAGCGGTGTGTTTTGTCACAGGGTTATTTGCTAAGCGTGGTAGCATTACGGAGATGTTTAGCAAACTCAAGTGGCAGACTCTGCAAGAGAGGCACTCTGCATCGCAGTGTAGCTTGCTGTCCAGGTTTTGAGAGGGTGCGTTTCTGGTTGAGCTATCAAATATATTGCTTCCCCCTACTTATACCTTCCGAGGAGATCACGAATGTAAAATTAGAGAGATTTGAGCGCGCGCGGAGGCTTTCCAGCAGTCGTTCTTCCCACGAACCATACGCAACTGGAACAGGAAAAGGAGGTAATGACAGTGGCACATAAAGTGCCCTCTGCCACACACCGTTGGGTGGCTTGCGGAGTGTAAATGTAGATGTAGATGTAGAATGACAGAGTCTCTTTCACCCAGAGGAAAAAAACAATTCAGCCGCGAGTATAGTGAATCAAAATCAAGTGTTTCTCAATATGGATTATCGACTAATATGAACAAAAAAGACAAAACAAACAGTGCCACCATACAACATCCAAGTACCGATAGGCCTAAGAACAGTTATCATCAACCAGCAAAAACATGTAAAATAAACCTATTGCAAGATACTCGAGGACAGAACATAGCAGCTGAATTTAAATCTAGAAGCAGTCACAAGATAACTAGCACAGTGAAACCAGGCACAAGATTTCAGGCGGTGACTTCCATGAACCATGACATGAAAACAGCAACAACAAATAACGACTTTTTTGTGGTCTTAGGAGGAACAAATGATGTAGCAAAAAACAAAACGAAAGACCTAGTAATCTCACTTAAAAGGAGGCTACATGAGCTGAGAAGCTCAAATGTTATTGTCTTCTCTGTTCCACATCGACTTGATTTGCCAATCTGATCATTGTAAATAAAGAAGTGTGAAGTGCAAATAAATATATCCTAAATATATACACAAGATTCAAAAATGTTACATTTGTGGACTTAAGCTGCATAGGAAGAAGACTCCACACATCCCATGGCTTACATCACAGCAGACTAGGGAAGGATTTAGTTATAAAACGGATCCAAGAAGTAGTGAACAGCAAATTGAATGTGCAGTGTTGTGCTACAGAGGCCACCCCTCTCAAGAACAAAAATAACGAATACTTGAGAGAATCAACCATGAAATGCTAGGTCAGTAATAAAACGATACATCGGCAGGATAAGAGCGTTGTTTCTTTTTAAGACAACAAAACCTTCTACTAGCGCAACACCAAATGCAAGTGTATGTGTTTCATACGTGCCTCAAACAGACGTCAATCGACATGAGAATAATTTATCACTTTTGCATTGCAGGGTTTAGTAAAGAGATGCTTTTGAATCATTATCACAGGACTATCTTCATATGTAGTAATAGTTACAGAATACCAGAAAACAATGGGCAACATTCAATATTGCAAATTAGAGGGCTACAACCTAGCTACGTTCTACTGCAGAACACACAATGAAGGTGGTGGTGTTGCCATCTACTCAAGAAAATTTAAGTTCATAACCACCACGGAAAAAGTGCTATGGGAAAACAATTTCTGTGTTGACAAAGATTTTGAAATTACAGTTCTTGAAATCACATTTTGCACTGTTCCTTTTATGTCATAGGTGTATATAGATTTCCCTGTGGAAACTTTTATGCTTTTCTGAAATCACTTGATGGATTTTTGAGTGAATTGTCAGGCTGTAGAAGTGTAAATCTTGTCGTACTAGGAGATCTGAATGTCAACACTTCACATGACGGTCAGGAAAGCAAACGTTGTACAAATTGTATCCTGTCTTATGTGGCTAAAGATCTTGTTGGACAACCCATCAGAATAGCTAACACACATAGTAGTTCAATTGATCATGTTATCACATATTTTGACTGCATCACAAAAGAAGTCGTAAATGGTCACCTCTCATATCATTTAGGCCAAACACTAGTGCTAAACTTAATACCAAATTCAGACCAAGAAAAATGTATGAGTACAGGCGAATATTATCTGCAAACAACACTGCTACGCTAAGACATAGTTTAAGCCACAAATCATGGAGATTAGTTATGACTACCATTTGGGGTCAACAATAAGCGGAACATGTTCACAGAAGTTATGACTGAGCACATAAAAAGAGCCATGCCGTTAAAATAAGTGAGTATCCAGAAAAATCAGTCTTCGTGCCATTAGATTTTAAAACAAAAAATCTAAAAGAAGAAAAAATGGGAAACATGTATAGTTTGATTAGCTAAGAGTTACATAAAGAATTCTACATCAGTACAAATATAAGTACCGCAAAGAAGTCAGGAGATTAAAATCAGAAAGAATCAGCCAACAGATTTGAGGTTCAAATAAAATTTCCAAGACATGCTGGTCACTTGTAAATAAAGTGAGAAACAATGAAAAAGAAGCTAAAAGTAATAATGTACAATGTGAATAATGAAGATATCTCGGATCCTCTTCCAGTCAGAAATATTTTTAATAATTACTTTATATATACAGTCGAAAATGTCTCTATGAAACAGGATATACAGCACTCATTTGAGTCCTGTAACAAACAGAACTGCAATACACTAACCCAATAAGTACATATGACATTCTGAAGCTTATTGATAACCTCATAAACAAAAAATCGGCAGGATTAGATGAAATTTCCCAATATCTATTGAAGAAATGCAAACATGAACTAATGAAACCACTAGTTCATCTAATAAACTGTGTTCTCGAAGGCGATGTGTTCCCTGACAAGTTTGAACTGTCTGTAGTGAAAACAATACACAAAAAGTGGGAAGTAAAACATGTACAGAACTACAGACCCATTGCTCTAATCTCAACTTTCGGCAAACTGATAGAGAAAATAATAATTAAAAAAAAATCTTGGAACATTACAACAATTCTGACATATTAAGTGATTTCCAGTATGGTGTCAGAAGAGGTTGAAGTACTATGTCAGTAGCAGTACAATTTGTCCTTCATGTACCTGAAAAATAAATGAAAAATCCCAATCGGCAGGAGTATTCCTGGACCTATCGAGAGCTTTTGATAGAATACATAATGACTTGCTCTTATCAAAAATTGCAAAAAGTGGTGTCACTGGAAAACTGATGCAATCACTAGAAACATATTTAAAGGATAGACAACACTGCATGGAAATTATGTACTCTAATGGAGAAATAGTGGAGAGGAGAAGGTTGTAAGGTGCCTCTTACGTGAGGAAAACATTTTTACCAGTTTTAATAAATTATTGTCTCTTATTGATGTATTCATGATAGTTAGGAAGTGCTGTAGTCCATAGCCCGCCATGAATCAGAGAGCATTTCCCACGCTGGCTGTCTAGGTGACGAAGTGACCATATGTCGCACGTAATGGCGTGGGGCTCGGTGCTGGACCGTAGAAACAAGCGTTAGCCTGTGAAATATACATGACGGGAAGTACCGCCATCTTGGCGCCAAAGTCACTGATTTTGTTTATTTATATTTAATAATTAAAGTCATTTATGACAACATGAATACTAGGAGGAGCCTCTGGATGTTTAAAACTATTTATCATAATTTTGCCTCATTAAAATTCACACCTGTTCATTAAGAAATGCATATATTAGTAAGTACAAACTTGATTGGAAATCCATGAACTGTGACGAAACTAGTTAGAAATATGGACTGCGCGCGAAAGTCGGCAGTCAGCGTTAAGAGCTCTCCCTGTCTTGTTCAATGGTAGCCATGCTTTCGGTTATGAGTAGTTTGTGACATGAGTGTTTCATTATTGATCTAATAGGAATAAAAGTGACATTATGGCATTCTGAATGTTAATTTTGAGTAAACAGATGCCCCAAAGTTGATTGACAGCAATTTGAGGTAATTAGCTTCCACCGACAGACACATCCAATGCGCCAATGAAGAATCTGCACGGGACGACATTTAGGAGAGCTGCACCACATACAGGTAGGAGGAAATCCGATGACACAACCCACCAAGATGGATCAAGGAAGGTCCGACTTACACTCGCAAATTCCGGCTGGGAATGCTGACCTGTTATACTGTACGTCACATACACCACCCTCTACAGAGTCGCAGCTAAGCTGAGTAATGACAGTATCAGTTTAGGAGAGAGGGATCTTGCAAGGTCAAGTATAAGAAATATACATTTTGATGTTCCTCAGGACTCCATTTCAGGTCAAGTCCTATTCATAGGCTATGTGAATGAAAATTCTCTTGTCAATAAGCAAGCAATTGATCATTACATATGCAGGTGATACATCTGATGTCTGCTATGCAGACAATGAGCCCAGCCTAGTTGAAGAGATACATAACTTTACTGAAAAGGCAAGAGCTCACGTTGAAAGAAAGAACCTAAAAGTAAACGTAGAAAAAACTAGTATTATTCATTTTAAACCAAGTAGTCCAAACAGACAGAATACTGTGATTGATGAAATTTTACCAAAAACCTGTACAGATTGTAAATTCTTGGGTTTATGCATAGATGACTGACTTTCATGGAAGCAACGAGCTGATTATGTCTGTAAAAATATATCACTCAATCTATATGTATCAAGAAGATTATCACAGTATCTTAATTCTGAAACCCCAAGGACTGTATATTATGGATTAGTATTATGGGATGGGACATGCCAAACTAATGTGAAAAGTGTTTTCATACTGCAGGAGGATCATAGCGAAAGTAAAACCAAGAACTTATTGCAAACCCCTAATCATTAGACACTAGATTCTTACAATTTATGCCATGTATATACTAGAAATTATAATGCTAGTGAAAAAAGACACTAAGATCACAAAAAGAAACATAGATATTCATAGCTATGAAACAAGGCATAGAAAAGATTTTTATATGGTTAACAGAAGATTAACTTTAACAGCAAAAATCCCCTATGTCAAAGGAGCTTTTTTTAATAACTTGTTGCCAAATGAAGTGAAGATATTGACGGGGGATACTTTTAAGAAGGAAGTTAAGTGGTGGCTTATCCAAAAATGCCCCTATAACTTGAATTTATTATGAATTTCAACATAATAAGAAATAATGTAAACTAAAAAAATTTTAATTGTAAAAACTTTATACTTATTTGAAAACGCACATGCATGTAAAATTATATGTTACGAGCAATAAATTGAAAATTGAAAGCTTCCCTATGCCTTCTGCTGACACAGTCACTCAAATCCTCTTTCAGTCAACTGTCATTTCCATAGTGCTTTCTGCTCACAAAGTTGTTCAATTTGGGCAAAAATGGTAATCATTCAGGTCAAGTCCTGGATGTAAGGTGTATGCTCAAAAATTTCCCATTTAAACTGCTAACTCAAATGCGGGTGAGCATTATGGTAAGGAACCACAGCACCACTGGACACCAGGCCACATTGTTTGTTTTGAACAGCACGGCGCATGTGGCGAAGGGTCTGCCGATAGGACATTGCAGTTCTAGTCTACATCTACGTTTATACTCCGCAAGCCACCCAACGGTGTGTGGCGGAGGGCACTTTATGTGCCACTGTCATTACCTCCCTTTCCTGTTCCACTCGTGAATGGTTTGCGGGAAGAACGACTGCCAGAAAGCCTCCGTGCATGCTCGAATCTCTCTAATTTAGTCTCTCCTGTAGGTGTAAAGTCAGTGAGTAGGATGCCCATGTACATCCAAAACACTGTGGCCATAATTTTTTGATGCTCAAAATTTGTTTGGGATATCATTCCATTGATGGCACTTCATTTCTGGACTTTTATGCAAAACTCAGGTTTCATCACCAGTAACAATGCAGGTCAAAAAACAACTCATCCCTATTTTACAGTACAGCTCCCATTTATGCAAATGTGTTCATCTGTCATCTTGTATACACTTCTGTATACCCTGAATTGTCACTATCTATTTGATAAAGAACAGATTGTGAAATTTCAGGAAAGCAGAAGATCAATACATGCTGCTGGATTTTTTCCACAGTTGTCGGGTTCTTCAGTTACAACTGAAGGTCGACCTGTCCATTCTACGACATGAATGTTCATTCATCCAGCATTAAACATGATGCACCTTTTTGAAATGAAACTTTATTCATCACATTTCAATGAACTTCAGTTATCTGTGTGTAAATTTTGATACACCAAATTTTTGCATTCAGAAACTGTTTTACACTAGAACATCACACGTGTCTGGACCACTAATTTTATCATGCATTTTAAAATTGTACAAAAAACTGTATACAACCAGTCCTTCTCACAGTTAGCATCATGCCTGCACCATCAGTTAGGAAGGTTCTTTGATATGGCAGCAGGGGTGGGTGAAGAATTGCATGGCTCGTATTATCAATGTTTTTACTTTTAGAATGACCTATGCATATACAGGGTGTTACAAAAAGGTACGGCCAAACTTTCAGGAAACATTCCTCACACACAAATAAAGAAAAGATGTTACGTGAACATGTGTCCGGAAATGCTTAATTTCCATGTTAGAGCTCATTTTAGTTTCTTCCACCTACGCTCAATGGAGCACGTTACCATGACTTCATACGGGATACTCTACCTGTGCTGCTAGAACATGTGCCTTTACAAGTATGACACAACATGTGGTTCATGCACGATGGAGCTCCTGCACATTTCAGACGAAGTATTCGTATGCTTCTCAACAACAGATTCGGTGACCGATGGATTGGTAGAGGCGGACCAATTCCATGGCCTCCACGCTCTCCTGACCTCAACCCTCTTGACTTTCATTTATGGGGGCATTTGAAAGCTCTTGTCTACGCAACCCCAGTACCAAATGTAGAGACTCTTTGTGCTCGTATTGTGGATGGCTGTGATACAATACGCCATTCTCCAGGGCTGCATCAGCCCATCAGGGATTCCATGCGACGGAGGGTGGATGCATGTATCCTCGCTAACGGAGGACATTTTGAACATTTCCTGTAACAAAGTGTTTGAAGTCACGCTGGTACATTCTGTTGCTGTGTTTTTCCATTCCATGATTAATGTGATTTCAATAGAAGTAATAAAATGAGCTCTAACCTGGAAAGTAAGCGTTTCCGGACACATATCCACATAATATATTTTCTTTCTTTGTGTGTGAGGAATGTTTCCTGAAAGTTTGGCCGTAGCTTTTTGTAACACCCTGTATATTTTCTCACTACAAGTGCACACCTATAGTAATGAACATGACACTTCATTACCTCAAGAGTACTGGAATGGGAAAACACTTGTCACAGAGTGGCTGCCCTGTTAGTCTGATACACATAGGCAGAATGTAAACATTTGACTGAGGGTGAGACTGCCGGGGCCTGACTCCAAAAGCTGTCGGCCACTGCTAGCATCTTACGACATCTGTGGCGTGCCGTACAACTGTGCACCCGGATTGCGGGTGTCGAATCTCGTGTGTGTCACTACACTCCTCCTCCTTGGGGGTGCAGTGTCACTGATTCCCTAGGCAAAAAGTGGGCAGCCACAATGTAGAGATGGTGCTCACATCTGTGGAGGGCTCAGACGTGAGAGGGGAGAGCAACTCCCGGTTGATGAAGATCTCGGAATGTGGGCAAAAGAGGCCGGTGCGAAGAGTGCCCTGACGCCACCCTGTTGGAGCGTGAGACGACAGGGTGCTGATGGGTATTCTGAGCCAGGATCCGTTTCAGTGTCTGGTGGCAGTGGGAAAGGTGAAGGTGACTCCTCCATAGGCTGAGGCCACGTGGGAGACACTGAACTGGTGAGGAGCACGCCACCAGCTGGGAGGCACCAGTGCTGCTATCGGAGGCTGAGACATCGTAGGCTTGTCAGGCAGTGCTGACGCAGGTGGAAACTGAGACTGGAACACAGGCAGATAGGTGGCACTCAGCAACTGCGATACTAGTGAAGGCTGTGATGCAGCCGGGACAGATGAGCTGATTTTGATGATGCCGGGCCTCCTGAACTCCCGTCCAGACAGTGTAGACATGTTGGCCATTCTGACACATGATGGTTGCCAGTAACTAGTGGGGGTGCCAACCAAAACCACTCACCAGACTGTTGTCCGTGGTGGAAAGTGCTGTACAGTAGAACATCATGGCAGGTGAGAACCCGGACGGAGGACTGGTGACTGATACCCTTGGAGAAACTCGGCAGGGCTGTGGGAACCAATAGAAGTCATCTGGTAGGCCGTCAGAAAAAACAATAAAACCCTTCTCGGTGGCAAAGTCCTGCAGATATTTTTTAATCCGTCTCTTATAGGTGCGAACCATGCACTTGGCCTCCCTATTAGACTAGTGAAGAAAGGGAGGTGAGTAACATGGTGAATGCCCTACCGTACACAGAAATCATGAAATAACTGGGATAGGAGCTGAGGTCCATTTTCAGCAACAAGAGTAGTGGGGAGACTTTCCACAGCAAAAATTTTTGCAAGGGTCTGAATAGTAACTTCGGTAGTGGCCAAGGAGCATCGGTCTACATATGGAAAATGTGAAAATTTGTCAATACAATCGGCCACAACACATTCAGAAATGGATCCACAAAATGCAAATAGAGGCCTTCCCAGGGCTGGGTTGCTGGAGGTCAGGGAAAAACAAAGCCATGGGAGCCGTCTATAGACTAGTACACTGGGGACATGCAACAACCAAATGCTGCAGCTCCCGGGCATTGGTGGGCCAATAAACATGTCTGCAAGCCAAGGCTTTGGTGTGGGAAAGCCCCCAGTGACCGTCATTCAAACAGGTGTTGGACCTCCCACTATAAACTGCTGGTAGTGACCAACCTGGGAGCTGCATCATCTGTCGAGAGGAGGAGAATCCTGTCTATGCCTGAGAGACGATGGCTCGAGATGAAGTAGTTAGGAAGTGGACAGGAAGCATGGCCCAGAGGATGAAACGACCAAGCCAGCTGGATGAGGTGGATGACCTGCTTGAGGCTGGAGTCAGATGCTGTAGCCTTGGCGATATGGATACTAGTGATAGGAAAGCCACCTACTTCTTGGTGGGAGGTGATATCCAAATGAAAACACACAAGCTTCTCTCTGTCAAATTTGGGCTCTAGTCCGACGGGCACCCTGGATAAGGTGGCTGCACTGTCATGGCACCCAATGGGGTGAAAATGGATACCGTAGTGGTATTTGGGGAGGGACAATGCCCACACTGCAGTCAGTGGGCCAACATGTTTGTTGTCTGGCAGATGCGCTGAATAAGGAAACTAATGGCTTGTGGTCCATAATGAGTTGGAATTTGGTGCCATACAAGAACACATGATATTTGGTGACCACATAAACAATGGCCAGAGTGTCCTTCTCGACCTAAGAATAGTAGACCTGTGCTGAACTGAGAGTTTTGGATGCAAATTTCAGTGGCTGCTCAGAGCCATCTGCATTCTGATGGGTGAGGACTGCCCCCATGCCGTACTGCGAGATGTATATAGCCTAAGCCAATGGTTTGTTTGGAGCAAAAGGAACTAGACACAGTGCTGACATGAGGTGGTCCTTTAGCATGAAAAAGGCGTGGTCGCACGCAGTAGGTCATACAGAGGAAGCACCCTTGTGGAGAAGAAGGTAGAGAACACCTGATCGGGAGTGGGTCATGATGATGACACTTCCTGGGTATTTGTCCATGTTCTCTGATACTGCATTCTGTGCTGTCCACAGTGTGGACTTCTTATTGACACTTACAACAGACAGCCGAAGGCTAGGGAAATACTGATCTAGCATGTAGGGAGTAGTAAGATGCACACGATGGCGACAGGGAGTGGTGGCTGAAACGCTGTTTACGTGCTGCACGAAAGCCACCGGATTGGCCAGCTTGTACCACCGACACGTCGGCTTCTCCAGATGCAGTGCACGCGGCTGAGCCACCCAGCTTCCAGCTGCCAAACAGTGGCATGGGAGACCTCATAGGACTGAGCAATTGGTAGCACCTTGTCAAGGGTTTTCTTGTTGCAGGGACCATTGCCGGACTTCTGTGTCAGGGGCAGAGCAAATTATAACATCCTCAAACATGTCATCCACATATGACTCTTTTTAACTTTGATGTGACAAAATGACACTTGTGCCTAAGGGCATGGTGAATCGCGGCTGATAAGATTGATGGGACGTTTTCTTGCATTGATAGAATTCAACCCTAGCGGGTACAACGTGCCTGCGGTGGCAATAATAGGAAGACAACAGTGAGCATAAATTGTCAAAAGACAATGAAGAAAGTTCCTGTAATGGGGCCAACTATCGCAGCACCTGACACAAGGTGGGAGAAATACATGACAAAAAGAGTGCAGACAAAAACTGTGCGTGACATACCGCCCCACGGTGCCGTGCATATGCTTCCTAATCTGCCACTTCCTCGTAAAACAGTGAGAATGGAGGAGAAAACATAGCCGGAAATGAAGGGGAGAAAGCAATGCCAGCACAGCCAGTCACGTGACCATAAGAAGTTCTGTCTGTTGTTACACCAACGTTTGAAGCAGAGCTTCCATGCCACAATAAGAAAATGTTCACAACCGAATGACAAAAGCAACCACACAACAAAGCACTCAAAAAACAACCCTACTCATCACCAGTGAGTTCTGACTACAAAAACACACATTTAATAACAAACATGGCCCTTCATTACTTCAAGAGTAATGGAACAGGAAAACACTTGCTATGGAGTGGCTGCCCCACTACTCCAAGATATGTAGGCTGAATGTAAACATACGACTGATGGCGAGGCTGGCCAGACCTGACTCTATAACCCATTGGTTGGCAAGTAGAGTGCACTGTGGAGAGATTTCATATACCTCTGAAAGTGGAGGCCTCTGTCAGTGCTAGCATCTTGCCACTCCTGTAGTGTGCTGTACAGCTGTGCCCTCAGATCGCAGGTGCGGAATCTTGTATGATTCACTACAATATACAATGCAGGTTCTTTCATTGCCACTGTTGCAAAATACTAATACAAATTCTTTACAAATGAATGGAAAAACTGGTAAAAGCTGACCTCGAGGAATATCAGTTCGGATTCTTTAGAAATATTGGAACACTCAGGGCATTACTGAGCCTACTACTTAACTTAGAAGGTAGGATAAGGAAAGGCAAACCTATGTTGACTGGAATACTCTCTTTCACGTTCTGAAGGTGGCAGGTGTCAACTACAGGGAGCAAAAGGCTATTTACAATTTGTATAGAAACCAGATGGCAGTTATAAAAATCGAAGGGCATGAAATGGAAGTAGTGGTTGCGAATGGAGCGAGACATGGTAGTGACCAATCCCCGATGTTATTCAATCTGTATATTGAGCAAGCAGTAAAGGAAACAAAAGAAAAATTTGGAGTAGGAATTAAAATTCATGGAAAGGAAATAAAAACTTGGGGTCTGCTGATGACATTGTCTTAAAAGAAGGATATTAGATGAAAATCAACAAAAGCGAAATGAGGATAATGGAATGTGGTCAAATTAAATCAGGTGATGCTGAGGGAATTAGATTAGGAAATCAGAAACTTAAAGCATTAAATGAGTTTTGCTATTTGGGGAGCAAAATAACTGATGATGGTCGAGGTAGAGATGATATAAAATGTAGACTGCCTAGGGCAAGGAAAGAGTTTCAGAAGAAGAGAAATTTGTTAACAATAAGTATAGATTTAAATGTCAGGAAGTCTTTCGTGAAAGTATTTGTATGGAGTGAAGCCATGTATGGAAGTGAAACATGGACGATAAATAGTTTAGACAAGAAGAGAATAGAAGCTTTCAAAATGTGGTGCTACAGAATAATGCTGAAGATTAGATGGGTAGATCATGTAACTAATGAGGAGGTATTGAATAGAATTGGGGAGAAGAGGAGTTTGTGGCACAACTTGACTAGAAGAAGTGATCGGTTGGTAGGACATATTCTGAGGCTTCAAGCGATCACCAGTTTAGTGTTGGAGGGCAGTGTGGAGGGTAAAAGTCGTAGAGGTAGATCAAGAGATGAATACACTAAGCAGATTCAGAAGGATGTAGGTTGCAGTAGTTATTCGGAGATGATGAAGCTTGCACAGGATAGAGTAGCATTGAGAGCTGCATTAAACCAGTCTCTGGACTGAAGCCCACAACGACAGTTTTCAGTTAGTGATTTTCAATTTTGTTATTGAGTATCTTTCAGATGTCTGTCATCTGACATATATTCATTGCAGTGTTCCCCTTATATTGAATTTTACTCCTTTTTTGCTGTCTATGTAATATGGCAAGACTTTGTTATAGAGATCTTAATTAATGCTGATTTATGTTGTTAATGTAGCTGGAGTGCTACTATGTGCTCATTAAATCTAATTTTGAAAGGGCCTTTTTAAATTTATGCAGGTGCGGCTTGCAGCATGTGTAGCTGTGCGGAAATTTTTCCTGGCTCTGCCGGAGAAGTCTCGCAATGCCTTCTATCCCCAGCTGCTGCCTAGGATGTGCCTCAACAGGTAATGAAACCTTCATCTTTCTAAGATTACTGTGTGTGGTTCAGTACAGGAGTCAGTATTCTGTTGCAAAGGTCATTAACAGTAACAGGTTTTTTACAGGTATATGACAAGAAATTGTAATCACTGAAAATTTTATAAAAATCATTTTATGAAGTTATTGTATAATTTTCACAGACTTGAGAAAATACTCCATACTTTGTCAATGTTTCACAAAATTGTATTTCACACAGCGTAAGTTTTGTATAAGAAGCCCATTATCTATGTTACAATTCAAAGACATTAATTGTGCCTTCTAATATACTATAAAGCAAAAAATCTGTAACCAAAAGTAATTAAGTGACAATACATGCATTGGTGTTGTAATATCTAATAGATTAGATGTTATATTTATGCAGTATTGGCATTGGGTTAAATAGGTTCCAAGTTACATATAGAATTCTGACAATCCACTATTCTTACTGGAGTACTGTTTACTACACAACATGGACCCAAGGTTGTTTCAGTAATTTTCAGAGTATCTGGGGATCGAGTGTTATAAAAATTAACAGCACACTGTGGGTGGGGGAGTAGGAGCAAAGCTAAGTATTTTCTTTTAGCTATTGTGTAGTATCCAGAAATAGTGAGGAAGAGTTGGGTTGGGTTGTTTGGGGGAAGAGACCAAACAGCGAGGTCATTGGTCTCATCAGATTAGGGAAGTCGGCCGTGCCCTTCCAAAGGAACCATCCCAGCATTTGCCTGGAGGGATTTAGGGAAATCACCGAAAACCTAAATCGGGATGGCCAGACGCGGGATTGAACCGTTGTCCTCCCGAATGTGAGTCCATTGTGCTAACCACTGTGCCACCTCACTCGGTAGTGAGGAAGAAAAATTTGTTTGGTCATTCAGTAGCAGTTCTGGGTGGCTCTCCAGATGTTTTAAGGTTTCTAGCCTGCCAAGCCCTGAAAGTGTCTGTCCTCTGTGTCACGAGTGCTGTATTTTGACACTGGTTCGATATAAAAAAAAGTGTTTGGTTGTGTAAAAATGTATTTTATGTTGAAAGACATTCCGGTCTGCAGAACTCTGAAATAAACATTATTGATTGCAGTGCAAGTCATAGTAATTTTTCACTCATTTTACAAATATAGCCCTAATTATACAGTTTATTACATTATGAACAAAAACATGAAAGTTCATTCATATTGAAAGGAACAGATTTTATTATGTTCTTACTGAATGAGTTTCAAGCATAATTGCTGCTGGATTTACTGTGTAATAAATCACCCAATTTTCAGACAAAAAATACAAAAATTGTTATAAGTGACTTCAACAGTAATAGCAATGTATGGGGATAAGATCATGAAGATGAGAATGTGGCATCTGTGCAAGAATGGCAAAAATGAAGCATCTTACTTTAATCAATGATGCAAAATTACCTGTATCATTCAACAGAGGTAGGAGGCACACTTACAGTGCTGACCTCATACTCAATAACAAGAGTTTCAGCTAACAGTGTAAAATCTGCTCCCCAATATCTAACTCGCAACATAGACTAATAATGTGCGAAGCTTTACTGTGGCCAGGCCACAGAAAGTACTCTTTTGTAGAAGACAGAATTTTGAAAAGGCAAAATGGTTGAAATTTCTAGAAATTTTGGATGTTAAAGTATCTTCAGTAGAACATAATCAAGAACCCTATAATATCTTCACTGCAGCTATAAAGAGATGCTCCAGAATATCTATACCCTGCAGCTGCCAGACATATTATAGCAGTGGTCTCATCACACATGAAGCTGCTCTACTTTCAGAATACCGCAATTTATTACATGAAAATCCATTTAGTGAAGCAACTGTGGAAACTAGAAACAAGTACTTATTACTATAAAAAAGAGAAAAAAGGCTCAGTAGATTAGAAATATTGAGGACTTAGATATGAGAAGAGACAGCTATCAAGCATGGAGACTTTTAAGACATTTAAGCAGTGATACAACGAAGACCACTGAACATTATAACATAACTGGCAACTGAATAGCACATCAGTTATTGCTAAATTGGAAGGCCACCCATAAATCTAAAATGCTCAAGCTTTGTGGAGAAGAGCAAGAGGAGAGTAGTTAGCTATCAAACAGAGTAAAAATGGAAAATGGAAAAATCAGTATCCAAGAATAGTCACCCTAATGCTCTGCATGCTGTCTTTTATATATGAGCTACACTTTCCTGAAATTCTTCCTGTAAACTGAAGTCAACCATTCGCGTTCTCTATTACCTTCCTTCTGTGTTTGCTCTATTATGTGTCACTCTGTCGTGTTAACCGGCACACTACTAATGCTGTATGCAAACATTAAGAGATTGTTTTTCCTACTCATCTGCATTAACTCACATTTTTTTATACATTTAAAGCAAGCTGCCAATCATCACACCAACTAGTAATTCTGTCTGTCACCTTGTATTCTCCTACAGAAACTCAACAACCTACCCGTACACAACAACATCAGCAGCAACCATCTGTAGATTGCTGCTCACCCTCTCTATCAGATCATTTATTTGTAAAGAGAATGAGAGCAGCCCTATCTCACTTCCCTAGGGCACTCCTGACGATACCCTCATACTTGCCGTCAACCTTCTACTAGTTGTGCCAGCTGACAGGTAGCTATTCCTCAAGTTTGCCAGGTGCATTTTGTGGTGATGTTTGTGTTTCAGGCTATTAAAGATTCACGTGGACTTCTCACTGAACATTTGGGAAATATAAATGAAAACTTTGATCCTAAACACAATTTAAGAGGACCTCAGTGTTCTATGTGCATGCATGTAAAAGATATACCCTTATGAAACTGGATGATTCTTTTTAGAGTGAAAATGTTGTAGTCAGATGTGTAAGTAAAAATTTAGACCAAGTTACTACCTTCATTCATGTAGGAGATAAAGTGTCATGAACCTGGATGAATCTTTTTGAAACAGCATGTGCACTGCACAGTAAAACCCTGTTGCAGGTACTACATGGTAGCAGAAGGTGTGAGACTGTATTCGCAAGAAACATGGCGCCAGGTAGCAGGAGCGGCAGGGGTGGAGTTGGTGGAGTCGCACTTGGAGGCGGCGGTCGCGTACTACGAAAAGGTGGCGCTGGACGCAGACGGCGACGCTGCGGCCCGGGAGGCTTCCTGCTCATGCTTCGGGGAGGTGGCGGCCAAACTGTCCCACTGCGTGGTGCGGCCACACACAGGCCGCATGCTCAAGGTGCTGCTAACCTGCTTCAGGGATGACTGCTGGCCAGTCAGGGACGGTACGTGTGCTGACTGTTACTGTGTGTAGCTCTCAGGGGCAGGTTCTCACCCCAGCAGGATGGGCTGTATATTCTGTGTCTATACTAGCCAAATACTTGGCATTGCCTGGTTGCTTATTTTCTGTCACCTCCCTCCCAACAGTGCAGTGAAATTGTAGTGATTCTTCTGTCAGTAATCTTTCCTCAAATAGCAGGGTAAAGAGTGTTTTTTATTTAATAAAAGATGTCTATCTCAGAAAATAATTAGTAATGATTCTAGTTAACTTTGCTTATATATACAGACTGTCCCATGAGGAACGGTCGGGAACAGTCATTCGAAGCAAAAAAGTCTAGTAAACATGAGCTCTAAAGTGTGTACCTTAAGAGCTATGAGTAGTTCTTCACCTACTAAAACAAGGGAAAAAAATATTCAGCAAACATGGGTTCTAAACTGCATACTTTAAAAACTATGATTACTTGTCCATCTTCACTACTGTGAAACACATCTCGTCCACTGAACAAGTGCTCATAGCTCTTAAGCAGGTAAACAAAAAAATGTTTTATTTTATGGCCAAATTCAGTGTTATTTTTTGCCAATTTTGGTGTTATTTTTTTCTAATTTTGGTCTTATTTTTTGCCAATTTTGGTGTTATTGTTTGCCAATTTTTGTGTTATTGTTTGCCAATTTTGGTGTTATTTATTTGTTGCCAAACTCAGTGCTATTTTGTTGCCAATTTCTCTGTTACTTTCTTTCCAATTTCACTTTTTTTCCTAATTTCATTGTTATTGTTTTGCCAAATTGTGTGTGCTTTTTTTTACCAAATTTGGTGTATTTGTTGCCAATTTTTGTGTTATTTTTTACCAAATTTGGCATTTTTGCCAATTTCAGTGTTATTTTTTGCCAAATTTATTGTTTTTCCCAAATTTGGTGTTATTTTTTCCCAGATTCCATATTACAATTTTTGTCACATTCAGTGTTTCTTTTGCCAAATTTAATATTTTTTTCCAATGTTAGTGTTTTTTTTGCTTTACATCATAGTTTGTTATAAGGGAAATAAACTGTCATTTTTAGATCATAGATGATCCTCGGCCTTGAGAAATAAAGAAGGCAAAATGTGATTTCAGCGTTCAATAACTAGCAGTTATGAACATTGGTAAATTCTTGTCCTCAGATTTATAACATTTTTGTATGAGAAAATGACAGATTACATGAAATTTCATAAAAAGCACTGGTTTTGAATTATTTTGCTGAAGACCACCAGTTTTGTGTTATTTTTTGCATTACTATGTTCGAAGTTTTTCTTGGTACTACTCCTTAGATATGAAGTCAGGTTTAGCAGCCAGTTTTTTTCTTGTTTTGGGCCTTCCTACCTCCTCCCAAAATATGGGAAGCAAAGAACTTGCAGTAGAAGAGATCTGTTTTTGTTATCAAAGTTAAAGTACTGCTCAGAGCCCTTAAGATGCATTTTAGGGCTTTTCTTCTTCAAATGACTATGCCTGTCACATCCTTGAGTATTGGCTAATTCTCCTGTGACAACCTGTAAATAAAAATTTTGTCCCGTACATATTTTTGGTAGAACATGGACATCAAAGAAGTTAGTGTACTGGTTGGGGTTTTGAATTAGAATACTCAACTTTGAGAGCTCAAGTCTAGTCCAAGGTGTAATTTTTTTTTTTTTTCTCTAGACTGCATGATATGATATCAGGCTTCTTAATTGTTATACAGCAATTACAGCAGATGTCATACAAAATGATCAGTTATTTAATACTAACATAGAAATAGCACCCCTCCATGTGTTCTTCCTCTTGAATATTTCTAACATGTCTGACCAGTGATTGTTATTTTTAGTGTTTAAAAAACTGGAGTTGTAGTGTGGGCTGGCAGATGAAGTTAACGAGGTTCCTCGACACTGTAGACATGCAGATACTGCACTTGCTTGCCTACAGTAGGACAGGTGTCATGTAAGAAGCAGTGTATTGTACAGCACTAATTGGCAGATCAAAATCAGAAAAACAGTAAACCTAGACCTCTTAAATCTCTCTCTCTCTCTCTCTCTCTCTCTCTCTCTCTCTCTCTCTCTCTCCCCGTGTGTGTGTGTGTGTGTGTGTGTGTGTGTGTGTGTGTGTGTGTGTTAATGCAACAGATGTGATTAACATGTATGCCTTTTCTTCCAAGCCTTATATATAACAACAATTTGAAGAGAGGAGATTGCTACACACCACATAGAGAAACTGTCGAGTGGCAGACAGGCCCACTGATAAAGATCGCTGTGTGCTGTATTATTAGCTATCAGACTAATTTCTTCCATCAGAAGTAGAGAAAAAACACACATGCGCACTCACACATTCACACTCTTGCAAGGTACCTTACGGAGTAGCTATCTTCACTTTTCTTCATAGTTGCAGAATTTGAATGTGTATGATGCAGTCTTTAAAAAATTCAGCTTTGAAGATTATATTATTTTTGGGTACTGTTAAAGGTAAAACACTTCGAGCATTTAAACAGAATAACTGGTAGCTGACTGTGCATTCACTGGTCCAGTTCTCACTGGTTACAGCTCTTTTTTGTGTTTATTGACAGATGGAGATACTAATTCAGAACAATTGAATCATAGTTTTTATTACAGTTTATAGCTTTTTTCTTTTACTTACTGATTAGCTGAAAAGATCTGCCTCCACAGCTGAGCGTTTAGTGCATGTGATTCTTGTGCAGAGGAACTGGGTTCAATTCCAGGTAGTGCTGGGAATTTTTCCATGCCAAGGGACTGGAACAGTGTGTGTTCAGCCTTCTGAAGCTAATTGAGGAGCTACTCGAATGAGAAGTAGTGGCTCCAAGATCTAGAAAGCCATCAATGACTGGGAGAGCGGAGTGCTGGTGCAATGCCCCTCCATATTGAATCCACGTGTCACATAGCAGAGGATACATGGTGGCCACTTGATACAGCAAACTTTCAGGGACTGAGCATGGAGTTTACTTTTTTTTAGTTTTAATTGCATGAAACTTGAAGTATCACAATAAATTAAAGTTTAGTATAAAATTGCAAAAATTTTTGTTGCTTTTTTTTTCTTTTCTTTTTTATAGTTATGTCATACTCTTTTCTGAAACTGATGTTCAGACACTGATGTTCAAATCCTATAAGTATGAATAAAATCAAAGAGAATGACTCCATAAGGTCCCCTTGTTAGATATTTTTCCCATAAGTTGATTCCACTCATGGAAGGGAATTCTAGAAGTTCTGTGTACAGGTATAGCATGTTTACCTAGTCAGAATGGGCTAGGAGTGGACATAATGGGGGTGGGATAAAGGAGAAGGCAAAGAGGTACTCTCAAGAATACTGGTTTATTCCTTTATAGTTTACAGTAAGGTACACTCCAGTGGTCTGCCAGGCCATCAGCCAGTCTTGGTGGAGCGAGAAGGTACTCACATTTTCAGACTGAGCATTTGGGAGCTAGGCCCATGTAGGAGAAGGGAGGAAGCACAACCTCACTAGCACAGAGCCAGTACAAGAGAGAACGAGCAGTCTGAGCCAGTTCTCCTTAGCAGCTCCGAACAGGAAGTTTCTCCACCAAAGTCTCCTGCTGGCTACACACATCTTGTTTGTAGGGGGCATTTTCACTGTCAGACATTTGGGAAACAAACAATGTCTGTTGAGGCAACAATTTTGCCACAGAATGTAGACCGTGAGAAATTGTGGGACTTTGATGAGAGAGAAAATTTTGAAATTACACCCATAAGGCAACTTTACAGATTAGCACACTTAGATTTTCTTCATATGTACATGAAAACCTCAAACAAATCGACTCTAAAGATTCCAGGCAATGTTAAGAATAAAACTTTTCCAACATTTTTAACAGACCCTACTGCAGCTGAGTGTGTGTATCCTAGTCCTCCAACTATGATGTCACTGATCTGATTAGTGGCAACTGTTATTAACTGTCATCTTAACTATTTATTATCAAATTTAAGTGTTAATTAACAGATATTGTTTTGTAATTTTTTAATAAAAAGGATGTCTTTTAATTTGTCAGTACTAATTGCACAAAAATGTAATTTAAAATTTTGGACAAAGATGTGAAATGTCGTATCATATTTTCTGTGTGATGTTTCATATTTTTGGACCAAATTTTAAATTATTGTAAATACTTACAGTTTGGAGTGATTGTTATTCCTGTTCAGTGCGTGGCCTGCTTTTTTGTGGTGTGGGGAATTATGTTGTGTTATTCAACTATGTGGTATGGTGCCCTTCTTGATGGCAGTCACCAAGGTACCCTAAAGGAGGGAATGTGGGAACAAAGTATATGTATGAATCATGTAAATTTTGTTCCATATTTTATTGTACTTTAATTCTTTGTGTATTGTATTCTCTGCGACGGAATTTGGGGAGTGGTGTGTCCTGCCTACTTGTCGAATATGTGGTGCCTGGGACACCTGCTTTCTCATATCGCTAGAGAATTCTTACGTTCGTTCCGATGCAAACATACAGATTGTATATGTCTTTGCTTGGCACAAGCATCTACATCTACATCCACATCCATACTCTGCAAGCCACCTGACAGTGTGTGGCGGAGGGTATTTTGAGTACCTCTAAGGTTCTCCCTTCTATTCCAGTCTTGTATTGTTCGTGGAAAGAAAGATTGTTGGTATGCTTCTGTGTGGGCTCTGATCTCTCTGATTTTATCCTCATTGTCTCTTCGCGAGATATATGTAGGAGGGAGCAATATACTGCTTGACTCCTCGGTGAAGGAATGTTCTTGAAACTTCAACAAAAGCCCATTCCGAGCTACTGAGTGTGTCTCCTGCAGAGTCTTCCACTGGAGTTTATCTGTCATCTCCGTAATGCTTTCGCAATTACTAAATGATCCAGCAACGAAGTGCGCTGCTCTCCGTTGGATCTTCTCTATCTCTTCTATCAACCCTATCTGATACAGACCCCACACCGCTGAGCAGTATTCAAGCAGTGGGCAAACAAGTGTACTGTAACCTACTTCCTTTGTTTTCGGATTGCATTTCCTTAGGATTCTTCCAATAAATCTCAGTCTGGCATCTGCTTTACCGACGATCAACTTTATATGATCATTCCATTTTAAATCACTCCTAATACATACTCCCAGATAATTCATGGAATTAACTGCTTCCAGTTGCTGACCTGCTATATTGTAGCTAAATGATAAAGGATCTTTATTTCTATGTATTCGCAGCACATTACACTTGTCTACATTGAGATTCAATTGCCATTCTCTGCACCATGCATCAATTCGTTGCAGATCCTCCTGCATTTCCATAGACTTTTCCATTGTTACAACCTCTCGATATACCACAGCATCATCCGCAAAAAGCCTCAGTGAACTTCCGATGTTATCCACAAGGTCATTTATGTATATTGTGAGTAGAAGCAGTCTTACGACACTCCCCTGCGGCACACCTGAAATCACTCTTACTTCGGAAGACTTCTCTCCATTGAGAATGACATGCTGCATTCTGTTATCTAGGAACTCTTCAATCCAATCACACAATTGGTCTGATAGTCCTTATGCTCTTACTTTGTTCGTTAAACGACTGTGGGGAACTGTGCTTGCCGTGACTGACAGTCTTGGCGTTAGTGCTATGAATAGCACCGAGTGCGTGACTTAATTCTATTCACCCGCATAACCGCTTGTTTAGAGAAGTGTTTTCATAGAGTGGTGCATGCAGCTGTTGCTGCCTGATGGGCCAGTCACTAGAAAGGAACAACTCAACCTGACAAATTGGTGGCTGCTCAAACTTACCGGCTGCCTGATGGGCCAGTCACTAGAAAGGAACAACTCAACCTGACAAATTGGTGGCTGCTCAAACTTACCGGCTGACAGGGCACCTGTACCTGAATTGTACTGATCTAGTGTTTGCACTGCATGTTGAAATGATGGATTGGACTGTTTAAAAATCTGTTCTCTAAGCTTGACGTTAGTTACATTGTACATGATCGCATCACGCAGCATTATATCTGAATATAAAGCACCACAAGCACATTTGCATTTGCATTTCCTCATCATACCCTGAAAGCCTGTTACCCACTCATGATAAGTTTGTTCTGACTGTGTCATGCAATTACAGAATTGATACCTAGCTGCTACCACATTCGTTTGTTGGTCATAATAGTTAGCGAATTTACAACCTGAACATATGAAAGTCCACTCGGAGTGGCGTTAGGGAATAGCTTCTGAATAAGTCTGAACACTGCACTTCCTCCTGTGGACAAGAAATAGAGAAGTTTCACAGTACCAGATACATTGTGAGCAGGTACGTGGGCTTCAAACTGTTGCAACCACTTGAGCCATTCCTCTCCTTGTTCATGAAACTGGCGAAAAGGTGCTATAGCAGGGAACAGTCCACCTTTTGCCTAAATGCATGTGGGAAACTGACTAAAATCCATACACAGGCTGGTTGGTGTACTATTTGAACCGTGTCTGGAACACCTCTTGTCTCACAAGTTGATGCATTGCACATTACACTATAGAGCAGATTGCATTTTCCTGTGATTAATAATTAAAAACAAAAAGCATATTATTATCATAATTATTATTCTTAGTTTTGATTCAGTATTTGTTAATTAACTATTCAGACGGTGGAAACTCCAGGTAGGAATATCAACAGTGTAGGAAAGACAGATGCTACTTAAGTCCTGTTGCAGACGTGTAATTAAGACACTCACATAAAACTTATAGCTACAGCCTTCGTCAGTAACACACACACACACACACACACACACACACACACACACACACACACACACACAAGCAAGCGAGCACACCTCATGAACACCCGACCACAAACTTCAGCACCTCGGGCCAGAATGCATCTATCACATGGGATGCAAGCAGCAATCTGGTTAGGGTGGGGAAGGGATAGTAGTGTATAGGTGGGGGGAGAGACAAATGCTGTCTGGCGGAGTGTGCAGGGACTAGACTGCCAACAGGCACAGTGTCAGGAGGTTCTGGGGCAGGGAGGTGGGGAAAAAAGGAGCAAAAAAGGAGAGGAGTGGGGAAAGATGGATGGATGTATTGGCAGAGGGCTGAAGATAAATGAGGTAGGCGATGAGAATGGCTAGAAGATGATAGAACAGGAGGTGGAAACAGTTGGGTGGAGGGTGTGGGGACAGCATGTTACTGTAGGTGGAGGCCAGGATAATTACAGGAGCAGAAAGTGTATTGTAAGGATAGCTCCATATGTGCAATTCAGAAAACCTGGTGGTGGAGCGAAGGATCCAAATGGCTTGAGTAATGAAGCAGATATTGAAATCAAGTGTGTTACGTTCAAAAATGGTTCAAATGGCTCTGAGCACTATGGGACTCAACATCTTAGGTCATAAGTCCCCTAGAACTTAGAACTACTTAAACCTAACTAACCTAAGGACATCACACACACCCATGCCCGAGGCAGGATTCGAGCCTGCGACCGTAGCAGTCGCGCGGTTCCAGACTGCGCGCCTAGAACCGCTCGGCCACCACGGCCGGCTGTGTTACGTTCAGCTGCATGTTGTACCAAAGGGTGCTTCACTTTGCTGTTGGTGGCCATTCATCTTGGTGACGGCTGGTTGGTAGTTATTCCAATATAGAAAGCTGTGCAATGATTGCAGCAGAGCTGGTAAATGACAGACTGCTTTCACAGGTGGCCTGGCCCCTGATGGGCCTGACCTAATCATTCTACCTGCAGACAAAGGTTCCACCACTGTTATTATGAATTGTAATGACTACCTGGCAGAAGGCCTCTGCCGATTTTCTGACTTCAGCCTATAAACTCGGCCAGAGTGATCCCATTCCAGAAGTCCAACACAAACTCCAATCCCTGCTTAAAGCCTTAGGCCCTTCCCAGAACATCTCCCCTGAATCTGTTTCCCTCTTCAGCCTGTGACACTTCACACCCACCTTCTACATGCTCCCCAAAATCCACAAACGAAACAATCCTGGATGCCCCATTGTGGCTGGTTATTGTGCCCCCACTGAAGGAATTTCAGCCCTCAGTGAGCAACACCTCCAACCAATTGTCCGTAATATAGCCTCACATGTCACAGACACCAACCACTTTCTTCACTGACTCTCCACCATCCCCACCCCTTTACCTCCCGGATCCCTACTCGTCACTGTTGACACCACCTCCCTATACTCCTAACATCTCTCATGCCCATGGTCTTACTACTATTGAATACTACCTTTCCCAATGTCCTTCTGACTCCAAACCTACTACCTCATTCCTCATACACCTAACTAACTTATCCTAACCCACAATTACTTCTCATTTGAAGAGAAGGTGTCTATACAAATCCACGACACAGCCATGGGCACCTGCATGGCACCCTCCTATGCCAACCTTTTTATGTGTCATCTAGAGGAGACCTTCCCAGCCTCCCAAAACACCAAATCCCTGTTCTAGTTCAGGTTAATTGATGATATCATCATGATCTGGACTCAGGGTCAAAACACCCTATCTTCATTCCTTCACCTTCTCTCCCATCCACTTCACATGGGCCTCCTCAACCCAGTGAGGCACCTTCCTAGATGTTGACCTCCTCCTCTCTGATGGCTCCTTCCGCACCTCTGTCCACGTTAAAACAATCAACCACCCACAGTACCTGCATCCCTTTCACACCATAAAATCCTTCCCAAATAGCCTGGACACCGGGGGACAGTGTATCTGCAGTGACAAAAACTCTCTAGCTCAGTATGCTGAGGATCTCACTGAGGCCTTCATAGACATGCACTATCCCTCAGACCTAGTCCACAAACAGATCTCTCATGGCAATTCCCCTCACACCTCCAATCCTCTTACCATCCTCAAGAACTAGCCACAAAGGAGTATCCCATTCATCGCCCAGTTCCACCCTGGACTGAAAAAACTGAACCACATCCTTCTGCAGGGCTTTGTTAACCTATTATGGTGCCCTGAAATGAGGGACATCCGACCTGAGATACTTCCCACCCCCTCCTAAAGTGACGTTCCATTGCACACCCAACCTCCACATAATCTTGGTCCATCCCTATGCCACTCCCGGTCCCAACCCCCTTACCACAAGGATCATAACCCTGTGGAAGAACCACGCACAAAACCTGCCCAGTCCACCCACCCAGCACTTTCTATTCCATTTCTGTCACAGGTTCATCCTACCCCATCAGGGACTTGGCCATCTGTGAAAGCAGCAATGTCATTTACCAACTCAGCTGCAATCACTACACAATTTTTTATATCAGTATGACTACCGACCAGCTATCCACCAGGATAAACGGCCACTGCCAAGATGTGGCCAAGAGGAAAGTAGACCACTGTGTGGCACAAGAAGCTGCTGGACGTAACAGACTTGATTTCAGTGGTTGCTTCACTATCCGACCCATCTACCCATCTGGATCCTTCCCTCCACCATCAGCTTTTCTGAACTGTGCAGATAGGAGTTATCCATACAACACTTTCTCCACTCCCGTAATTATCCTGGCCTCAACCTACAGTAACATGCTGCCCCCACATACTCCAACCACCCTCTCTATCCATCATCTTCTCCCATTCTCATCTCCCACACTGTTTATTTGCAGCCCTTTGCCAATGTATCCGCCCGTCTTTCCCCACTCCTCTACTTTTTTGCTCCATTTTTCCCCACCTCCCTGCCCAACACCTGCCCCACAACCTCCTGAAGCTGTGCCTGTTGGGAGTCTAGTCTCTGCACACTCCACCAGACAGCATTTGTGTGTGTGTGTGTGTGTGTGTGTGTGTGTGTGTGTGTTTACTGATGACGACTGTGGCCGAAAGCTTTATGTGAGTGTCTTTTAATTGTGACTACCTGCAACATGACTTGTCTTCTTTATGGTAGGTAGCAATTTGTCTTTTCCTACATCATTAATTAACTCTTAAATCTGATAATAAATGTAAATTACAAATAAAAGTATAAAATAGTTGCTGCTAGCAAGAATCACATTGGCAACTTTACAGTTCCACAACTAGACCACTACTCACTGAGCTGCAGACGTCTCGTTTGAAATGTTCGAACTGTGTAATATTTCCAGTCTTAACAGCACTTGGAAATCTTCAAATTTGAGTCTTTAGTATTCTTGAGAAGAGTGTGGTAGTGCTTAATAAAGGTAATGTTTGTGCACTGACAGTTGATTTATATAAGTATGAAGAAAATTTAAGATGGCCAATGTATAAGGTCCCCTCCTCAGACTAGCTAGATAACCTGTGCACCTGTGAAATACCCAGCTAGCACTGTCACAATCTCTGCATGATCTACATGTACATATACATGGGTACTCTGCAAATCACATTTAAGTGCCTGGCAGAGGGTTCACTGGACCACCTGATAATAACAACACTTCTCAGCCATAAACTTCTTTAGGTGTGGAAATAGGCGGCTGGCCACTCAAGTGAATAGGATGGATATTACAACAGTTTGTACTTTAAATTTCTTAATTTTGTCACTGACAAAGCATATTTGTTGTGTAATGTATCTGGGACCGAAGTTCATTTCAGTGGGTATCAGTCTCTTCATTTTAGTTGTGGTGTGGTATCGAGAAGTTCAGCTTGGCATTTTCACAGTCAAAATCCAGACAAATCATTACAGATTCACTATTAAAGTAAGGATTACATACATAACCCGTATGTGTGAAATACTGTCACATCTGGAAAACCAGCTATTAATATTTTTCTTGTATTTTACTATTTTTTTATTTACCAACTCTAATGAAAAAATGTGTCAGAATAATAGTTTCATTTTACAAAATTAATTTTCATAGTTTTAAGTTATTGTAATGATTGTACAAAAGAAACATGAAAGCTAGAATGATGACTAATTGTTAAACTATGAAAACCTTTGTAGCACATGTCCTTTGAGTGACAATATCTTTGGTTTGAAATGCTTGTTGATTTGTGATCATTGTAAGTGGGGAGTTTTTCTCTGCTTAGCAGTATGTGAAGTTGTCACTGAGCAGTCACTGTGGAAAGATGTGTTTCTAATGTTAAATGTGCAAGAAAATGCAACAAATGGAAGAATTCCTTAATTTCGTTGTTGCAATTAATCCAGAAGTCACCAATGCTACATGGCGTATGTAAAATAATAATACTTGGGCTTCCTGCAAGTAATTGAATGACAATAATCAACAGTCATAAAGAGCATTGATTTGTGATGTTCAAAATGAAATATATTTCATTTCCTGCTCTTGAATAATTTTAAATGTATTGCAGCAAATTCATTCTTTTAGGATAAACCGCAATTACAACTAAATTTTTCTTATTCTTCATATACATTGAGAGCAGGAGCATTATAGTAGGCAGATTCATTGTCATGATTTTTCCTCTTTGGCAATACAGGTATCTCCTGGCATATTCCTCTTCATATACACATGCACACAAATGCTTAATTTCTGCAGAAGTTTGCATGCCTCCACAGATTTTTGTTTCTTCTTAAGGAGTGATATTTATTTGCTCCACAGCAAATGAATTAATACTGTGCTTTGGAACAACTTGAGACTGTAGTCCAACAATTCTTTGTTAAAAAGTAACTAGATCCCTGAAAGGAGCCCTAATGTTGTTTGTGGGTTAAGTTGTTTTCTTTGTTGTGTTTCTTATTTAGATAGGTGGTCAGGTATGGTTAGTGAGGAATCAGTTCTGGAATTTAGAAAACAAAGAGAGAAAGAGCAGCAGTGCAAGTGTATTACTTGGTATGTGAGACATCCGTTGATTATTCATTGACAAGAACATTGTGTGTGAAAATTTCCCCCCCCCCCCCCCCCCTATCCCTCTCTCCCCATCTCTCCTTCTTCTTCTTCTTCTTCATCTGCCTACTTCTGAATTTTTATTCTAAAATGCTAATGTGACTAAAACTTTTCTGTTTTGATATGTTTCCACAGCTTATGAAATGCAATTAAACTTGTGTTCTTTCAGCTGCTTGCATGGCATGTGGCAGTTTGGTATCCTGCTTTCCAGATGAGAGTCGCAGTTCTCTGCCGGAGATGTTGCCACTCTTCCAACGCAGCTTACAAGACTCTGTTGCAACGGTAAGTATCCTTCATATGTCAGCTCTGAACTCCCTGTTCCTTGAAAAACAATTTGCTGTTAAGCTTGGTATTTTATGAGACTTGTGGAACTATAAAGAGAAGGGGGAACAAGAAGGGAAATGGAATCCATATATTATTAATTCTGTGGTAGATTCTTCTTTAAATCTGAATGTCTGGTACTAATTATAGAAAAGAGATTGGGGTATTATTTGAAGAATCATACATCTGCAATTTTTCAGTTTTCCCCATTGTACATTATATGTGAAAAGTTCTTCTCAGATGAACAGCCAAATCATAATGGTTGCACTGCACAGAATTTAATCTAGAAAGGTCAGGTTCAGTGATGGACTGTCTCATATACCCTTCCACCAGTAGTAAAATATGTAATTAAACAGTGCTATTAAAAAAACACATCATGTTTCGACCAGAAGTGTATGTAGTATTTTAAAATATTTATATTACATATTCAGCTTGTTATTGCATTTTGTCAAGAGATACAGGAACTTATACAAACTACAGAATGAAGCACTGGCTTTTGTTTCACATTATAACATATTTTCAACATAGACTGACATGGAGAGTGTTTCAGAAACATTATAGACAAACAGCTTTTAACATGTGATAGCACTACCCATTACATATTCAAGCTAGCATGCATTACCAGTAAATCATGCTCAACTTTGATTTATGGTACTATTAATACACTAACGTATAATGCATTACTTATCACCCAGGTTCAGTGAATAGCTGTGAATATAATTTTGTGTGACCCTTCAACAAGAAAGGTTTCTGAACAAATTAGATACCACTTAATCACTAATTAAGTTAGTGTAAAATTATTTTATGTGATCTCTTGTTGTTTTAAAAGAATTGACTTTCAAAATAAAGGGTCAATACACTAAGATAGTAGCTTAAGCATCTGAATATGACCACCGCTCTATGGTGAGAAACAGGAAAATCAGCACTGCTAATTGCAGGAAAGCATGGATACATGTGCTGCCCAACAGTGAGGAACACAGTTATTAGTACCGGAAGGAATGTGTTAAATGCACGGTTTTTATATACACTCCTGGAAATGGAAAAAAGAACACATTGACACCGGTGTGTCAGACCCAACATACTTGCTCCGGACACTGCGAGAGGGCTGTACAAGCAATGATCACACGCACAGCACAGCGGACACACCAGGAACCGCGGTGTTGGCCGTCGAATGGCGCTAGCTGCGCAGCATTTGTGCACCGCCGCCGTCAGTGTCAGCCAGTTTGCCGTGGCATACGGAGCTCCATCGCAGTCTTTAACACTGGTAGCATGCCGCGACAGCGTGGACGTGAACCGTATGTGCAGTTGACGGACTTTGAGCGAGGGCGTATAGTGGGCATGCGGGAGGCCGGGTGGACGTACCGCCGAATTGCTCAACACGTGGGGCGTGAGGTCTCCACAGTACATCGATGTTGTCGCCAGTGGTCGGCGGAAGGTGCATGTGCCCGTCGACCTGGGACAGGACCGCAGCGATGCACGGATGCACGCCAATACCGTAGGATCCTACGCAGTGCCGTAGGGGACCGCACCGCCACTTCCCAGCAAATTAGGGACACTGTTGCTCCTGGGGCATCGGCGAGGACCATTCGCAACCGTCTCCATGAAGCTGGGCTACGGTCCTGCACACCGTTAGGCCGTCTTCCGCTCACGCCCCAACATCGTGCAGCCCGCCTCCAGTGGTGTCGCGACAGGCGTGAATGGAGGGACGAATGGAGACGTGTCGTCTTCAGCGATGAGAGTCACTTCTGCCTTGGTGCCAATGATGGTCGTATGCGTGTTTGGCGCCGTGCAGGTGAGCGCCACAATCAGGACTGCATACGACCGAGGCACACAGGGCCAACACCCGGCATCATGGTGTGGGGAGCGATCTCCTACACTGGCCGTACACCACTGGTGATCGTCGATGGGACACTGAATAGTGCACGGTACATCCAAACCGTCATCAAACCCATCGTTCTACCATTCCTAGACCGGCAAGGGAACTTGCTGTTCCAACAGGACAATGCACGTCCGCATGTATCCCGTGCCACCCAACGTGCTCTAGAAGGTGTACGTCAACTACCCTGGCCAGCAAGATCTCCGGATCTGTCCCCCATTGAGCATGTTTGGGACTGGATAAAGCGTCGTCTCACGCGGTCTGCACGTCCAGCACGAACGCTGGTCCAACTGAGTTGCCAGGTGGAAATGGCATGGCAAGCCGTTCCACAGGACTACATCCAGCATCTCTACGATCGTCTCCATGGGAGAATAGCAGCCTGCATTGCTGCGAAAGGTGGATATACACTGTACTAGTGCCGACATTGTGCATGCTCTGTTGCCTGTGTCTATGTGCCTGTGGTTCTGTCAGTGTGATCATGTGATGTATCTGACCCCAGGAATGTGTCAATAAAGTTTCCCCTTCCTGGGACAATGAATTCACGGTGTTCTTATTTCAATTTCCAGGAGTGTATATTATTTCCATCAGTAATGCTTGGTATGTTTAGTTATGCTGTATAAAAAAGAAAAAAAACTGAGATTTTGTTCAACTTAACCCTTTGCTACCTAAAAATTTGTAAAATTTTGAATCTGATCAATTAAATATTAAATAATAATTCTATGGACAAAATATTTATAGTTTCCAATTGCTTTCATTTACCAATAATCTGAATGAATTAATTACATATTCAAGAAGTGGTTATCCTGTTTTAAATATTTTTCGAGGTAGTTTTTTGGTGCAAATTTAAGCCACAGTGTTGTAGTAAATAATTGGATTGCCACTTTAAAGATGAGTGCTCATCAGTGAAGAGTTCAGGTACGCCTCAATATCCGCAAATAAGGTTGTTATTGATCACATAAGGAACCTAATGGTGCAGGATAGACAAATCACAATCAGAGAACTTGCAGATGAGGTTAAAATTAGTACCGGATCCTTTCATTCGATTTTAACAGAACATTTGGATCTCAGGAGGATCTTAGCAAAATTGCTAAAGTTGCTAATGACTGAGCAAAAGCAAATTTGTTTGAAGATTGCACAGGACATGCTGGATAGTGTGAACCGTAATCCTAACTTTCTTAACACAGCGATCACTGGTGATGAGTTCTGGGGTTATCAGTATGACCCTGAACCCCATTTGTTGCAAAGGAAGCATCCCTCATCCCCAAGACTCAGAAAAGTGAGGCAGGACCTGAGCAATGTTAAAGTCATGCTGACCACCTTCTGGGCATGGTCCATCATGAGTGCACCCGAGGACGTACTAACATCAAACAGTGAGAGGCAAATGGCTGGACCTGTGGGCAGCAGACAGTTGGCACCTTTACCACGATAACTCACTTGCTCATTGTTCTCAGTTTATTCAGAGCTATTTGGCTAAACACAATATGACTGTGGTTTGGCAGCCTCCATATTCCTCTGACATAGCACGGATTGATTTCTGGCTTTTCCATAAACTGAAAGAGACTCTGGAAGGGATCAGATTTCAGAACAGGGAAGACATTGTGCAGAATTTTATGTAGCACCTGCACACCCTAACAAAAGAGGCATTTCAGCAATGCTTCCAGCAGTGGCAGCAGTGCTGGGAGAAGTGTGTAGAAGCTGAAGGGGGCCACACTGAAGGTGACTAGTGTCAAACAATTGTATCTGAATAAAGATTGATTTTGTAAATAAAAGTTGGATTCTTTTTGAACAACCCCCATATATTGGGAGAAAAAGATCTACTTTAGGAGAAGCCACTGCTGCTTGGCCTATTATCTCTCATGTTCTGGTTACACTGAATGCTTCTGGAAATTAGTTGTGCAAGCAGCCTCGTGCTTGGAAATACTCAGGTGTAGATCATGGCTTTTTGGTGCTATTGTATGAGAGGTGATGCGTCAATCACACATCATTGGCAAGGATGATGTATCTGTAACTCTTGTAGGTGATCTCTGTTTTTCAGAAGATGCTGCAACCAGTGCAGTTGTGTAGTTGTGTTTGTTTAATTACAACATGTTGTTATGTATTTAGATGCACTTGAGAATGTACAGTGCTTGAAACTAGTTATCAGTACTAATATTATAAATGCAAAAGTAACTCTGTCTGTTATGCTTTCACGACTAAATCACTGAACTGATTTTGATGAGATTATGTATGGAGGTAACTTGAACACTGGTAAAAGATATTTTGTCTTTTGAACGTTATCATATTTGTGAAAATGCTTTTCTCAGTATATACATTCTACACAGTATGATTCACCATCATGAATACAATGCTTATACAATACGCAAGTCGTTTAATCCATACCTCCACCCTAATATCAGTCACAAGCCTGTCACATTCTAATCACTGTGTATCACGTGTCTCTTCTAGCTTGTGAATCACTTGAAGTTTCACGATGTTGGCCTCACTTAAATTCTGTATGACAAACAGAGAGGCAATGTACCTTTATGTGCAGGACATGGGAGGCTTTCAGTTATCCTTCATTTGATTAGGTATGTGAACACAGCTGTGGGTAACAGCTTAATAAATTACAACTTTGAAATACAGCTTGATGGAATGATGTTTTTCTTCAAATTTATTGACACTATGGTTCCTGCCCAGAAGAAATCATTCATCTGTCATTTTCCTCTGTGTATAAGATTTTAAACTGCTTTTGACTAAAGCCTGCATTACAGTTCCACTATGCAAAATATGCACCTAATGCAGTTTTGATAGGAACACCCTTTAAATCAAATATCGAATGCTCTATCTGTCTGTAATGTAAATGATAGATGTATTTTCATTTTCAACGCATTGCTGCTGATAAACAGTGAAATAAGATGAAAATAAAAATGAAACAAATAAGCCAAAATAACATAACACAAAAAATTCCGTTAACTAATTCTGTAACCTGAAAAAAGTAATGACACTACAAGTGGTAAAAAGAAATTAATCTTTCTTTCTTTTTTTATCTTATTTACTACAGGAAACCCACACGTTTTCTTTATGAATGACAGCCAAGTAATGTCTACCTGTGCCTTTATAAAGGTGCGGCAGGGGGCGGCAGCGGCCTTGGCGTGTGTGGTGCGCTCCCTGGGCTCGGATGCACTGGCGGCCGCCATCCATCTGCTGGAGGAGGGCCTGGCCGGTGTGCAGCAGCAGCCTGCCACGGGGGCGGGGGCGGGAGTGGGCATGGCACTCGAGAGCACTGGCGACAATCGACCCCTCAGGCAGGTGAGAGGTAACACGCCTGTCACCAGTTCTCTCCTGTAGCTTGCATCTGTCCACTAAACTATATGTAAAAAGTTAGCACTCTATTCAGAAGCGACACATGTTCCTTGTTTGTAAACAGCACAAATTTTATCATTTATATGGCAGTGCCTTAAAAGTATTTGAAACAGAAAATTATTTTAATAATAATAATGTAATAATTTGTTATCATTATTATTATAATCATCATCATCATGATCTGCCTGCTGGATCACAAACAGTACAGCATCTCCTATGACGCTGCACATCTTGGACCTAATGTTATACTGTATTTTTTACATTTGCACATTCTAATACAAGCACGAAGTCTTTCACATAAGATTTGCAGTGTTGGAAGTTCTTGGTGCACTTGTCATTTCACTTCTCCATTAAAATCCTAGCTTTCAAAAGTATTTACCAGCAACTGACTGTCAAACAAGTGAAGGAGTCGCACAGATAAAACTGATGTAGGAGTGAAATATTACTCGTAGAGTCGTCATTTCCATTGCAACATATAAGTGGCATTCAAATGAACCCCGGTCACTGGTGTAAAGTGATGGTAACGATTTTATCAACTCAAAAATGTAGCTATACACAGTACATATACTCAAAAATAGTTACCAAAACTGTTGGCACATCTATCCCATTGTGACACTAGCTGGTCGATTCCATCCTTGAAGAAGCTAGTGGGCTGCTGTCGGATCCAGACCTGGACCCAGTCACACACTTCATCATCAATTGCGAATCGACGTCCACAAATAGCTTGTTTTAGTGGTCCAAACACATGAAACTCACACGCTGAAAAGTCAGGACTGTATGGTGGATGTTCCACCATTTCCCACCGAAACTGCTGCAATGTTGATTTCACTGAATTGGCCATGTGTGGGCAGGGTTAACACGCAGGAGGATATTGTCCTTGGACAACGTGACTTGGTATTTTGACTTCGTGGCTTGTCTAAGGTTTTGTAAAGTGGCTTGATAACTCCGGGCATTGATGGTGGTTCCCCGTTCCAGGAACTCGAGAAGCAGTGGGCCCTTGTGGTCAAAAAAGGAGGACATCATGACCTTATCAGAACTGGTATGCATGGCCTTTGATTTCTTTGGAGGTGGTGAAGTCATGTTTCCATTGCTTGCTTTGATGCTTGCTTTCCAGTTCAAAATGGTGACACCATGTTTCATCACCTGTGTCAATAGGCAACAGAAAGCCATTTTCCTCCTCATGATAATGTTGCAAATGACTCAAAAACAGTGCCATTCGAGTATTGCGCTGTTCAGCGATCAGTTCGCGGTGTGCCCACTGCGCACAGATTTTTCAAAAGTTCAAGTGTTGATGCATTATGGTGTGAGCGGTAACCGATGGATCTTGTCCACGGTCATTCCACAGTTGTCTAAGACTAAAGCATTCTCTTCCACAGCCATTTCTGGTGTGATGACACAGTGAGCCTGTCCAGGACAAGCATTGTCTTCCAGTGACTCGCACCACTCAAGTAATTGTTTGCGCCATTCCACAACACTTGAACGACTCAGACTGTACTCACTATAAACAGCCTTCATCTGTCGATACATTTCACGGCCTCCAACTCCCTCCACCACCAAAAATCAAATCACTCCTCATTGTTGCTGCTTACTCACCTGCATGTTTGGTAGTTGATGATAATTTGTGTGACCACCTTCTCTTCGGCATGAAACCACGCTGGCACTATGCACCCGCACCAGTCTCTCTACCAATAGATGGTGCCACATACCTGCAGTTACATGGTGTTACCTTACATTTAAGGCAAAGGTAGATGCACTGACCAGGTTTCATTTGAATGAACCTCCTATAATAGTGGACATACCCTTGTGCAGTATCTCAGTATGAAATGTGCACCTCCCTGCAGTCTGAATCCTGTATTTTTATTAAGGTTGTTATCACATATTTTAATTTCCACAGCCTCTTTGATGACCAAGACTCAGGAGTTTGAAGTGTTTGCTCAAACAAGACAGTCCATATTCATAAGTATATTAATGGCAACAGCATATTTTTATGGATTTCTGCACTTTATGTGTTCAGTATAGCATTGTTCAGTATATAGCATAGTTCAGTATATCATTGTCTAATGGTTTGAATAAACTGTCCCATGCCATATTGTAAACTCCTGGGACTATGAGACCATGAATATCCTTCACAGAGCACATCATCTCTCTATTATGTTAGGCAGCAAAAAAAAAAAAAAAATTTGATTCCATGCCTGTTAGGATTCCAAAATTTTACTCAGTGTTGCTCCACAGAATTAAAGGGTTTTTGCTAGCTGATCTTTTTATGTTTTGATGAATAAGATTCTTCTGTATGTTGTGTTGTGTCATTGTATAAAAACTTTGAATATAAACTATAAAACCAATCTTTTGACCATATTAAAATGGCGTTTTGCAGAAAAGACTGGGTTTTCAGGAGGAACAGCGCCCCTATTTATTGCAGACAATTGGCACCAGAAACTTCATTTGCTGCAGAATGCAATAGGCTTGTCAGGACAAAAGGAAGAGGGCAGGAAGGAAGCTATTCATGGACTGTCCAGCTTGTCAGTGATTTGTGACAGTCTTCAAATCAGTGCTTGGTTTCTGGTGGGTATATTTTCTTTCTGGTGTGTGCAGAAATTCTGTGACAGTTCCTTTGTACCAAAAGCCGAGCCCTGATTTGCTGACTGTCACCAGTTGTTGACTATCCAGGTAGTCCATGAATAGCTTCCTTCCTACTCTGTCCCTCTCATCATGACTACCCTGTTATATTCTAGGGCCAATAAAGTTTCACAAATATAATGCATTGATACTGGTTGCCTGCGACAAATAGGGACATCTTTCTTCCTGCAAAACCAGTCTTGCCCTGAGGAAGACCACTGTAATATGGTCGAAATCCTGGTTTTATAGTTGATGGAGAACAATGCCCAGAAGAATTTTAATCATTGTGGCAGTGGCCACGAAAACTTAGTCATCACCAGGAACTATGATGGGATGCTAAGCAAAGCTCTCAGAGAACATTCTTGAGTTACACAGTGAACACCCGGCTTTACAGTCACTACTTGGGGAAGTTATTTTCTTCCGCTTGTACAGGGAGCCAGCACACCTTCCAGTGTTGGTTCTTATTCGGTTAAGAACCATCTCAGTCTTGCGTGGCAGTTCAAAGCCAGAAGGCTCGATCAAAATGCATGACATCTTATTCGTTCCAAAGCAGCATTAAACTGCCATATGTGTCTCTAGCAGTCATTAATATTAGAGCTGTAGTCAACTAACATCCTTGCAGTTTCCAGAGGTGGGTGACTATAGAAAAGCCTTTCTTTGTAATCGTTGGAGTGTCTGCATGAACAAGGTGGTGAACATTTTTCTGTAGGTTTTTGTACTTCCATACCAGTATGTGACTAAGTATGGGTAGCCAGAAATAGGTGTATGGCTGATTTTACCAGCTGAAAGACACACAGTATGGTCAAGCTGTGTGTCAACAGGTCTTGTGTGCACACAGTTCATCCAAGCAGGGTGTAATATTTCACAACAGGGTAAACCAATACCAGAGCTGAAGTACATAATGTCATTGTAGAGGATTTCTGTGGTGTACCACAGATTTCCTGGAGAATATTATATAATTTTTTTTTATTTTGGCAGCTGTTCTTTTTCTGTTGCTTGAATAGATTTGAATTTGAATTTTACCAACTTGGTTTCACATGTCTGATAGCCATTTTGTCTGAACATAGAGATTATTCTCTTCCAGTATGCTTCCAGCTGTATGTGTCAGCGTATTTACTACAGCTCTATTTTGGACAGGGTGATGGAAATTGTTCCCATCAAGATAGCAGACTGTGTGGGTCTGCATCTGTGATGATGAATAAAGGTTTTTGGAAATAAGTTGAGCTAGTTGCCATTTGCTCTGGTTCAGTTTTTATTATATCATTAATATTATGTAGTATAATATCATAAAATAAAAATTGAACCAAGCAAAAGGTGACTGATTGCTGTTATTCCTGAAAACCTCTAGATTTATGATATGTCAAGTGACTGAGCTGACCACCTAATTGTGGCTCAACTAGGGTGTTTAAAAAGGGTAGCTGTCCTTCCTTCCTTCTGCAGTGAACTTCATATTGGGATGTACATTGCTCATGTGATCAATAAACTGTTGCAATGTTTTCTTTACGTGAGACCAAGTAAACAAGTTATAATCAACATAATGATTAAAACCAGACAGGGATAATTGCACACTGTTTCATAGGTTAAAGGAAATTCATGCATGCAATTATGTAAAATGCTAGAATTTCACATTTAATTTGTGTATAATGAACTTAAATGCCTATTACTTTGACTTGTTACCAAAATATTCTCTTGCTAAATAGGTGGAGTGGTATTCTAGATATGTCCTTATTTGTCTCTCAGACTTTTTTTATGTCTGTGATAGATTTCATAATATTAGGAAGTTTGATGTACAGTTTTATCACCATGTGACAAGTTCACTTCTGTCATCTAACGGTGTTTGTACGCATAACACAAAAGCATCTTGCTGTCTTGTGCAGTGATTGTCATATCCGATTTCTTTTCATATCTTCCTTATTAATGTCACTTGTCTTCATGAACAGTAATGTTCCCATGATGTGCATACAGTGTGTACCATTTTATATTCTTAAGCATACTGCATTTGCACCTCGGTTTACATGCCTAACCACTGCTCAGCACCCTCCTTATACCCCTTAGCAGTTGTCTTTACTTGTTTTGTTGCTCACATTTCATCTGTGATTTTTCAGTACAAGTAGTGTGGAACAATGACATGATGTTAGTGGTTGATAAGGCAAATGGCAAAGCCAAACTTGTAATCTTCCTTAGGATATTGGAAAACTTTAGCTTGTGTTCAGGAGACGAAAGCTGACAATACATTTGTACAGTCCAGTACTGGAGTAGGGAGGGGGGGGGGGTGGTTTCCATACCAGGTTGGAGTAAAACAGGACATTAAGCAAGTGCAAAGGAGGTCTTTGTGAGTGGCCGCAGGTGAGAGTATAGTGGAAATACAGAAAAAATTTAACTGACAGGCACCTGAAAAAGTGGTATATTCTTGCAAAAACCTGCTTGAAATGGGCTTTCATAATAGAGACCAGGAGTATTCTTTGGCCCATATTTATCAATTCGGCGTATCATCATGAATGTTAGATTAAATTAATAACTTTTCACATAAATTTGTAGCCAATCAATCTTTACACATGTTATTAATTAATGGTAAAGAAAGAAGTGTTGACAGTATAAAGTACCCTCTGCTACTATGGTGGTGCATGTTGCTGTTGAAAGTAACAACATGTCCCACTCCCTTTCTACTGTGCTAATGAAATAGGGCCGTGTAGAAACCTTAATTTATGGTAGCAGTGGTAGAGGAAAGACGGAATACTGTGTGTGCATTTTTTATCCATGCATAGAAATGAAACACAAATGTAAGCACAGTACAGACATGAGACGTGATGGAGAGTGAATGTTTTACTGGTGGGAGAGCCGTTTACACTTTGACATTGTGATTTGGGGGTGTGTGGATATCTAAGAAGACAAATGTGGGCCGGCAGTGGTGGTTGTTCTAAAGAAGAAAAAAACAAAAGAAGACTGTATGGAATTAGATAATTACTTACTCACTCACTTTTTGACTTTGGGATACTAACGACCTATCTGTTGATGAGTTTGGTTATTAAGAGCTTAAATGTGAATGTTTAATTGATGTGTTGAAAGTGTTATCGGGACTGGTAAATACAGAAGGATTTTGAAAAGAAGTGTTTACATGATTTCATAGCTAGTGGGTAGCAAACATAATTTTCCATTATCACTGTGCTTTCCTGCAGACAGTGAAGAAGTTCAAAATAGCTACAATTGGCTCTGTTTAGCAGGACTACAACATTATGAAGTGACCCAAGTGCAGAAAGAGAAGATTTAAAGGTAAACAATATGACGGATATATCACTGACAGGTCACATTCAAGGAATTGGTATCCTGGTTAAGTAATGTCCAACAATGAACCCAACGGTAATATTCCACTGCACACTTTGTAATGATTCACAGAGCATACATGTTGTCATAGGTCTTACGAGTTCTCATAGGATGTAGTGAAAAGTGAGTTTACATTATGAATGTTTGGTACATGTATTACCATTTAGATTAGGAAGAAGCTCAAACAAGCTTTTGGCTATGTAAGTCACTGAAGTGTAAAAGTGAATCACTTCATAACGGTCAGCCCACCTCTAAACATTATGTTACAACAAGTTAAGCCATCATATGTTTGAATGTCAGTAATTTTTTGTCATTTCAGATATTTATGTCTGCATCTTACACTCAGCGCATTGGCCGAAGTGCTTCCACAACGGGCTGGTCAGATAATCCTTTCAACAAGCCAACCCTGCCATGGCACTTTGCTGATGGGTCAGTACCAGTATCTTCCTTTCTCTATACTTCTGTACATCACAATGTGCATCTCGCACAAAAGAATGCTTGTTTCACTTTACTGTGTGTTGTAATACTTGAAACTATGGAATAGTCACCACCTCTTTTGCATCCACCCTAGTTGCCCCCGGACCCTGCGCCCTCACATCCAGTCACCTCTGCAACTTGTTGTTTATGCAACGGGTTGCCTCCGCAACTCCTGTTGCCACCGCTCCTGTCGCCTGCAGCCCTCATTGCTTCCACACCACGTTGCCTCCGATCCTTGGTGCTCGCGACCCCCACTACCTTCATACACCACCGCATCCACACTCCACTGCCTCCCCACAACACTTCCTCAGTCGCTTCTGCCCACCCCCTGCCTCTGCCCTTGCGTCCCCCTTGTATGGCACATTGGCCCCCCTCCCCCTGCCCTCCCCTCCCCCGTCTGCCCTAGTTCCTGTTGCATTCACACTTCTCTCCACATATGGCCACACTTGCCCCATTTGTCTATCTCTGCTCCCTGTGCTTTTATCACCCACCCACCCCCCACCCCCCTCCCCTCTCCCTCACACACACACACATTTATTGACGTCAGTTGTAGTTTGTTAAAATAATTTAACTGTTAATAACTATTTCTCTCATTTGTCATCAGTAAGTTGTTTGACTGAGATATCTGTAGTAGGTTCATAATCTTTCTGTAGGGTGTCCTTTACATATGACACTTAGAAAGACCTTAACTCAAAATATACTACACTTTTACAACCTAAAGTACTTTCCAGTCCTCATAAAGCATGTTGTGTATATATTCAGTTGATATTTACAGATTTTGGATTTGATCGTGTTAAGCAACCTGTTCTGTGGCACGTTAAAATCAGTTCACGTTAATACCATATTATTTTGTTCACCATAATGACGAGATTTTTTCTTCTGCATGACCATATTATAGCAACTCTACCATTCCAATAGGTGCATCCACCTCCTCACAGAGCTGGCGCAGGTAGCAGAATGTGTGTCTACCGTCATCGCTGCCGTGCCGTTGGCTGCTGAGGCGTGCCAGTACCGCCACTACGAAAGCCACGTGTGCTTACTGGAAACTGTGTGTAAGCAGCTCCCACTGCTGGCAAAAGCTCTTGGCAAGAAGAGTTTCAAGGCACTACTGCCTGACTTCCTGGAGCCTGTCTTCTATGCCCTGGTTGGTCTTCCTTAATGTTTTCATAAAAAGACTGTTAAACTACTTGGTCACGGATTTTCATGTGGTCATTTCCCTTTATGCCCTTAATGCTACTATTTGTCTGCTAGGAAAAGACTTTGTGGATTAACCTCAACTTTTCCTGTGTCCAGCATCCAATATTACTCAGACATTACTCTAAACGGATAACCCTGCAAACCTCATTTTCAATCAATGCTCCAATGTTTTCCTTTTAGAAAAAGGATTCTATTTTGCATTCTATTGTATGTCAGTTCAGTTCAAAGTTTATTGTAGTAGTTCACTGTAATATTATGCATAGCTGCAACCACTAATCAGCTACTTTTCCTTGTTTTCCAAAGAACTAGAATAATTCAAATAAATGCTAACTCTCTTCTGTATTTTTGTTATGGGTCCGTAAAATGATTAGACACATTGCTTTTATCCATTTGGTTCCTTTATGCAGCTGCCACAACTGCTCCGATTGTTGGTGAACTTCCTTGTTCATTGGAAGCTATAATTGCACAGTAGAAGCCCTAAACTATGTGATCTTTTGTTCACCAGATTATTCTGTGTGCAAGACACAAAATATAAGCAAAGATTCTCTTAAAAACACTAGAGAGTTTTTCATTCTAACTCCGTTCACAGCTAGTTTTGGCACCAAAATTAAGATGTGGTTTTATAAGCCTCAGAGTATGGTATCCTAACATAACACTACATTTGAGGGAAACCATATTGTTCCACTGTAAATAGTTAGAACTCAAAATGAAAAAAAATGACACAATGCTTAGAAAACACTTGTATGTTGCTCTGTTAGTGATGTCTTGAAATTTCATATATTTGTGTCTGCATTTTCACTCGGTGTATGTCGTTTATATGCTATTACTCATACTGGGGTTGTGATCAGGATAGAAGCAAAACTGTGGGCCCCAGCCCATTGTAGTTAAAAATATATTAGCTGATACATAACTTTAGTCCGGTCTTTGCAGTATAAGTGGTGAGTGTGTAACAATGGATGTAATTTCTCAAAAAAATTGTCATTGATGTAAGTGTACATTAAACTATGGATTGATACCTAAGAAGTTGAGATTATCTTTGCCTTGACTTCATGATTACATATGTATTATCATCTTTGGGAATCAGTAATGTACACTACTGGCCATTTAAATTGCTACACCACGAAGATGACGTGCTACAGACGTGAAATTTAACCGACAGGAAGAAGATGCTGTGATATGCAAATGATTAGCTTCTCAGAGCATTCACAAAAGGTTGGCGCCGGTGGCAACACCTACAACGTGCTAACATGAGGAAAGATTCCAAACGATTTCTCATACACAAACGGCAGTTGACCGGCGTTGCCTGGTGAAACGTTGTTGTGATGCCTCGTGTAAGGAGGAGAAATGGGTACCACCACGTTTCCGAGTTTGATAAAGATATTGTGGTTATATCGTATCACGACATCGCTGCTCGCGTTGGTCGAGATCCAATGACTGTTAGCAGAAAATGGAATCGGTGGGTTCAGGAGGGTAATACGGAACTCAGTGCAGGATCCCAACGGCCTCATATCACTAGCAGTGGAGATGACAGGCATCTTATCCGCATGGCTGTAATGGATTGTGCAGCCAGTCTCGATCCCTGAGTCAACAGATGGGGACATTTGCAAGACAACAGCCATTTGCAAGAACAGTTCTAAGACGTTTGCAGCAGCATGGACTGTCAGCTCAGAGACCATGGCTGTGGTTACCCTTGACACTGCATCACAGACAGGAGTGCCTGCAATGGTGTACTCAACGAAGAATCTGGGTGCAACAATGGCAAAATGTCATTTTTGCAGATGAATCCAGGTGCTGTTTACAGCATCATGATGGTTGCATCCGTGTTTGGTGACATCGCGGTGAACGCACATTGGAAGCGTGTATTCGTCATCGCCATACTGGCGTATCACCTGGTGTGATGGTATGGGGTGCCGTTGGTTACACGTCTCAGTCACCTCTTGTTCGCATTGATGGCACTTTTAACAGTGGACGTTACATTTCAGATGTGTTACGACCCATGGCTCTACCTTTCATTCGATCCCTGCGAAACCCTACATTTCAGCAGGATAATGCACGACCACATGTTGCAGGTCCTGTATGGGCCTTTCTGGATACAGAAAATGTTCGACTGCTGCCCTGACCAGCACATTGTCCAGATCTCTCACCAATTGAAAACGTCTTGTCAATGGTGGCTGAGCAACTGGCTCGTCACAATACGCCAGTCACTACTCTTGATGAATTGTGGTATCATGTTGAAGTTGCATGGGCAGCTGTACCTGTACACGCCAGCCAAGCTCTGTTTGACTCAATGCCCAGGCGTATCAAGGCCATTATTACGGCCAGAGGTGGTTGTTTGACCCAGTGCCCAGGCGTATCAAGGCCATTATTACGGCCAGAGGTGGTTGTTATGGGTACTGATTTCTCAGGATCTATGCACCCAAATTGCCTGAAAATGTAATCACATGTCAGTTCTAGTGTAATATACTTGTTCAATGAATACCCGTTTATCATTTGGATTTCTTCTTGGTGTAGCAATTTTAATGGCCAGTAGTGTACTTGAAAATGGGCTCATAACCTGAAATCTAGGTTGTGCTATAACATTAATAATAAATTGTGGAACAAGGCTAAAAACAGTGTTTGTTTAGTTAATGTCAAAGATTTGTTAACTGATGTCAATGTTGATGACAACACACAGAAAATAAAATGCCACATACTCACATGAAAGTATTCACAGCTTCATGTTAGGTGAAATATAAAATTATTATTGTCAAATGGCAAAACCATGAGTCTTCCAGTAAATGGGTAGCTTTACTCTCAAGGTACACAGATCACAGTAGTAAATTTCTTAATTGTGTACCTAAGTGACATGTGCTCTGTCCAACTCTTATTTTTACTATTCTACATAACTAGTTCAGTGATAGCATAAAAATCAAATCAAATCAGATACAGTTTGTAGACACTGAATTTATTATACTTTAGGTTAATAAAAAAATTTCTCTATGTTGTCAAAAGTTCATCCTCAACACATGAGCATCCACACAATTTTGTAACTTCACTAAAGTTAGCCAGTAGCAAATTGGCAGGCACAAAAGCGCCCATATAATGGGATGGTGGAGCGTCCCTGAGCCATCTGTGAGCTTCGGACTGGCAGAGATAAATGAGGGCAAGATTCAGTATGTAGGAACTATATAGATCTCTGTACCATTAAAAAGTGAATTTTAATGGGTTTCTAAACATTTACATCCAACAGAACTGTAAAAAACACATATTTTGTGACATAATTGAAGGGGACAAAAAGTCAGTTTGTCAAACTGGCACGTAAAAATTTGTTCACACTAGTAACAGACTGACAGCCTTATTCAGCATGGAAACCACTGACCATAACTGTGATGTGAGTGCAGTTTTCTTATTTATTTATTTATTTACTTTTTCTTTTTTTATTTCTAGCCAGTCGTTGTGAAATACTACAATGAAAGCATTGTTCTAGTCCTCAGGATTTATCCTCGATTGCATATGTTAACATATAGATAATATGTTGTTAGCAAAAGCTCTAAAATGGAAGGGTATAATTATTTGGAAGAATGATTTTTATGTAAACATTTTTGTGGGGAAACTGGTCTACATTCAGTCTCAAACCTAAGATACTTTGAAGAATCAGATTTAAGGGAAAGAGCCTCAAGTACCAGATGCTGAATAATTTGCATAAATTGCCATATAGTTTGGTCCATTTAGGGTGCTCCTAGCTGTAGTAAAAAGTACACTGGCCAGAAGAGCTTACATCTATTTGTATGCACGTATTTTGCAAGACATTATATCATATCTGCCAAAAGGTACCATGTTGGTTTCTTTTTCTGTTCCACTCATAAATGGAGTGAGGAAAGACTGTCTCTGTGCTTCCATGTGAGCCATGATTTCACTTATTTTACCTTCACTGTCCTTGTGCAAGAAGTTTGTTGGTGTTAGTGGGAGTGTCCTGTAGTTCCTCACAAATGCCAGTTCTCTAAACTTTCTCAATAGTGTTTTGGGAAAAGAAAGTGTTTTTCCCTCTAGGGATTACCATTTGAGTTCACAGATCATTTACATAATATTTGTATGTTGATATAATATAACGGCAACAAATTTTGCAGCACAGCTCTGAATTGCTTCAATACCTTTCACCCTATGCTGTGAATTCCAAACTGTCGAGCAGTACTTGGGAACAGGTTGCACCCATCTTCTGTATATGGTCTCATCTATAGATGAGTTATACTTTTTAGAATTCCCCCAATACACTGAAGTAGACAACTCTCCTTGCCTACAGTCAACCTTGTGTGTTCATTCTATTTCATGTTGTTGCATTGTAATATTATGCCTAGACGTTTAATTGCCATGACTGAGTCAGGCAGCATATCACTAATACAGTATTCAACCATTACAGGACTTATTTCCCTACTTGTCTGTGTTAACTAATAATTTTTCACATTTAGAGCAGGCTGCCACTCATTCACACCAAATAGAAATTCTTTCCAAGTCATCTTGCACCCTCCTACAGTTACTCAACAGTGGCACTTTCCCATATACTACAATATTACCAGTGAACAGCCACAGACTGCTGCTCTCTCTATCTGTCAAATTGTTTATGTATACAGAGAAGAACAGTGATACCATCACACTTCCCATGGACACTCCTAATGATACTTTTATCTCTGAACACTTGCCATCCTAGATGATGTACTGGGTTCTATTATGTAACAAATCTTCAAGACATTGATGCATACGAGAACCTATTATGTTTGTGTGAGCGTTTGTAAACAGAATGCAGTGTGGCAGATGATCTTTTCTGCTACTCATTACATATATATGCAGCAACAGACTCTCCAGAAGCCGAAATGAGATTAATCAGGACAATGAATTGGAAAGCCATGGTGCAATAAGATGACAGAAATGTGGAAGTTGGAGTTAAAATTGCTTTTTTTATGTTTTAGGGAATATCAGACTTAACTGGTATGACCACATGGTGACAAAAAGTAATACCAGAACAACATAGTAGTACTTCTGTGGAGAAGCAAAACGAAGAAAACTGAGGTGGTGATGACTGGAATCTGTGAAGTCAGAGTTTGAGAGAGGAAGCCAGAGGTGGGAAGACATACAAAAGAAAGTAATGTGCATTGTCAGCAGAAAATGGCAAGTGCTGGTGTGCAAATGTGGGGAAATGGGAGTTACTGTAGGTGGTGGTCATTTTTGTGGTGTCGGTGGTGGTAAATGTTTCTGACTTTGGTGATGTTGTATAAGAGTGATAAATAATGTGGAAGGCCTTTGATCTTATCATAGCTTTTAAATTTTCAACATGAATGCTAATGTGAACTTTCTGGTTTTCCTGGTCACTGGAGATTTTGATCATACAGCCAAGTGTTGGTAATTTCAGGTGTTTGTAAGATTTGCATGTATGAATGTGTTTGTTTTCCTGTATCTGAGGCAGGACTTTGCCCCATACCTTAAACTACTTTTAAAGGTACTTTAAATATGCCAGTCTGGGTCTCAATGCCTTTTCTACATGGTAAGTAGCACTCTATTGTATTTCATTGTAATTATTCCATCTTGAATTTTCCATTGTTTAATTTCTTGTACTGACATCTTGGCTTTGTACTCTTCAGCCAAATATATAATTCATTGCTAAGTGTGTACTGTCTGGGCTGTTATGGGTCCTATAGGCCAATGTATATCAGAATGTCCAGCTTATACTAGGCCATATGGTATTCTGCAGCAACAAATTTTGATTGATATCGGTGACTGTAATGCTGTGTGGCAGCAGCTACAGTAGTGTTGCCCACAGTTAGGCTCAGCTGACTGGGATATTAGATTTGATACATTGATTTCAGCAAATAACATGAACTGCAGAAACTGCAATACATAATGTATGGAGTAAAGGTAATAATTCACACACACACACAAAAAGAGAGAGAGAGAGAGAGAGAGAGAGAGACTTGCATTGCCCAGCATACTAGAGCCAGGAAATGTACTGATCACACACTTTTGCTTGGCCTCTGGGTGATAGGTGGAATTTGGCTGACTTTGTGCCGCTCCAGAATGTTTACGCTTGCTGATATCTAGTTACACTACAGTATTGTCTCATAACAGTAAGTAGGCATTATGTATATAGTGTGCAACACGTGTGCTCACATTTTATAGAGTCACTGGAGGAGGATTCCTCCAAAAACTAGAAAAACTAGCAAAACTAGCAAACTTTTCAATCTCCTCCATGTGGCCTACCTATGACTCGGCTGCTATTTGGCGAGTTGTTGCCTTTAATCATTAAATTTTTTATATTTCATGAAAGACTCTCCTACCATATTTACAATGTCAGCACATTTATTCATTATTTTATACAATATAGGGCCAGTCTAGCAGTGGCCTATCTATACACAAAATGAAGTCCAAGAGCCTAGTTCTGTGGACCGATGCCACTGCAGCAGATTAGTGCTCCCTTTTGACAGCACAACAGCCATATATTACATGGGGAGGGAGGGGGGGGGGGGTGTCAGCTTACAGTGGTTTAGAACTTCCAAGACTATGGGGGCCTGGTCAGTACATTGGTAACATCACTGCCTTCTGTGTTGTCAGCTGGCAGTATAACTGCAAGTGGATTAGTGCAGGACCAAAATTTTATTAATAAGGGATGATAGCATGTGGCCACTAGTATTTTACACCTATAGGTAAATAGACACACTGAAAATTGTTTGGACAAAATCAGAATGCTGTATCTGGAACCCTGCTTGTGAGTGTAATTTTAACCTACCAGTCGTGTTTCCAACTTGTATTATTAATCTTTTTTTATTGTGGTTATGGAAACTAATGTAAAAATGAACTAAATGTTTTTGACTCGTTCCATATCCATGCGTTAACACGCAGAACTGGATCTACGGAATATGTATTTCAATAAAAATAAATTAATTGATTAACCACTAGCACACAGCAACCCCTTTCATGCTAATGACGCTGACACTGCAATGCAACATGGACTCCTCGAGATGCCTAAACCAATGGCAGCTGTCCCAGTCCTTGTTTGCCCAACTGCCATTTGACATTTACGGGGACTAGTTGGTGCTGGATCTGAGGTGTACGGATCTCTCTTGATAGTGTCCTAGAACTGTTGAATAGGTTTGGTATCAGGTGACGTGGGCTGTTACAGTGCCCGCAGTTTGTCTCTCAGGCCATCCTAACACAATATGCGAGTGAAGTATTGGTGCGTCGTCTTGCCAATGGTATAGGTCACCTGCAGGATGATACAGGCAAGCTAATACACACATTAGGACAGTAGGTTACTCTATTGTTTGCCAATGAGACACAGTGAGGTGTGAATCGGTGTCTCCATTTTATCCTGTATATGCATCCATCATGCAAAAATATCTCCATCACATCCCCAAATTATGACACTGAATGAAGTGGGCACAGTGATAAGACGTGAACTTGCATTTGGTAAGACAGTGGTTTGAATCCTTGTCTGACAATGTTGATTTAGGTTTCCCCATTTAAATCTTCACAAAGAATCAATATTCAAATCAAGCTGCAGGTACATAAAATTCGTATAACAAGCGACACCAGTACAACATGTGCAGTTGATACAGAAAGGGAGTTACACTCATACTTTTCTTTATTTTTGTAATTTCGAAGTACAGGGTTTTTTGTTCGATTAGCAAGATGCAAAATTCATCCATCTCAATTTATTTTTTGTAGCACAACACTCTACATTCATAACAACATATTGACCTACCCCGACTAGAACTAAACAATAAGGAAGCTGTGTGGTCTGCATCATAATAGTATAAATAATCTTTGAACAGTCATTCAAAATATTACATTATCGTGAAATCTTTTAGTTAGTTGTCTTATACAAAAACAATCTTACAAAAGTGCTTGTGTGGTAAATTATTTAGCATTTCCGTCTATAGTTAATAAAGTTATAATTTTTAGTGAAAAAAGGACAGATTGCTACTCACCTAAAGATGACACATTGAGTTGCAGATAGGCACAATGAAAAGACCGTTACACATTGAGCTTTCAGCCAAAGTCTTCTTGAGGAAAGCAAACACTTACACACATTCACTTAAGCAAGCACACCAGACACATACGTGACTGCTTATCATGAGGTTGTTGCCCATGGCAGTTGACTCTCATTTGAGGTAGTGGTGGACTCTGGGACTGGAGCATTGCACACGCAAGCACCTGTGTGGCTGTTATCAAATGAGCTGGTTTCGTGCATCTTGTGTATAGTGTACTCAGTTATCATAGTGATGGGCAATTGTAATGTCTGGCAATGCCAAATCCATGTGGCTTGCTGAACTGTTGCTGTGGCATAAAAAGTAGTTGCTCTATTCAACAAAGCAGCTATATCTAGTTACTGCTATCAACAGATCATCTCGGTTTTAAGGGATGCGGCCAACATCCATCCATGATTTTAAAGTAGGTTTAAGGGAGAATTAGCCAGAATAAATTTCATCTGTGCAAGTACAGCCTTTTTCTTGGAATGGAGATATAAAAAAAACTGACATGCTTTGCTTTAGCTTTATTCTGTTATGTCATACGATATATTTTGGGGTAATTCAACAAACCAAAAGGTTTTACAATGCAATAAATGTAAACCTAAGTCAAATAATTGGATATATAACCTGTGATTCTCAGTACATTTATTCCTTAATGAAGTTTGTTGTAAGTAATTCACATTCCTTTAACCAAACTATCTTCTTTTCAGGCAAGCTCAACCAGAAAAAAGACTGTCAATAATAATAATGATTATTACACAAACATTTTTTTGAGATCTGTCAGTCAGCAATTTGAACTATCGGCTGTACTTCATGGGGTTAATATTTATGACAGTGATCACAGACGAAATATAGAAGGAAACAGGCAGTCAGTAAGGGAGATGGGAGGAATAAAAAAATAAAAAATAAATGCTGTAATACAGGATATCCAAGGAAGAGTTGGACATCCCATCTCTGGTACAGTTGTTCAAAAGTATATGGTGCTTGTTGAAGACTGAGACACATGACAGTCACACTAAAACATTTTGGTAATGAATAACTGGAGCACAGATAACACAAACTTAAAAAGTTGTTTGCAAATACTTTTCTGTTCATGTCTGAGTATCTTTTTGAATAAAGCTACCTTATGACATCTAGGAGGTGGTATACAGTTACATGTTAAGAGTATCATTGTGTACTAGTTTTATCTCTGTGATTCATGAGCATGATGAAAACATTAAAAGTGGATGGTATTTTTTAAATGATGATGTTTGAAACTATACACCTGTGGTGCATTCCTCCAGCTCTTTCTTTAATGTGTCACACATTGCTGTCCTTGCAAATTTCAGTGTCACTTTTTTTACCATTATGCTTTCATGTGGTATATCCATAATCTGAAAAGTGTGTGTGATGAAACACACCATGTGATGTGAATTGTATAAGAAAAGTCAACATGTAATAATATTCTTTTGTTCTCCCCAAGTCTCGCTGGCTTTTCTTTGTGACATAACACTGCTGATGGAAACTCTGTAATATATGCTGTCTAATGTAAGTGTTTTGCCTTTTCACTGGCACAGGAGTGTGAGAATTCCCTAACTTCAAGTGCATCGAGCCAGTGCCTGAACCAGCTGGGATCGATTCTGGGCCCGAATGTCCTACGTGCTATGGTACAGCAACTGAATCCCAGGTGAGAGGAGCATATCTCATGTTTGCAAAAACAGCATTCATGCACTGGGTGATTTAAGAGATCATGCAGAAATAAAAGTAACTAATGGTGGAATTCAAGTACAGTTTCCTACGGACATGACTTGTGGAGCAGGGCCAAAAATTTTGTTTATTGATGTTATCTGAGAGATGAAAGTGCATTTCGTCACCTAGGCAATAGACTAGTGTCAGCTGCAACAGCTTCCATGATAAACACACACTGCAGCTGGCCCAATCACATTCAGTAATTTCCTGCACACTCACTGTTTCATACAAAAGGATGTTCATATCTGTGTGTAAAATTCTCCTTACAGTACTGTCTGAGAGTCCCAAAGCAACTGCACACCAAAGATAGAGGCATATTTAACTGCACGGATGTTCTCTGGCATTTGACAGAGCACTGCAAGCACACTCCCAATCTGCATGGCATCCATGCAGCTATTGTGTGTGTGTGTGTGTGTGTGTGTGTGTGTGTGTGTGTGAGAGAGAGAGAGAGAGAGAGAGAGAGAGAGAGAGAGAGAGAGAGTGTGCACAAATGCACGTCGCATACTTTGGCAATGGTTGCTGATGTTGCCTTGCCTAATGACAGCCGAATGAGCGTTTGTACGTGTCCATGCAGATGTTATATACTCGCATTCAGCTGCACACACGCTGCAAATTTGCTGTGTGAGCAAGTGGCACATATTTTTGCTTAGGACCAGATTTGTTTAAAATTTATTTGAATAATGAATACAGATAAAAATTATTATTTGTTATTCATGAATAACAAATATTATTTGAAATATTATTCACTCACACACATAAAAACATATATCCAGCATCTGTTAAAATAAGGTGTTATGGACGATAGATAAATTTTAAATCCAATGACATTTATTGTTCCAATTCTTTGTTATTTATTAAACAAATATTGTTTTTGTTGTATTTATATTAGTTATTATAAGAATGTTTTTTTAAATATCTCATCGAAAACTTTGTTTTTTGAAAATTTGACATTATGACACTAAAGAAAATGCAACCTACACATGCAGAGAGGAAATCTGTGCATTATATTTCCCGAAACTATCTTTATTTCATGCTAAAGATGTATGATTTTCAACTCACAATGTTCTTCAGCAAAAATTAGGAAATAATCACTTCTATTGTAGTTTCTGGCAAGTAATTCATTGTGATTCCATGTCAGCTTCACTTCCCAAATCACATTCAAAATATAATTTTCTTTTTATGTCACAAAATTATTTGAAACTTCTGACCCCATTTTGGCTATTATGTGTCTGTAATTTGTTGTAAGCCTCCCTTGGTCATGGACAGCAATACAGGTGAATTGTAAGTTTTTAAATTGTGGATAAGGATATTACTGCAATAATTCCAGTTGATGTAGAGAAACAAAAAAGTCTTCCAATCATCTTTTTTCACTTCCTTGATAAAAAAAAAGTTGCCAGTGTTTTGCAATATTATGAAGTCTCTTCTATTCTCAAATCCAGTCTCTCTACCAAAATTATTGAATCTTGAAACTCTGAGTGAATGCGTGGATGCACATCAGACCAAAAAACTGTTCCATATTCTAGCTGAAAACTTACTCAGAGTAAATCCTAAAATGCTTCTGGATGGCTTTGGATGCCCAGCAGCATTCAATAAATGTTCTAGGAGTTCTTTAAATGTAAAGATGGTGATGTTAGTTATTAGCAACCAAGGACTTCTTCTAGTCACTTATTTTGTAGCACTATAAACACAAATGAATTGCTTAATTATTTTGTCAAGACACCCGTATGTAACATGGTCATCAATCTTGGTACAGTGGAGGGAAGTGCTGCACTTAAAGAATTTCTGTTGCGTGCATTCTCATCTTTGGCTTCTTAATGAAGATTTCTTCTGCATGTTAGTGGGGGAGGGTGTCCAAGTTCATAGTAAGCTGAATTGGGCTTTGTTGGTTATTTAACTGCTACTTGCCATTTTTCTCATTGCTAGAGATATAAGAAGCTATAAGTAATGAAAATACAGTGGCATTCTACATTGTTTGTTCTTTAAGCTATAAATAATTTATTTATGAATAAATTTGTTTGAATGAGGTATTTTTTGGAATAATTATCCAGACCGAAATTTATTCAAATAATGCTCATCTATGCTTACCATTACGCCTTGTGGTTTCTGCCTCCTTCCATTTATTACCAACTGTAAGGAGTCTTATTAGTTTATTTGCTCGATTTACTCAAAAGAGCATATAGTGTAAATGTACTGAAGCTTTTTTTTTTAGTTATAAAGAAAACTGAGAATTACAATCTGTTGTCATGCTGTGCAAAATAAATCCTTTCCATTTGTTCTGCCCAAAATATGTATCCAAGCCAGTGTGATTTTTGCAGCAGACTGAATGCAAGCATTACTTTATCAGTTATTCTTTCATACCAATTTACAGTTCCACAGCTAAATCAATTACCTTCAGTAACATTCAATATTCAGTTATCACTTTGATTTTCAATGGAGAAAAGAACAGCAATAAAGTGTGAAATCCATTGTTTCATTACAACGGTACACTGTATACTACCAATATCATTAACTATGTGATGCTTTGGGGTAACTTCACGAGTTGTTAAATGCACTGAAGATGACTATATAACAGTCAAACTCTAGATCTGCTAGAATAAAACAATGAATTTTTCAATCAACTAATGTTCTCTTCTCCATTGTCTCTATTCAATGATCGCTGATCACAAGGGTATCATACAGATTCCAATCTGATTTCTTTAATTTTCATTATACACAATTATACTCAGTTGCTGTAGTAATACTTGGTGGATCTCAGTTATATAGCATACACTTTCTCCATACAAAGCATGTAAAATTGACAGCTAAAAGTAATTCTAACTCTAAATGCATTCCAATGCTTGCTAGGCTCATTAGTGCTGCTACATTGTAACAAAGCTGTATAGACTCCATCTTTCCTTATCTGTGTGGCAGGACCTCTCACCCATTACCAAGTACTCAGAAGGTGCACACTGTGTGGTACTGAGTGAGGAAACCACCGACCATATGCATCCACATGCACATCTGCGTGGCAGGACCTCTCACCCATTACCAAGTACTCAGAAGGTGCACACTGCGTGGTACTGAGTGAAGAAACCACTGACCATATGCATCCACATGTGCAGAGTGAGTGATGGGTAGTCAGCGCTGTGCACGCTGTTCTGCCACACAGATGCAGTATTCTAGTGTTTGGACACTATGAGGCCCTACAGAGCAGCTTCATTTTAACACTCACATATTGTTTTCTCAAATTAATGACCTGTACCAGAATGGTTTCCCTATCTGGAACTATTGCATCTTGACCTAGCCTAAAGTGTTTATGAAATAAATGCTGTGTTGTGGCCACACTCAGCACTTTTTTAAGGAAGTCTCAGTCATGAAATCGTGATATTCTCCACTCCAGACCATGCTATTGAGTGACTAGTCGTGACGATGTGGTGCACATGTTCTCCAAGGCCTTGTCATGAACAGCTGCGTCATAGCAATGTATGTGACGTAAATGTCAAACTCTGCATTGAATTTGCCAGTGTCATTTTGTATTGTAGTGTTATTTACATTTTAAATGTGGGAGCTGCATCATGTAGAGCAATTTATGAATTGGGGATCTGTAGTCCAGAACAAAATTCTGCACTAGGATATGCCAGGGCGTGGCAAAAATAATATGCCATATGTTCTGCACGTAAAAAAATGTTTGTTCCTCCAGACATATTTATTTAGGACAATTAAAGAGAACTTCTTTTACAGCATATTTTGATATCTTAGTTATTTTGCTACATAGTTGACATTCAATTTTAAATATTTGTTATAGTGCTCCACAGGCTTTCTTATGCCCTCTATGTGCATACTCGGTTGCTGCCAAGTCAGTAACATCCTCTTTCAGTTTGCTTCCTGCCCAAAAATCCTTCACTTTGGGAAAAAGATGGCAATTACATGGTGCCAAGGCTCAAGATTGACAGGAAACCAGCTGTTGTGAAGACAAGGGGAGACAAAGGTAAAATGGGTGTTGTTAGAGAGAGTAGGAGGTCAAAGGTAGTACATTGGTAGAACATAGTGAGAACTAAAGATGGATTAATAGGAAGAGAATTGAGAAGGAGAATGAATAGTGTGATTAATGAGGAGGAGGAAAGTGGAAGAGGACATGGGGAAAACAGTTGGAGTAAGAGAGGGTAGGAGGAGAGGTGATGGAAATAAATGTAAAAAGAAATAGAGATCCAGTATAAAAGGAGGAGGGCATGGTAAATCCAATATGGTGGTAGGGTGCAAGGTTATGCAAGAGAGCCAGTTTACAGCTATGCAGTTCAGGTAAACTATGTGATCCTAAAATAAATAATGCTCCAACATTTTTAAAGCTGTTAGTATACTTGGGAAAACATACTTTTAGGTGCTTCCAATTTTTTGTTTCTTTTGTACATATGTGAAGTCTTGAGCAATTCTGACAGGTGGCAGAGACATAGTTAACCATCAAAATAGGTCTGCACAAGAAACTCATTTCTAGCAATTTGCTGTAATTGAATTGTTGGTTGCAGAAAAAGAAACTGTAGTGAACATTGTTAATCATTTGTGTGTAGTGCATTGTAATGATGCAGTTGATAGGAGTAAGTTCCACAAATGCTTACAACAGAACGCAAGATTCAAAGAAAAATCATTTCATCTGAACTATTGGAGCAGTTTGTACCAATGGAGAAGCTTCCTATTGTGGATTGTTGCACGTCACAAAACCTGGAGGCATCACTGGAAACAAAATGGCAGTCACTGAAGTGACAGCAAACACAATCACCAAAAAAGAACCAATTTGATGCAGCTCCCTCTGACAGTTTTTTGGGATACTGATTGTGTCATTCTCTTGGATGTGTTGCCAAAAAGGTTAACCATTAATTCAGAGGCATATGTGAAGATTCGGAACAAGCTAAAGGACCATTCCTGGCTTGTTCAGTCTGACAAGAATTCAAAAGAATTCTTACTTCAACACAACAGTGCCCTGCCATACACAAGATTCAGAACTGGGGAACACATTGTCAAATTGGTTGGACATCAATGTATCATCTGCCCTATAGTCAACACCTGGCACACTTAGAGATCCAACTGTTCAGCCCGTTAAAGAATTCTGTACATGGAAAACACTTTGAAGATGATGAGAGCATAATTTGTACAGTGAAATCATGGCTATGAGCACAGGACAAAAGCATTTACCAATGAGAAATACATGCTGTTGTACAATGCTGATGTAAGGCCATAGAACATAATGAAAACTATGTGGAAAAATCATAAATGTAAACTAAATGTTAACTGACATTGTGACAAAATTCTAATTTTGTAGGATTCATATGTTTCGAGAAAAAAAGTTGTGGGGCATTTTTTTGTTGAACAGCCCTTGTGTAAAGCCATTTAGAAGAAATATATCAGTGACCTGCATAATAATCTGTCTGAGATAGCACTATACATAATTGGTTGTTATTATACCTTAGAGAAGTTGGTTGCAGTGGCTGCCTCTGAGTGTCGATATATGTTGTGACTTCAGAAAATTAAGCTACACCTATTGTCGCGCTCTGAGATCATTGCTCAGAAACACAGCTGTATACCTAGACAGGAGTACATGTCACGGTTTCCTGTAGACAAAGTTCTGCTGCAGTGTAGATGATACGTGCATCATAGTGTCGGGATGAAATGGCTTGACAATTGGAAGTGTACTCCAAAGTTGAAATCCATCGGACAATACGATCCTTGCGGGCCAATCCTCAAAACTAAACTCAGATTCGCCATGAAATTCTGGCAGTATAAGGGCGAAATGCGATGTCACATACACCCTTAGTGAAATGGTACCAACGATTTGACCAAAGTAGTACAGATATTATTTTATGACTATAGGCTGAAGCAGCAATTGAAAATTTGTACCAAGGCTGGGAATCGAACCAAGGTCTCCTGCTTACTAGACAGGTGCATTAGCCACTAAGCCACCTTGACAAAGTCGTTCACACAACTGCATGGATTATCCTGGCATGCTACCCTCCTCAGTCCAAATTCTCACTGCTCCCCAGTCTACCTTAAATTCCCCCTTACATATGAACAGAATTGTTGAGGCTCTTCCTGTTCTGGAATAGCACCTCACCATTAAATGTAAATAGGGGATCCAGCCTGAAACCCAGGTAGAGGTACTTACACAAATCATATTACACAATTTCAATATTATGAAAAGGAAAGTTGCTGCTTACCATATAGAGAGATGCTGAGCCGCAGATAGGTACAACAAAAAGACTGTCACAAAATAAGCTTTCGGCCAACAAGGCCTTTGTGGAAAATAGACAACACACACGCATACGCGCACGCACACGCGCGCGCGTGCGCCCACACACACACACACACACACACACACACACACACACACACATGCGCACATGCACAAAAATGCGACTGCAGCCTCTGGCAGCTCAAGCCACACTGCGAGCAACAGCAGCAGAGTGGTAACTATGTGGGGGTAAGTGGGGGTAAGGAGGGGGCTGAGGTGGGGAGGGGGAGGGATAGCAGGGTAGGGGTGGGGGCAGTGAAGTGCTACTGGGGACTGCACAAGGACGAGGTGGAGAGAGGGTAGAGCAGCTAGGTGCAGTCAGGGGGTTAGTTGGAGTGCAGGGGAGAGGTCGGAGGGAGGGGGGAGCAGAAAAGGAGAGAAGTAAAAAGACTGGGTGCTTTCGTGGAATGAGGGCTGTGTAGTGCTGGAATGGGAACAGGTAAGTGGCTGGATGGGCGAGACAAATAACTAACGAAGGTAGAGGCCTGGGGTTATGGGAATGTAGGACATATTACAGGTAGAGTTCCCATCTGTGCAATTCAAAAAAGCTGGTGTTGGTGGAAAGGATCCATATGGCACAGGCTGTGATTGAAAGATGTGGTGTTGGGTAGCATGCTCAGCAGCAGGGTCATCCACTTGCTTCTTGGCCACAGTTCAGCAGTGGACATTCATGTGGACAGTCAGCTTGTTGGTTGTCATGCCCACATAGAATGCAGCACAGTGGTTGCAGCTTAGCTTGTAGATCACATGACTGGTTTCACCAGTAGCCCTACCTTTGATGGGATAGGTGATGTATGTGAGCGGACTGGAGTAGGAGGTGGTGGGAGAGGATGTATGGGACAGGTCTTGCACCTAGGTCTATTACAGGGATATGAGCCATGAGGTAAGGGGTTGGGAGCAGCAGTTGTGGAGGGATAGACAAATATATTGTGCAGGTTCAGTGGATGGCAGAAGACCACTGTGGGGGGGGGGGGGGGGGGGGGGGGGGGTTGGGAAGGATAGTAGGCAGGACATTTCTCATTTCAGGGCATGATGACAGGTAGTCTAAACCCTGGTGGAGAATGTCATTCAGTTGCTCCAATCCTGGGTGATACTGAGTTTTGAGGGGAATGCATGTTGTTAGTAGGTTTAATATGGACAGAGGTACTGATGTAGCAATCATTGATGTGGAGTTCAACATCTGTGAAGGTGATTTGTTGGGTTGAGTAGGAACGGTTAAAGCAAATGGAGGAGAACCTGTTGAGGTTCTGGAGGAATGTGAGTAGGCTGTTCTCACCCTCAATCCAGATCGCAAAGATGTCATCAGTGAATCTGAACCAGGTGAGGGGTTTAGGATTCTGGGTGTTTAGGAAGGATTCGTCTAGATGGCCCATGAACAGGTTGGCGTAGGGTGGTGCCATGCGGATGTCCATTGCCATATCCCGGATTTGTTTGTAGGTAATGCCCTCAAAGGAGAACTAATTGTGGGTGAGGACATAGCTGGTCGTGGTGCCTAGCAAGGAGGTTGTAGGTTTGGAATCTGTTGGGCATTGGGAAAGATAGTGTTCAACAGTGGTAAGGCCATTTTCCATGAGCCAAGCATCAATGCAGGAACAGTATGTGGGTCTGGGTTCTGGCTAGAGATAAGGAAGCTTTTCTGTATTGATGCAGATGAAAGGAGCGGGAATCTATAGTGGTATAAATGCAAAAAAAATTACGCAAGTAATGTAGAATTATGTCCAAAAAAAATTTGCAAAAATACATTCAAATATGTGATAAAAATCACAAAAAGGAAGACTCAGATGAAAAAGGGGGGCACAAGATGAAACCTGAGAGAGCTGACAATAGTGATAGGTGAGTACTCGCTAAAATTGGCATGAAGTCACAATGAGATCAAAGAAAAGATACAAATAATGATAATAATAATAATAAAATGTTTATCTGTGGGTAGCAGGTCAGAGGGTGGACAAGTGTGAAGAAGAGGGATAGCAGATGTGATTGGATGAGGTTAAATTAGTGGGAGCGAACCAGGATAGAATGGGGAAAGAGTGGGGGGTTGGGAGGGGTTTGTAGGATGAGATACAATATCATGTGGGAAATAACACACGAAAATGTGGGAGAGTGATGTATGGAGAGCGATCAGTTTAAAGGTATAGGATTAATGATATTGGCAGGAGTAATGTGGGACATAACATGCTGCACCAACAATCAGCGTGGTGTTGTAGCTGCCTGTTGTGCGTGGCCAAAATGGTTGATACATTATGGCTCATAAGTAGAATGTAGAGTGCAGTTTGTAAGATGACAAGAGAAATACAGGAATGGAGAGAAAGAAGGATGGACATTGAGTATAGTAATCTGTTAGAAAATAGTAACAAGGAAAACAGCACTGGGTTTGGATCAAAGAAAAGCCGTCAGGCAAGAATTCAACAATGGAAAATTCAGGATGGGATGTAACAACATTATGAAAAGGGAAGTTGCAACTCACCATATAGTAGAGATGCTGAGTTGCTGATAGGCACAACAAAAAGACTGCCATAATACAAGCTTTTGGCCAACAAGGCCTGTGTTGAAAATAGATCACACACACACACACACACACACACACACACACACACACACACACACACACACGACTGCAGCCTCTGGCAACTGAAGCCATACTAGGAGCAACAGCAGCAGTACGTGGTGGGAGTGGTAACTGTGTGGGGGTAAGGAGGAGGCTGTGGCAAGGGGGGGGGGGGGGATAGCAGTGGAGGGTGGGAGCAGTGAAGTGCTACTGGGGACTGCATGAGGGCAAGGTGGAGAGAGAGTAGGGCAGCTAGGTGCAGTCGGGAGATTAGATGGACTGCAGGGGAGAGGTTGGGAGGAGGGGGGGGGGGGGGAGAGCAGAAAAGGAGAAGAGGGAAAAGACTGGCTGTGTCAGTGAAGTGAGGGCTGTGTAGTACTGGAATGAGAACAGGGAAGGAGCTGGATTGATGAGACAAATGACAGGACATTCCCCATTCAGGGCACAATGAGAGGTAATCGAAACCCTGTCGGAGAATGTCATTCAGTTTCTCCATTCCTCGGTGGTACTGAGTTACAAGGGGAATGCCCCTCTGTGGCTGGAGAGTGAGAGTTTGGTGGGTTGTGGGAGACTAGAAAGATAAGGCACGGGAGATTTGTTTTCATGCAAGTTTGGGAGGATGATTATGTTCTGTGAAGGCCTCAGTGAGACTGTCGGTATATTTTGAGAGGGACCACTTGTCACTGCAGATGTGATGACTGTAGGTGGCTAGGCTGCATGGAAGGGACTTCTTGGTATGAAATTGGTGGCAGCTGTTGAAGTGGAAATATTGCATGTTGTTAGCAGGTCTAATATGGACAGAGGTACTGATGTAGCCATCTTTGAGGTGGAGGCAACATCTAGGAGGGTGGTTTGTTGAGTTCAGTTGGACCAGGTGAAGCAAACGGGGTAGAGGCTGTTGAGGTCCTGGAAGAGTGTGGACAGGGTGTCCTCACCCTCAATCCAGATCACAAAGATGTCATCAGTGAATCTGAAGCAGGTAAGGGGTTTATGATTCTGGGTGTTTGGGAAGGATTCCTCTTGATGGCCCATGAATATTTTGGCATAGGATGTGATTGTATCTATCTAATAGTGAACCGCTGCACCATGGTGGCTTAGTGGCTAACACACCTGCCTAGTGAGCAGGAGACGCAGGTTCGATTTCCAGCCTTTGTACAAATTTTCACTCACCACTTCAATCTGTATACGTAAAATCACATCTGTATGAGACCAGTAAAAGTCTCTGGAACTATATGATTTCATTTGCAAAGCAGATGTTGATGGGTTGATGGTACTGATTGGGAAGTCCAGTACTTGCATCATGCAATTTCTATATTGTAACCAAGCTAAAAGAACATCTGGGAGAGAGGAAGAAAAGAACCAAAACAAATGCATATCTAAAGCGTCCCATACATTGGCAATATATCACAGAAGATTGGAAATATTTTTAAAAACCGCGAAGTTTTCTACAGAAAATAAACTGCATAATATAGTGTAATCATGACCTATACTCAGACTTTGAATATACTAAGTAACATGCCAGGAATGCTCCTAGGACAAGCTGGCCAAAATTTCAACACCACATACACAGAGTACCTTAAAACCTGCACATACAATAGACACACATCATCAGCAGTAGCCACACACATGTATCATACAGGACACTCATTTGGAAAAGTAGAGCAAAGTGTCAAAGTACTCCACCGACTAAATAAATGGCATGAACTGGATTTGTTAGAACAACTAGAGATACATTCACATTACAGAAAATATGAAGACAAAAGCAGATGACCTGGACATCACACAACAACTTCTTAGGAGAATTTCAGATTGATCTGGTGCCATCTCAAGGAAATCCCATAGAGAGATCCACAATGTAAAAGTGTTGAGAAGAGCAAATTTGGACCACTATCTCTCCAAAATAAAGCTGAGATTTCTGCCTAGGAACACTAAGAGAACCAAGTCACTAAAGCTTACTAAGTTTGATGTAGAAAAACCTTCAACTTGCAACCAATTTGCAGAGAAATTGGTATCACTGGAAAGTAGAGATTGGGATGAATTGAGGAAGAACATAGGGAAAGTTGCCACATAGACTGCACCATTACTGAAACAAAAGAAACGTGCCCGGTGGACAACTACCTGTGAGGAAGCAGTAATGCTGAGACAGCTGGCCTGGCTGAAGTGGAACTCACAGAAGGCTCAAGAGAACAGAGACAAGTTCATGGAACAATGAAAGTTAACTGTCAGAACCATGAGACAGGTAAAACAGAAGTTCACAAAAGACCAATTGACACAACTGGATAACGACTTCAAGAAAAACAACACCAGGAATTTCTACAGCAGTTTTAAATGGAACCTAATCCACTACAGTCCACCTAGCCTCCATTTCAGAGGACCAGATGGGAAGCTAGCCTACAACGATATAGACAACTGCCATCTCCCGGCCATGTACTTCGAGAATCTCCTGAACTGTGAATCACCTGTTACATTCTTTGATTACCAGGTCAACACCAAGCATCCAAACTCACAACCACCGACAAAAGAAGAAGAAATAGAAATTATCCAGTCCTTGGAAAACAACAAAGCATCAGGAGAAGACTTAACAGTGGCCAAACTATGGAAGCAGGCGGGAGACAAGACTGTAAGCAAGTTGCCAGAAATCCTAAAAAAACATTTGGGAGACTGACACATTACCTAGTGACTGGACTTCTGCCTTAATTCATCCCTTACACAAGAAAGAGTACTTGACTGACGTCAATAATTATCGAGGAATCTCATTGGTACCTGTCACATAACAAGATTTTCTCCAAGGCCTTATTAAACAGAGCCAAACCTCAACTGGACCCATAGCTAGGGAAATACCAGGCAGGTTTTAGAAAAGGGCGCTCTTGTACTGAACAAATACTGAACCTGAAGTCAGAGCTACAACAAGTAAAAATGGATGGTAAGAAGTATGTCATCATCTTCGTTGACTTCAAAAAGGCATATGACTCAGTCGATAGACCTACTCTCAAGAACATCCTTCAAGAACTAGGGCTAGATGACAAGACCCACAGCCTTATCCAACACACTTTAAGCAACACCAGGTCATGAGGAAACCTCTCATAAAGTTTTGAAATCAAATCAAGAGTAAGACAGGGAGCTGGTCTGTTCCCTCTTCTCTTCAACTGTGCCCTGGAAAAGGTAATAAGAGAATGGCAGAAGGAGTTAGCTCGAGAGTGGATTCCAAATGGTATCTCTTTGGGACATAAGTGCAATGGGCTCAGTGTTGATTGCCTGGCATTTGCCAATGACCTAGCACTTCTACCAGATTCAGTAGAAACTTCAGTGAAACAACTCAATGTTCTCAGACAGCAAGCAGTAAAGGTTGGGCTTCATGTCTCACTTGAAAAAATGCAGTACATCATGAACATAGACAAATCTCCTAGTACACTGCATCTAAACCAGGGAGAGATCAAGAAAATCAACAGGTTTAAGTACTTGGGAGGATGGCTGGAACCCAATCTATCTGAAGGAACAGCACTGTCAACTCGAGTCAACAAACTAGAGCTGGCATACCAGCTGACCAAGAATACTTATGATAAAGAATGTCTCTCCCGTAACACTAAATTGAAGCACTACCAGACAGTCATCCATCCTGAAGTCTTATATGCTTCAGAATGTTTAGTACTCAATAGGAAGGGACTTACTGAAAAGCTTGAGATCCAGGAGAGAGAGATAATGAGAGAGATACTGGGGCCAGTCAAGGAAGGTGACAACTATAAAAGGTGACCCAACCAAGAGCTCTATGAGTACTGTGAAAGGATCACAGATGTAACTAGAAAAAGACGTTTAGAATTTTATGGACACGTTTACAGGATGTATCGTGACAGATTGACCAACCAGCTTCTCTGTTACTGGCAAAAGAGGAAGACCAAGTCACCATGTTTGATGGAAATGGAGAAAGATCTTCAGGAACTACGAATAACAGAAGGAAACTTGAAGGATTGGACAATATTCAGGAAGAAACTTAAACAAAAGAGGTTCCAGGACAGACTACCAAGAAAGAAGACTAGTGCCCTCTGGACACAGGAGAGGAAGGAACAACACAGCCAGAGGATGCATAACTACTGGGCAAACGTCAAAGCCCACTCCAAATGCAACAGTTGAATGTCTTGGTCCTTAGTTGGCCTATACAAAATAATAATAATAATAAGAAGAAGAAGAAGAAGAAGAAAAAGAAGAAGACAAAATACTAAATGAAAAACCTGAAAGTGAGTCAGTGAATTTCTTCAGATACTTTGAGAATATACTTAAATGAAAAGAGTAACACACAGAAATAAGAATTATTGTAAAATAGATTTAATTGTAGCCTCTCCCTGATGTTATTCAATCTGTATATTGAGCAAGCAGTAAAGGAAACAATAGAAAAATTCAGAGTAGGTATTTAAATCCATGGAGAAGAAATAAAAACTTTGAGGTTCGCCAATGACATTGTAATTCTGTCAGAGACAGCAAAGGACTTGGAAGAGCAGTTGAACGGAATGGCTAGCGTCTTCAAAGGAGGATGTAAGATGAACATCAGCAAAAGCAAAACGAGGATAATGGAATGTAGTCGAATTAGGTCGGGTGATGCTGAGGGAATTAGATTAGGAAATGAGACACTTGCAATAGTGAAGGAGTTCTGCTATTTGGGGAGCAAAATAACTGATGATGGTCGAAGTAGAGAGGATATAAAATGTAGACTGGCAATGGCAAGGAAAGCGTTTCTGAAGAAGAGAAATTTGTTAACATCAAGTATAGATTTAAGTGTCAGGAAGTCGCTGAAAGTATTTGTATGGAGTGTAGCCATGTATGGAAGTGAAACATGGACGATAACCAGTTTGGACAAGAAGAGAATAGAAGCTTTCGAAATGTGGTGCTACAGAAGAATGCTGAAGATTAGATGGGTAGATCACATAACTAATGAAGAAGTATTGAATAGGATTGGGGAGAAGAGGAGTTTGTGGCACAACTTGACCAGAAGAAGGGTTCGGTTGGTAGGACATGTTCTGAGGCATCAAGGGATCACCAATTTAGTATTGGAGGGCAGCATGGAGGGTAAAAATCGTAGAGGGAGACCAATAGATGAATACACTAAGCAGATTCAGAAGGATGTAGGTTGCAGTAGGTACTGGGAGATGAAGAAGCTTGGACAGGATAGAGTAGCATGGAGAGCTGCATCAAACCAGTCTCAGGACTGAAGACCACCACCACAACAACAACAACAGATTTAAGTAAATTATGATCCATATTATTGAGATAAATACCCTTCGAACAAAAGTATATCATACTCTCCAGGAGACCTATAACATTAAATCTTTGAAATATATCTAAAAACATCTTTTCATCTGTTTGTTTATGTAAGTTACTCTCGATGTATACTGTGCACTGACAGTTGTGTGTGATGTTTAACATGGTGTAGGCTCTGCACAAATGGACCATAAGAAAACAGTAAGTACAAGTTCTTCCAAATTTGGCCACTAAATACATATAAAAATCAATAAGTAACTAAATGTGATGTTTAAAGCTTTCCCGGCAGTTCTCCCGTGTTTTTGTGGAACAAGTAACTAAATGTTGGAATTTTTTTCTATATTGCTGTAAAGACAAGAAAACAAAGCAGAACCTCACACGTTAAAAACATTACGTAAAAATAGCATAGTACAAAGAGGAAACACAATTGAAAATGGGAATCGTCTCTCAAAATATATCATGTAAAATATAAATAAAATAAAATTGTGGCTGGTAGCAGAAAAGTTATTTATAAACAAACCCATTGTTCCCTCAGTCGCAGGCCTTCACAAAACAATTTATAATGGACAAAATCAAATTATTTGTATGGACACAGTGAAGTGGATCAATATTATTCATTCAGCAACGAAGAGACATGGATTGGAAAACTTAATGATAATGATAAATAACAATGAGAACAACATTGACAGCAACAACAATAATAATATTGTTATAGTTATAATAATTATAAAGATAATTTGTTAATGATATGTGACCACATTTACGTATGTTCCAGGTTTCTGCAACATCTAGATGCCAATGTATACATTGCTCCGTTTTAAGGCGGCAACAGACACGCTCGTTCCGCACTGACCTCTTTCTGTCCTATCTTCTGTGATATGTTGTGCTGTTGGTGTGCTGGTGCACACAGCCTCAGGTTTCCTGTGTCAACCGTGATGTAGTTACCTGTCTCAGAATTATAGTATTGGTGTTTTTCTAGTCATTATTAATGTGTGTGACAGTATGAAATAAGCTTTTATGAAAACAAGTGTTTTTCTTATAGTTGGTAAATCTTATTGTAGTGCCTCAGAAGTATCTGTAAGTATTATCAGAGCTGAGTTTTAGTGTGATTAAACCCCCCCCCCCCCCCCACCTCCCCCCTTGAAGAATCCTATCTCAGCCTGTGTTACATACCTTGCATAATTTCTTCTGTTGATAGCTGCAGATTAAATAGTCAGTAGTTCTGTTACCATTTGTATCAAATATTCTAAATCCTTGAAGGAAGATATATTTTCAGTTAATGTAACAAATCAACCTTTGTTTGTATCATGTACATTTATTATTATCTGTTTTCCATGTTGTTTAACAATTTTAATCCTTACATAAGACAGTACCTCTCATTATGTGAGCATTTGTGTATTTTTCTGTGTGCATGTTTATATGTATAGATAATGATGTGTCAGTAAGGATAAGCTCTATGTTTGTGACAAAAGAAACTTGTGCCTACTTCAAAATGTGACCTGAAGCAAATGGCAGCTTTGTGAGAAGGTTTTCTCTTGCAGAATACATTAGTGGCACTGGAAAGTAATATATTTTCCATTTATAAAATGTGCAATAAGTCTGCAGGAGTTCAGCATAGAAGGCAAGCTGTTGCATTATGTAGTATTTGTTGCCTTATCAGTAGTGGAATGTCAGTGATGGAGAGACTACTCAGTGTGTGCTGTCTCTTAGTCATTGTATAAGAGTTATTGAGCAAGTGAGATTTCTTACTGCCATCAACAGTCACAGAATATAATCGAAATATCTTTAATGACAGATGTGTATTATTAAAATTTTTTGGTGCACTCGCCGCATTAAGTTCCTATAAAAGTTGAAACTTTTGACAAAATCCACCATTTTCTTCATAAGTTGCTTTCTGATGAAGAAGAGCTCAGAGTTCTTATAGAAAATTAATTTGACAAGTGCACCAAGAAAATTTTATACACTAGGAGAACATGTTTATCTGAAAGCATTAACAGAAATAGATACAGCTGTTATTCAGCAATCCCTTAACATATTCACACTGCAACTGAGATACTTGCAACTGATGCACAGTGCATACCAACAGAATGGCATGACCAAACAGCGGTGTGGATCATGGCACGAACACAATGTCACATTGTATAACTTAATATTGGAGGTCAACTGAAATTGTTAGTACTGCTACTGTACACACCACAGGTGATAAGAAGTTTCAGTTTAGTGGACATCGTTGTTTTGGACTTTGTGCAGAAAGTGTAATAATGATGTCCTGGAATTGTTATGATCATCCAAAATCAAAGACAACCTGAAGATGGCGTACTGTAACACCTTAACAATTTGTGTTTGAATAAAACCAGTAAATGCAGCTGATGGTGTTGTCCTCACAACTTACAGGGTGATCAGAAACAGTCTGAAAAGCTTGTAAGGTTATTGCAGGGTGGGTTGTGTGGAGATATAATTGTTAAGGAAAAAACTAGATATCTTGCACCTTTTTGAGCTTATTAGCATTGGAGATAGCCAAGCAGGCTGTTGTGTGCACAAATTCAAGTGATCTGCCAGCTACTGTGTCACCAGTTGTGTTCTTTATTCAGTTTCCTAAAACTGAACAACAGAGTGATACAAAAATTGGACACGGGATTGTAGTAAGGATCAAACCCGAGCCGAAGGCTGAGCAGTCTCTGGCACTATCATCTATGCTACGAGGACAACTTACACTAATTATATCTGGCAGGCCATTTAAAATAAATGCATGATGGCCTGATTGACTGACTTCAATGCAAAGTAACTCAGAAAGTGCACAAGGTACTGAATTTTTTTCTTAACAATTATTTCCCAGCACAACCTACTCTGCAGCACCCTCACAACCTTTTCAGACTGTTTCTGATCACAATGTGTAAGATACAATAACAGCTATTATCTCAGTGCTGTAAGTTGTGTGACACTGGCAATCTTGCTGCAGTTTGTTCCTCGAGAATACCAGAGAATTTGCTGGCAGTTTGTCAAAGGCAACTGCCAGCAAATTCTCTTGAACTCTCACGGCAGTAATATACCGAGTTTCTCAACAGTTAGAACTTTTGAGAGAGAGAACTGCAAAGTCCTGTAATCTGAAAACAATGGTTTATGGAATAGGACAGATTGCTGCTCACCTCATAGAGTAGTCACCGAGTGTCAGACAGGCGCATTGAAACAACACCTGTCTTCAACTACTGCTTCATGGCCAATGCCGTCTGAATTCGTCCCACCAGTACCTGGTTTTCTGAATTGCAAAGGCGGGAACTCTGCATGACCCCCTGGCCACCCCACCACCTGCCTCTGCCTCCTCCTCTTCTCTCACCTCGGTGTGATCAGATAGCACAGTATGCAGCACAGGACCCCAAGTTAGAGTCCCTGCGTGGCAAACAGTTTTAATTCATCACAAACAATTGTTAATAATACAAGGTCACTCATAAATACCTGTGGTACATCACAAGATGACTGCACAAAAACTACAAGACGTATAGAAAAACAACATCAGTGGATAGAGCATCAGTCCAAGTTTGGATTCGTCATATGCGCTGTGGTGTAGTTGAAGAGTGCATCACTGAGGGGCAGGTGTGTCAGAACATATAGACGGGTCATCCTTTCGGTACTGCCACATTTATTAGATCATACCTGCAAGTAGGCAACCTAGTGAACAGATTTCCAAGGTGGACTGCTGTCATTGCACCTTCCTGGGAGGAAGCGACTTCAGTGAATTGATACTAGAATGGTGAAGTTTCTGACATCCCTAAAACTGTGGAAAGGGTTCATTTTGAGCCCGCATAAAATATTTTCGTGTTGACTTTACTACTTTATGCCTAGCTTTTTGCGAGTTATATCATTGATTGTTTAACACTATTATTAAAACATTACTTATGTATTTCAACAACAACAAAATCTTACCGATTTATCATTGCTGGTGCTACCAGGTTTCCTAAACTGTTGACTTTCATATACTGACAATTTGTAGAAGGTTCTAAGCATATTTAACATATTTGGTCCATATTATACCCACAGAAGTTCTATCCGTGGCTCCGTTGTACTTTTTACTCAAGTCATTGGACTGTGCTAGATGCTCTTAGCAAAGATGATGTCTGTTTTACACACACACATTTTCTGCACACAGCTTTGTGGCACTTTAACAGCTGTCATTGGCATTGTTGACTTTGCAGAAGCAGATTTTACACTACTACTGCTTTGTAGACGATTTTGATCCCATATCCTCTTCTTTTATCTGTTCTTCTTCCTGCTCTTTCTCTCCTTTGAGTCCACATGTTCTCTGAAAAAATAACTCTTTCCTCTCATTTTCTTGTTCGTTACTATTTTGTAGGTGACTCGTGTATTTATTGCTGCCACGCCCAAGATGTAGAAAGACATGCACCAGCCAAGTCCTGCATGCAACCTTTGCAGTTTGTTTACAGATCATTTGATCAATTACATCCACTCTATGCTTTGCTGCATTGTAGAATGTTATGGTGTCAGGATTCTTGTTTCACTCTTTGGTTACTGCTACTTCAACATGCAGTATACTCAGAAGAACGACTTTTTCTCCTTTTCTTGATATACAGTCTTTGTTTCCAGTCTGGTGCAACATGGTTATGCAAAGTATTTCAGCATTGGGCTTCTCTTCCTCATCAGGAATTTAATGATGTATCTTGTTCATTGTACCAGCTAATGAAGTTTCCTCTTTTTTTTTGAGCTGCTTAGCAAGTTGAAAAGTTGAAAACACATGACAGAGTTGTCTATTATCACATACCTTCCTCAGTTTAGAAATGGCTCAACGAGATGTAGAACAATGTACTCGCCAAATGGTTACTTCACTGTCAACAATCAAAAATGTGAGACTGTGTTTGTGTTTGTTGGGAATGCATTGCCTGAACCTGCATCTTACACCTACCAATTTTTCCACTTCCTCGACTGACACAGTGGAGTCCCCGCCCCCTTTTTTAAGTACTTTTCAAGCACTAGATTCCATGTGTTTCTTCACAGGACTGTAGCATTGCTTTGCAAAAAGGAAGACAGAATGCACTTATGACAGAGGCATCCACCCATTGGCAAGATTACAAGTGGCAGGACCTCTTCTCCTTTAGAATGTTCTCAGCCAATCTTCATCCAGTAAATAGAAAATTATCAGTCTTCCACTTGGTTCCATCTGTAGTGACTATCTTTGTAGAGGCATTCAACTGGGCTTGCTGTGGTGGTGGTGGATGTGAGGATTGACATAGATCAGCATCTAAATTCTCTTCCACTCATCCTTCCTGATTCATCAGTTTCCGATTCAGCATCAGAATTTTCTAAGAGATACAATGTTTCTTCAGCAGAACGTCCATGCTGACAAACTTGAAGTTATAATATTTTGTTTGATAAATCATATAGATTACAGCGAGAGAAATAATCTGTGTGAGAGGCAAATGCAATATTTCTCAGTGTTGACAGAATTATAAACAGAATGGACTCGCACACCTCTCTCCCGTGGTGATTGACCATTTCTCAGTCCACGAATGCCAGTGTGCCAACTTCTCGGCAGTAAAGATTTGTCAGATGCTATATACGCTTATCAACAGCTCATTTGTCTGTGCTGACTCCTTCCACTGCTGCCTTAAGTTAACACACTCCCAATTAGACTGACAATGGGCCTAATAAATATTTTGGCATATTTATTGACAAATGTAGTGCTTGCTATAAGTCCTGAGCATAATGTATAAGGCATTATTTGAAGTATAGCACAGTGTCTTTTGTTTACAGTATTAGTGAGTAATTAGCTGCATCAGTACAAATGTATAAGTGGTATACTCATTCAGGTAAAGAAAAACCATCTGGTTTGACAAGATCTCAATTTTTCACAAGCTATTAAGAACAAGTACTGTTTGACTGTAACTTGGCACTGCACACACTGCAGTGTAGTTTTCATTCTGTTAACATTACAGTGGAAGCTGATGCAATTATATGTGCTCAAAACATACTGCAACAGTAAGTCTTAAAATTTATGCTTCAAAATTTTTATGGAAAGTGACATTGTGAGCCTTCAGATAAACTGTGTCACAATTTTTATACCTGTGGCAGGAGTATACAAGTAACTTACTTTCCATACTAATAGTTGTAACATCAAACAAAGAGGATTAGTCATGTTACTTGCCCACCTGGTCATTCTTCAAATGCTGTATTTTATAGATCTTCAGACTCTCAAAGTGGTGCTTTCTAACCTGTGTGATGCAGTGAACATTGTGGTCTCAAAATGGGTGCCTTTTCACTTGTGTTGTGAAGTATGGCTCCAAGGGATGCCACTGGGAGAAGGAAGAAGACCTAAACTGACCATGATGAGTGTTTATTAGTGGACAGAGTAAGTAGTGTGTGTGTGTGTGTGTGTGTGTGTGTGTGTGTGTGTGTGTGTGAGAGAGAGAGAGAGAGAGAGAGAGAGAGAGAGCTTTTCATGTGATGCCAGGGGCAGGTGTGTTAAATGAAATGAGATTTTACTTAACTGCAGGTTATTCTTTCCCGCTGTAAACTTTGCTGTTTAATTTATATATATTGTATTGGATTCGGTTGGGTTCTCTATAGCACATGTGTGGTTTGATTATTAATGTGCCATATTATAAATAGGGAAGAGCAGATTTCGAATATTATATGATGATGATGCTGTCCCCTCACCTTTAATGTGCCCACCTATTTGTCTAGTGCACAATGATAGGACATCTGGCCATACGTTGTTCAGGTTCCACAAAGATCGGGTATTCTGTTTAGAAGATTGGAGGAAAACAAGAGCAGGCTATTTCTTATTAGCCACTGCAATGCTCATCCAATATTGGGGTAATGGGCCTTTTATGTTCAGAGAAAAAACTTAAAAACACTTTTGTGTCTGATGTGGAAGGTGTTTTTTTGTCTCAATGTATTCCTCCTCCACATTATCCACCTTAACCTCTGATACCGAATTTGTGTACCCCGCTATCGATGAGAATATTTTCTAAATGTTTGTGAATTGTGCAAGTGACGCAGGGATGTGGGGAAACTGCCCAAAAGAAAGCCCCTGACTGGCTATCATCATTAGTCTGCTGGGCGGATTTGACCCGGGGCTGCCACGCCTCCCCACGGGTGCCTAAATGTATACCACTGATATTTGTATATAAAGAATAAGTCCAAATCAGCGTACTAAGCTTACTGCTGAACACACCGACTACAAGCTGAGTGGTTGTGTTTACTACGTCAAGCCATTGAGGGTGAGGGGATGGCTCATGAGAGTGAAGAAGGCTCCAATACCTTACACTTGAATGGCAGTAGGTGAAAAACAGAGCACAGATTCGCAATTGAATGCCAAGTTGTCACTGGATGAAGGTCTGTGTGATGTACATAAAAATTTCAAAAGAAACATTACCTGAATGAGTTTACTGATGTAGATTAGTGTCACACACTATAGTCCTGTGTGTGTTATCAGACAAACATTATAAGCAAATCAATCATATCATAGAACTGAACCAAAGGAATTTAACTGATTGTGATATGTGACCTCTTAGTGTACTTCATTACTTAAAGCTTTAAGCATGCTTGATTATGAAAATGTGGACTTTGAGTGTGCCAAAGGTATTGTATGATAATATTGTAACTTTCTAATGATGGTTGTGATCTGTACTGAGAGCTATACCTATTCTTTCACTTATTTTATAACTGTCAGAATACATGTACCACATAAGTGGATTTTAATGGGATTTGCACAGTGTTTGTAAATACATGTGGAAAAAAAATGTTTTATTGAGTAAATTTTATTATCTCTTTTGTACTTTACAAATTCAAGGTACATAGTATAACAACTCTACAGTTACAAATATCACTTACATTCTATATAGATAAAGTACATAAATGTATATTGTTCATTTTTATTATTTTGTAAGACTGCCAAACTTGGAACCAGTTACTTTTCAGTTCAGGTATTTTTTGTAGCAACTGCAAGTCACTGTCGTGTTCATGAAATCCGTTGCACTGGATTCTATATGAGGTGCTAACAAATAGCTTCGTGGTCGCCACTGCTGAAATTTCAATGACATTTCTGCGGACACACAATATTTTTATTCACTTGCAGTGTTCCCATGCTTTAACTAATTCCCATGCTGTAACTAAATCTGTGGGCAAATAGCCAAGCCAACTGAAGTTCAAGGACTCAGAATAACTGAGACCATTTTCTCAGTGTCTAAAAATCTTAAAATACAATAATGAGCAACACTGATGTCGTAAATTTTGGCTGTATGTACAAATGAGCATTGAAACATTTGAGCTGGTGGTTTAAAATCTTCAGGCTGATTACGTTGATGAAAAATATTTTCACAGTGGCTATGGAAACAACATTCATTACCCCCCTGAAACAGCTTTTGGACTCAAGTGTCTTCTTGCAAAGGGGCACTCAGTCATAACTCCCTAAAGATGTGGTAAGTTACATGTGTTTGGAAGTAAATTTTTCTTGCTGTTTGCAAACTCATTTCCAATACAGTCTGGTTGGTATCAGTTTTCAGACATCATAATTGGATTGCTTGTCAAATGTAAACACAAAATTTTTTTAAATAATATCCTTGTCCTAATAATTGGCTTTAATGGAAGTTTATATGGGTGGTCAATTGTGTTACCACTAAGAACTTTTGAGAGTGGTCTTTTCTGTACACTGCAATAACAATTGGTGTGAAAATAAACTTTTATCAAAGTACGGATGCCTAACTTCTTTAAAAATGCCTACAGTTATATTCTCAGCAGTGGCAGTGCAAGAGAAAAAGCAATTTGATCTCTTCTGATAGTATAAACGTGCTTGCACACAGGTCTGGGAGAACTGGTACCAAGGGAGGCCTCCACAAGAGCTCTTACTTTATACTAATCTTTAAAAAGATGCATCACAGACTGACAAGACAACACACCAAAGAAAAAAAAGGTTTCCCTTTTATTTCTGTCACTTCTTATGTACACAACCTGAAAGTCATTCTCAAAATACAGCGTTCATATTTCTATAGTTAATATCACATTAAACATAAGAACACTCATTCTAATTAAATATGTGCCATCTGATACCTTATGGCAGTTATATGGAAGAATATTAAATTCTTTAATATAAGTAATAACTATTTGAAAGTTATGGTTCAACAGATTTCCTGTGGCTGTGCGGTCCACATGTTTAATAATAAAATGTACAAAAAATCTCAACACAACATTGCACAGTCCTAAATTACAGAATATTCTTAAAAACAGTTTCTTTTCAACAAAGACTGTTTTACCTCGCACACATTTGAAAATGCAGCAAGGATGGACATTTTCTACACACATCACAAGAAATGACCTTAAACTCATGTGAAGATCAATTTTTGTGTCACTTCTATATGCAAATTAAGGGTAAATTTAAAAAAAGTAATGATAATTGTATTTTAAACCAGTTGGTCATTGTTTTGGTGTTCATACAAGTTCAGCTGCTGCAGTGTAAAATGGAAGAAAATTGACAATTTTAAAAATGAGACACTAAGAAATCGCTCACTCTCACACCAAAAACTATGACAGACAAGAGAAGTAGGCAGGATAAGAAGCATCTCAGAAAGTATGTGTAGTCACAGACAGACATTTATGGGGTACTGTCCAGCAACTTAATGGGACTAATGTAAAAAGAAAGACTCGCGATTGTGTGCTTATTCATAGTCTATGGTGCCCAACGTTTCTAAGATGACCAGAAATTCTAACTGCAGCATTCCATGACCTCAAAAATGGCTCAGGTGGTGTCTTTCTTCTAGCTTTGATATAAAAATTGGCAGAAAAAAGAAAAACTATAAGCCCTTTCACTAAAATCAGGAACAAATTTCTTTCAACTCAATCATTCCGAAAAAACAATGTATGTCAAGATTTTTCAGGACGTTCAGTGAACATAGATTATCCTTTAACCAACCCATTTTAACTGAAATAACTATGTTATCAGACATTATGATGATGGCAAAACAAGTACAAGCAGGTGGAAATAAAAAATGTAATTGTGTGCCCAGTCATCTCATAAATACGGTTGATCAGTTCTAAGTCAAAAGAATTCAACTTTGTCAAGTACACAATCCAGGTAATAGAGAAGTCAAAAAAAGAAACAGAATGCAGAATATTGCACAGAAAAATGCTAAAACACTCTCACTGTGTGTGTAGAAGTGCATGCGCGCATGGGTGGGTGGGCATGCACATGCACACTCTATTACATTTCTTATTAACAGCTAAATTTGCTATGGCCTAAACCCAAATAATTCCTTTACTTGTCAAACTGCATAATGTATTAGTGGCTGCATCATAGGCCAGTACCTTATTGCCATATCTGTTTGCTATTCCTTGAGTGTTCTTATGTGGTACGAAAAGGCAATTCACCGTGTAATTTTTTTGTGTTTTAGTAATTGCATATTGAACCTTAATTTGTTGACTGATAATTGGAGTAATTATTTCAACAAGAATGATCCAAAAGTGACTAAGTATGGACAGTTGGACATATTTAAAAAAATACATAAAGTAAAAAAGATGAAAAATGAGACTTCAAGTGACAACAAATGCCATGAATACTTAATGGACGTAAACAACTTTTATGTTAAATTGTTGTGCATCAAAACAAATGCAAATTAAAAATATATTCTCTTTTTAAACTGCAATTTACACTTTAAACATTTTGAAAGGCATTTGAAAATACTAGAACAACTTGTGTTCCATCCAATTACCAATGCCTCTTAAAAATTAAACATTCATTTTATAACTTGTCCCAATGTCTGATATGTTTTGCACATCATGTTGGTAATTACATAATTAGACTTCCTGGATGACTTCCTAAGCTCCTGCGATATCAGCAAAATTTCACACAACACAAATACTGGCATAGGCAAGTGAAACAGTAAACCATCAGCTGAGGCATAGAAATTTCTCTACACTCCTCTAACGACTTATTTCGTGCGTGAAGAATTTGGTGAAAGCTGTGTAGAGCTATTGTCTAATTTTAGTCACAGAGGCAAGTGACAATCCAAAATATTAAAAATGTTAAAAACATTTTTTTTGGCACTATCTGTAAAGTGCTTCGTCAGCGTTAACAACGGGTAGCAGATCACAGAATTAGATTACACCTGTTTATTTGGAAGTTCAGTGCAGCCAATCATACATCTGGCAGAACATTTCTTCAATTTTGACATCTAATTACTGTGATTAAGGATCTTTAGTTTTTTGTGAACATAGCGGTCACTGTCCAGTATTTCCTTTTTCCACCAGCTATGATGTCTTTTAGTGGTACGGTTCTCACAGCACATCAGTTGTCACCGACGTGCTCATCCATACCATCGCTCTCCGTTACGAGTGCACGCTCGAGAATGACGCGCCCCTCCTTATAGCGCTGATTCTCCTCGGTGGCAAATTCGTACACCCAACCCAGCTTGGCATCACAATTCTTGCAGGACACATCGCGAACCATGTGTCTACCAGTCAGCATGACGCGGTCCTGCACCTCACTGTGCAGTCAGAAGACAACAGGCAATAAATGATCAGCACTTGCTCCACACACAATTTCACGAGCATGCAAATGAAATATACAACAAACAGTCACTCATTTTATCATTTATTTACACAGCCACCATAATGGTGAGCACATAAGAAGGTGCAGTAGCAAGAGTTAGTGTGCCTTGTAATGCTCCAGCCGATAGTGTCATGCTGCTGTGTCTGCCTGTAGCATACATATCAGGGTGCATGTAGAATACACAGTATCAATTTTCATGTTAGTTTAGATACAGTGAGGTTACTTAGCCACTTCAGTGTTCATTATCAGTGGCATAAAGCAAACACGACACATATTACACTAAGAAGCAACAGCAATAGTTTCCTGACCATATAAATTCTAGGCTGACCATATTTCAGAGACAAAATACAGGGACACTCGTGTCTGTACTTTATACCTAACTTCATAACTTACGCTCAGCTCTCTTGTCAGTTATTGGGATATTTTAAAACTGACAGTAGGCCTGTAATGATGCAGCAACTTAAAAACTCATAATGAGAATGTTTCTTCATTTTGTGAATTGGGAAGAAAAATGTAAGTACATTAAAAAAGATTGATATGTACTTTTTCATTGTAATAGCCAGGATGTTTTTTCTACCATGTTTAGTCATTTACTAGGTATTTTGGTACAATCTGTTAATCCTAGAAACTATGTAATATTACTAATCAGTGATCAGACACAAATCATACATTTCAAACTAAAATTTAAGATTTCAGACTGTTATGGCAAGTGCGCATATGTGACAAACAATATTCAATAAGCACTGTTAACACACACTGCACCATTCACGTTATTGACAAAATTAACTTCCATATGACTGCAGTCCCGCTATAAATAGTTTCAGTTAACTGATGCTCCTTTATTCCTCCTTTAGTTTTGTTTTTGCTTGTCTCAGGGCCATAAAGTGGAAGGTCAGCAAGTTAGAGATGAGGGGTAGCTAATACCTGCTTTTCAACATCTCTCTTACTATTTCTGTAGCCATAAGACAAATTAAACCAAATGTGGGGAAAATATATATTTCTCTAACATTCTCCTTCTATGAAACTTGTTTTTCACAAATATTTAATGAAATGAAAAGTAGTATTGAACACACTTTGTTTCCCACTTAAAAACTGGGACAAATGTGTGTCCTGAATGATTTTCTCAGGATGCCAGCAGATGTACATGAAAAATATGACTGTCCCAGCAAAAATAAAATTCTGCTAGGCAGAATCTAAAGCAGAAACAGTGGCCTGGTGTAGCACTCACCCCTGCATTCCCAATTACCGGGGCAAGGGATGGAAAGTTAAATGTGGGACAGATTGTGAAGTGTGGAACGGATAGATGGAGTCCCAGGAGGAATGCTCAAATTCAAACAAAACACTTTGTATGTCCTATTCCGAATGGATTCTGAGATAAGACACATTTAATGTACATTCTTGCTGGAACTAACGGCTTTACACGCAACTGGTCTGAATCATACTTAACAAACAGAAAACAAAAGGTTGTGCTAAATAACTCGAACAATGTTGAAAAGGTAGAAAATTTTAGTGACTAGAGAAGAATCACAAAGGGAGTCCCACAGGTTCCAATTTTGGGCCCATTCCTATTCCTATGACAGAAAGACATCCTGTTTAAAGTGGCTGAAAGCAACAAGGCAGATGGGACTAGAATAAAATGTCAAAGAAGTCAGGTGGGTGAGACACACACATGTGCCACTTGCCAAAAAACAAATTTACATTAAGTGTGTTCTATCTCACTAACCATTCAGAATACTGACTATACCTACATGAAGTTTTTTGCATCAAAAAAGCATTCCTGTCTTATCACCAAATGTCGGCCACCCTCCTGGGACACCCCTTATACAAATAATGGCATACTACTGATGGCCACGTAACACGGTGTGAGAACAGTGGTCATAGAGAGACCCTAACTGACAAGAACTTGGGACAAGTGCCACGCCTTGTTCATGACAATCAGTTTTGAACACGGCAAGCATTGCAGCCACCAGTGAAGTGGCCCACTGCAACTATTTTACGAACATAAACAGCAAGGGAACTGCACCCAATATAATTTCGACCGAAGTACCTAGGACATGGCCATATTGCAGCTGCCCATCTTGGGTGCACATCTTCAGTGGGCAAAAGAACACAGAATCTGGACAATAACCAATTTTAATGTGGTGCAACGAGTGGTGATTTTGCCCTTTTTCAAATGATGCAAGTTGTCAAGTAATAGTGATGGGACAAGAAACTGATCGAGTGATTTTTTGAATGAAACAACCACATGAAACTAGTCTGTGACCACATCAGCTATATGAATATTTTTCGCTCACTCCCTGGGTTTGAGTGTGAGACAACCGAATACGGAAGTTTTCATTCAGTCTCTCTGTTTGAGTGATCATTAAGCCTTTTTTCATTTGGGGCAGATCAACCAACGTCCTTTCGAGCTGGATGTGTAGCACCATCACCGGCAACCTTTGACACCACACAGCCAGGGCTGCAGCAGGCATGAGAAGCTGCTGGCACAGTGCGGACCACCACCTCGTACTGGTTGTGCAGGACACGTGCTTAATCGAAGAGGATTACTTTGGCATACCCACTCAGGGGCAGGACTACCCTCTGGAGGTTTGCGCTTACCCCAGTAGTATACTAATTCTGAAAGTGCTACATAACTGGGTTCACTTCACTCAGAAGAATTACCGAATAGTTCAGTCAATTAAAGTGGTCAAGAGTGTTTTCATCTGACAGAAAAACTACAGACTGGTTTCATTTTAAAAGAACAAATGAATAATAATCCAAAACAATATGTAAACTACACATGACCAAGTCAACTGTTTTCATTCGCTTGTTCCCACCACTAGTCCGGTACACTGGCAGCCCATTTAGGTAATTAACCCACAGGGTATTGGGTGTGCAGCTCAGGTCAGAGGTAGTTCTGTGATGTTTTCAGGGTGTTTTTCTCACTGTGACTAAGCACTCTATTTCAGGTTACCATGAATGTAAACCAGGATGTTTACTTCAAAACTCTCAGTGACCAAGGCTCAACATTTCTTCTACCTCTTCAGCATGAGTATGCTGTGGACACCCATTTTCTGTAATGGCAACAGCTGCTTTCACACAGCTGCACGCACACATTCCCGGTTTGACGAACACTCAGGCTTGCTATCGTGGCTCGACTGGTCCACTAGTTCACTAAGATTTCAATTCGGATTATTAGGTGAAATGTAGCAGTTAGCTTCCATGCAATTTGGTTACTGGAGGCAGTGTGACATAGCATTAGTGTGATACTGATGGAGGAGAGGGTGACTAATGTTTGTGTCCAGTGACTTATGGTGAGACACACAACAATAACAATGCATTGCTCAACAACAAATAATTACATACTTAGTGCCCTGCTAGGACCCCCCCCCCCTCCCCCCCCTCCTCTCTCTCTCTCTCTCTCTCTCTCTCTCGCCCCCCCCCCCCCATACACACACACACACACACACACACACACACACACACACACACACACACACACACACACACAATTCTGAGAAACATTAAAAAGCCATGTTTCTGAATACATATTTTTACAACTTTTTTCAACTGATTTCTTTATTTATACAAAAATTTTCTTTTTACTTTCTATTGTAGGAAATACATTTTTGGCATCTTTATTCAAGAAATTGGACAGAAGCCTAGTCAACACTTTGTCAGATCTGTTTACTGCAGTGCATTTGTGCTCGGACTACATTCTAAGATCCTACAACAGGAGGTCATCAGTGATATTGGATGGTAGTTCTGTGGATCACTTTTGCTACACTTCTGGAGTCGAGTGTAACTATGCTTTCTTCCAACCATTGGGCACAGTTTCTCATTGGAGGGATCTGTGGTGTATAGAGGTTAAAAGGCAGGTGTGTTCAGCTTCAAATTCTGTATAGAATCTGATAGAGATTCCATCACATCCTGAAGCCTTGTTTAATTTTAGTGATTGCCTCTATTTTTGTATGTCACTGATACTAATATCTACACCACTGAACATTGCAGTGGTATGACAGTGTAACTGGGACCGTAAATCTGTACCTTCCTTGGTGAAGGAAGGTTTGAAAACAGTGTTCGGCATTCCTGCTTTTACTTTGGCTATCCTCATTTTTTTTTTTTTTTTTTCCTGGATCATCTGTGACTACCAGAGCACTAACTTTGGAACCACTGACAGCCTTAAAATACGACCAGAGTTTCTTTCGGTTTTTACGAGAGGTCTTGCTTTAAGATTTTGCTGCCGTTCTCATTAGAGGTACTGCCATTTTGAAAGGCAAAAGTCTTTCATTCAGCATTTCTACTTCTTCACATCCATAAAATATTGCAGCAAAGAAGATAAAAACCGAGAACATCTATAAGAGGGCAAAATTTGATGTGGAAACTGTTACACAGGAAGCTATGGAAGGAACATGTTCTGTGTATCCAAGATGGATTTTCACTCTGCACTGAAGTTTGCACCGATACGAAACTTCCTGGCAGATTAAAACTGTGTGCCTGACTGGACTTTCACGAGCAAGTGCTCTACCAACTGAGCTGCCGCAGCATGACTCACACCCTGTCCTCTCAGCTTTACTTCCGCCAGCACTCTTCATCTCCTACCTTCCAAACTTCACAGAAATTCACTCTGGAAACAACTCGCAGACTGTGGCTCTGCAATATCCTTCCTTCCACAAGTGGTAGTCCTGCAAGTTTCACAGAACTTCTGTGAAGTCTGGAAGGTAGGAGAGAGGTACTGGTTGAAGTAAAGCTGTGAGGATGGGTCACGAGTTGTGCTTGGGTAGTTAAGTGGACAGTGCACTTGCTGGTGAAAGGGAAAGGTCCTCTGCATACATCGCAGATCGAGATCCGAAAGCAAGAGCTAAAGTGCACTTACGGTGACCACAGCTCTTCTGTTGTGTGCTGTTGTTGGTGTATTGTTATCATTAGTCATAATCAGTGGGTGACAGAATCTGGTAGCCAATGAGAATCTGTCAATTTTTAATTGCGACTGTCACATACCAGTATATTTGGTTGTTTTTTTCCGAATATGTTGCAATTTCCGAGGTGGTGGTTAGAGTGGGATGGGACCTAATAGTTCAGCTTCATTTACAAAGCATAGGACATCATGAACGAGCAACTTGGTTGGCTACCACGTCCAACTCATAATTTGTCATGTTCATTTCCTGTCATTCATCACGTGAATGGTTACCGAAAACAGCTCGTAACAGAACAGTCCGAGAGACCAAGAGTGGGCATTTAGCCAAAGCAAGCCTTATATGATATGCCTTGAGGAAGAACTGATTTTAATTCTTTTTAATCACAGACGAAAACTGAAAAATTGACTGAAGAGAATGAAACTCGACATTCCATTTGGGGTGATCTACACCTACATTCGCACTCTGCAAATCATTCTATGATGTGTAGTGGAAAATTCTTCTGGTACCACTATCTGATACCCCCTTTCTTGTTCCATTTGCAAATGGTTCTGGAGAGAATGGCTGTCGGTAAACCTCCTTAGGAGCTCTAATTTGCCTGATTTTTTCCATTGTAGTTGTTTTGCAAGACGTGTTGGAGGAACTAGTACGCCGCCCAGATATTCTGAGAACATACTTTCTCAGAATTGCAACAGTACATCTCCGTGAAGCACAGTGCCTCCTTTGTAACATCTGTTTGTCGACCATCTCTGCAATACTCTCGTGCTAACTAAATGATTCTGTGATGTAACACACAACTCTTTGTTCAATCTTCTCTCTCTCTTCTACAAACTGAGCTGATCAGCAACACTCAAGAATCAGTTTAACAAGCATTTTGTAAGCCACTTCTTTCGTGGATAAATTTCAATTAATTAAGATTCTCCCAATGAACGTCAGGTTGGAACCTGCTTTTTCATTAAAATTTATTTATGTTCAGTGACAGTCATCAGTCCCTGCACCAGTCTTCAATTCTCTGCCCTTCTGTTATAACTCCCTCACCATATCAGTTGCACTATCTGTGAACAGCCTCATCAAACTTTTGATGTTATCTGTCAGATCATTAATATAAGCTGTAAACCGTAATGCCTCTATCACTCCTGAAACTACTGTACATCGGTAGACTTTGTTCTGTTAAAAATGATGTGGCGAGTTTTATCGGTAAGAAATTCCCGACTCCAATCACAAATCTCATGCAATTCCTTGTAAGCTCGTAAAATGTTTACCAAGTGACAGTCCGGAACTTTATGAAATGCCTTCCTAAAATCAAGGAAAATTGTGTCAACCTGGGTGCAGAATGAGCTGAATTTTGCAAGAAATCTACTTGAAATCCATATGCATTTTTACACAGAAGAATATCATTCTCCAAAGAGATCTTCAGTCTGAAGACAGGTTTAATGCCGCACTCCATGCTGATCTATCCTGTGTGAGCTGCTTCCTGTCTGAGTAACTACTGCATCCTACATCTAGCTGAACCTTCTTACTGTATTCATGCTTAGACCTTCCTCTACAACAATTCTTTCCATTACCAAAGTGATTATTCCTTGATGCCTCAGGATGTATCCTATCAACTGATTCCTTCTTTTAGTTAATCTGTGGCATAAATTTCCTTTTCCCCCAATTCTATTAAGTACCTCCTCATTAGTTATTTGATCCACTCAGCTAATCCTCAGCATTCTTCAACAGCTCCAAATTTCAAAAAGATCTATTCTTTTCTTGTCTGAACAGCTTATCGTCCGTACAAGGCTACAGTCCAGAGAACTGACTTCTTAACACTTACATTATATTAGATGTCAAGAAATTTCTTTCTTTATGAAATGTTTTTCTTGCTATTGCTAGCCTGCATTTCACATCATCTCTACATCAGCCATATCAGTTGTTTTGCTTACCATACAGCAAAATTCGTCTACTACTGTTATACAACAAATTAGAAAGGAAATGCGAGAGTAAAATTTTCTAAGTTCAAACAGGTGGGGTTAATCACGTGAAAGTATCAACAGCAGCCAGCTGGGAAGTGTAAATATTTTAAGACCACTATTCAGTCAGGAAGACAGCAACCTCAATACACCTTTGTGTGACTACGAGGGAGCTCAGCACAGAATGGTTAGAAGAGAACAGACCAAACTGCTTTTGTTACTCTTGTAACATTATGTAAGAGACACTAAGCAAGACACAAATTTGCCTAGCAGGAGTTTGACTAAGCAATAAAGATACTGTAACAAATGTGTTAAGCAAACGTAGTGGAACTGAAGACTGCTGACAACTTGAGAATAGCAGAACCAATTCGGTCATTACGGTTGATGTCGTAGAGCAGAGCCTCTCCTCGATGACACAAATACTCCGTCCCACTAGCCTAGAACATTCTATCAGTTGGATTGATGGCGTTCATGCCAGTCACACTCAATTCTGTGATTATGGTACGGTGACATCTCGTGTGTGAGATTGTTCTTGTGTTGATCTTACAACTGCTGCCTCACAAGAAGATCAGCGATCCGTATCCACGGATAATGAAAGCCAGCATCCAGTAATGAAGTCGGCACAGCAGCCAGCACTGATGGGTAGTCTAGGGAACTACCAACAAGGCTCTGGGACATGGCAGAAGCTGCCCTGTACCTCAAGCATTGCACTAGTCTGACTACCTGCTGTACCAGCGGGACAGGTTCAGCATTCAGCACATCATCACGGTATCTGACACCGCAGTCTACCTGAGGGGACAACACTGGCAGTGATCTGGGAGGGATTGGTACTCCCCAAAATGCCGTATGAATCAAACACACACATCACGGTCACCGCCCTCTCCAAGCAGGGCTACCAACATGGTGTGTTTACCTCACCAGCACTCGCGACTTCTGCTCCGAGCTGATGTGGCATCCTCAGCAGCTATGAGTCCACTGTTGGACTCAGTGGATTGCTCTTCAGATTTTGTTGACACCAACGGTCACAGAAGAAAAAGTAAAGACTTGTATTCTGAGTAATGAATGAAATAATCATAAATACTGTAGGAGTTTCCAACCCAGTAGTGTTCAAACCCTACACTGCTTTCAGTAACTCATTTTTCAATCTAATTCCTTCAGCATTACCTAATTTATTTCATCTACACTATGTCCCTTCCTTTACTTTGCTGATGTCGATCTTTTGGAATCTTTTCAAGGCACTACCCATATTGTTCAACTGCTCTTCTAAGTCCTTTGCCATCTCTGACAATCATGTCATCAGCAACCTTCAAATCTTTTATTTAAGATAAAACTGAATATTTCATATTAGTCGTCAGCTTTGATCAGTGACAAAGGAAATGTGCAACAAACAGTGTTAATGACATGCAACTATAATGGATATCAATGGTGATTTTTTTTTTTTTTTTTTTTTTTTTTTTTAAAAAAACAGGCTAAACTACAGATCAGCCTGTCACCACAACCAGGTCTTCTTAGTTTCACATTCACTGTCTTTGTCAACTCGCAATCATGTTGTCACCTTCCAAATTAACTTAGACCTCAGGTTAAGCTACAGATCAATCTGTCACCACAGACATGTTGTTGTGCTTTCACATTTGGTGGGGTCATCAATTAACAATAAAACTGTTAATATATGCACCAATATGTATTGTTACAGGATTCATCAACATCATGTCACAGGTCAAAGCTGACAATTCGTATCAAATATTACTCTTGACCCTTTATTTCTTCTCCCTGAACATTAATTTCATTCCAAATTTGCCCTTGGTTTTCTTTACTTTGTGCTCAATGTACAAACTGTCTAATGTCGGGGATAGGATGCAACCCTTTCTCACTTCCCAAATACAGATTCCCTTTCATGTTCTCCGACTAACTACAATTGCCACTATAGAGTTGTTTCTGCACTAGTTCCAAATAACCTTTCACTCCCTGTGTTTTGTTCCTACCAACAGCAAATTTCAAAGAGTGTAATCCAGTCAACACTGTCAAAAGCTTTGTTTAAATCTACAAATGCAATACATGTGGGTTTGCCTTTCTTCCACCCATATTCTATGATGCAACACAGGGCCAGCATTAGCTTCTGTGTTCGTACAATTCTCCAGAAACCTAACAGGTACTCCCCAGAGTTGGCTTCTACAAGTTTTGGCATTATTCTGTACATATTTCTTGGCCATACGTTCCATCCATGTTTTATTAAACTAATGAATTAGTAGTATTCACATTTGTCAGCAGCTGCCTTCTTTGGAATTGCAGTTATTACATTCTTCTCAAAGTTTGAGGGTATTTCCCCTGTCCCTCAATAATTTTGAAGGAATGTCATCTACTCCAGTGGTCTTGTTTCTAGCCAGATCTTTCGAGCTCTGTCAACTTCTCTTGCAGTAACATAACTTCCATCTCACCTTCACCTACTTGCTCTTCTCTTTATATAATGTTGTCCTCTATTCAGGCCCTCTATTCATCCCTTCCACCTTTCAGCTCTCCCTTCTTTGCTTAGTACTCACTTGCCAGCTCACCTTTTAATGTTCATGCAGCTGCTTCTTTTCTCTCAAAAGGTGTCTCTAATTATCCTGTAAGAGCATTTACCTTTCCCCTAGTCATACAAGTTTCTACACTCGTAGATTTGTCCTCTAGCCCTTCCTGCTTAGCCGTTTTGCATTTTCTGTCAATCTTACTTTTCAGACATCTGCATTCCTTTTTTCCCCCCACTTCATTTGAAGCATTCTTATGTGTTATTCTTTTATCAATTACATTCATTGTCTCCTGTGTTATCAAGTATTGCAACTAATCATTGTCTTTTTACCTATGTGATCCTCAGTTGTTTTCACTATTTCATTTCTCAAAGCTACAACATTTGTCTTCTGTCACATTCCATTCTCTGCTTCACTGCAACACTGCCTATTGCGCCCTCAGATATTCTCAATGACATCTTGTTTTTTCAGTTTATATAGGTCCCATATTCTTAATTTCCTACCATTCTGTAATTAACTGAATTTTAATCTCCAGTTCGTAACCAATAAATTATAGTCTGAGTCGATATCTGCTTCTGGCAGTGTCTTGCATTTTAAAATCTCGTTTCAAAATACCTCTCTTAAATTGAAACCTTCCTGTGTCCCACATCTTTTCCAAGTAATACAATCCTCTTTCATGATTCTTAAAGCACTAGCGATGATCAAATTATGCTCTGTACAGAATTCTACAAAATGACTTCCTCTTTCATTTCTTTCCCCAACTATTTTTCCTTTTTCTCTTTTTCCTACTATTGACTTCTAGTCACCCATCACAATTAAATTTTGATCACCCTTAACTATCCAAATAATTTACTTTACATCTTCATAAATTCATCCAATCTTTTTTTCAACTGGCACATAAACTTATACAATGGTTATTCAAAAGATTTTGGACTTACATTTATAAAATCAATCTCCGTTGAGGTTGTTGGGTTGTTTGTGGGAAGAGACCAAACAGCGAGGTCATCGGTCTCATCAGATTAGGGAAGGATGGGGAAGGAAGTCGGCCGTGCCCTTTCAAAGGAACCATCCCGGTATTTGCCTGGAGCGATTTAGGGAAATCACGGAAAACCTAAATCAGGATGGCCGGACGCGGGATTGAACCGTCGTCCTCCTGAAAATCTCTGTCGAAATACAATTGTTTGACACTAGTTACCCACAAAGTAGTCCCCTTCAGCTTGCACACAACTCCCCCAACACTGTTGGCACTGCAGGAAGCATCTCTGGAAAGCCTCTTTTGGTATGTTGTGCAGCTGCTCCATTGAGTTCTGCATAATGTCTTCCATGTTCTGAAATTGGGTCCCTTTCAGAATCCTTTGCAGTTTAAGGAAAAGCCAGAAGTCACTCATGCTAGGTCAGGTGGACAGGAAGGTTGACAAACCACACCCGTTTTGTCTTTGGCCAAAAAACTCTGAATTAATTATGAACGAAGAACTGCCCAGTGCCCAAAAGTCCGGCTATGTACGTCTCACTGCATCAAGAAGACAACGCAGAACCTCTTGGTAGATAGTATTCCTTATTGACATTAGTACCTTCTGGGGTGTACTCACAATGGACCATGCTATTGGAGGCAGTCAGCATGAAACTGCCTTATTTTTTTATATTTCAGGAATGATTGATACTTTCATTGTGATGACAGGAACTTTGTTCCTGGGTCATACCCATAAACCCAGGACTTGTCACCAGTTATCACTGCATTAAGAAAGTTGAAATTATTGTTCACACTATCCAGCATGTTCTGTGCCTTCTCCAAACAAAGTTGCTTCTGCTCAATTATTAGCAATTTTGGGACAAATGTTTTCTGAGATTCTCCTGCCATCTGAATGTTCTGTTGAAATGGAATGAATGGATCCTAAATTAATTTTAGCCTCATCTACAAATTCTCCAATTGTCATTTGTCTATCCTGCATAACAAGGGTGCTTACATGATCAATAACAACCTCATTTGAAGATGTTGAGCGCCTATCTAAACATACTTCACTCCTTACCGATGAGCAGCCATCTTTGAAGCGGTTTTACTGCTCCTTTATCTGGGTAGTACCCATTGCTTTGTCCCCAAACACTTGTTGAATCGTGCGGATTGTTTCAATTTGAGAATCACCAACCTTATAACAAAATTTGATGCAATACGGTTGTTCCACTTCTCTGTCATTTTGACAACAACACAAAATCTGACAACTACAAATTACATGTGGTCACCTATAAATGACTAGCCAGTGACTGGTTGTTCTGCAATCAGGCATGCACACTACAATGCCTATAAACATAGTCCGCACATGTGCTTCAATACCATTGTTGGTTTCACCAATAAAAAATAAGGTTAGATACTTTTTGAACAGACCTCATACTACAGTGGTGAGTGTTAGCTTCATGCTTGTCTTGCCTACAATAATGTATTCACTATGCTCTTCACAGTATTTTATTCACATTCTTAATTTCTTACTCATTATTATGGCTACTTCTGCATCTACATTTACCTCTATAATTTGCAGACTACCCACGTGAGATGCACGGCAGATGGTACATCCCATATATACAAGTTATTGGGTTTTCCTCCTGTGCCATTTACATATGCAATGTTGCAAGAATGATCATTTGAATGCCTCTGTGCATGCAGCAATTATTGTAAATCTTATTCTCACAATCCCTATGTGAGGAATATGTAGGGGATTGTAGTATATTCCTTGAGTCACCATTTAAAGCCAGTTCTGGAAACTTTTTTGGGACAGTTTAAGTCTATCTTCAAGAGTCTTCCAGTTCAGTTTCTTCAATATCTCTCTGCACTCTCCCATGGATTAAACAAACCTGTGACCATTTGTGCTGCCATTCTGTGTATACATTCAATATCCCCTATTAGTCCTATTTGGTACAGATCGCACACACTTGAGCAATATTATAGAACTGGTTGCATGAGTGATTTGTAAGCAAATTCCTTTGTAGACTGATTGCACTTCCCTAATAAACCAAATTCTATCATGTGCTTTACCCACAACTGAGCCTATCTGATCATACCATTTCATATCCCTAGAAAGTGTTACATCCAAGTATTTACATGAGTTGGCCATTCCAACAGTGACTCATTGACATGATGTTTTTTTCATTTTGTAAGTGAACAGTTTTACATTTCTGAACTTGCAAAGCAAGTTGCCAATCTTTGCACCCACTTTGAAATCTTATCAAGGTCTGACTGAATATTTATGCAGTTTCTTTCAGATAGTACTTCATTGTAGACAACTGCATCATCTGTAAAAAGTCTGAAGTTACTGTTAACACTGTCCGTAAGGTCATTAATGTAAAACATGAACAGAAATATGATCATACATTTAACAGTATGTGTAGATGTGGTACCAAGACAAACGCTTTTCGGAAATCAAGAAAGACTGCATCTATGTGACTGTCCTGATACAAAGCTTTCAGTATGTCATGTGAGAAAAGTGCAAGTTTGGTTTCATACGATCGATGTTTTCACAGTCTGTGCTGGTTGGCCACGGAGGTCATTCTGTTCGAGATATCTTATTATGTTTGAGTTGAAAATTCACTATAAGATTCTACAACAAATTGATGTCAAGGATATTGGACACTAATTTTGTGGATCACTTCTACAACCTTTCTTGTAGACAGATGTGACCTGTACTTTTTTCTAAGAACTGGACACGATTTTTTGTTCAAGGGATCTATGATACATTATAGTTAGAAGAGAGGCTAACTCAGCTACAAACTCAGTATAGAATCTGACAGGGACTCCATTAGGCCCTTAAGCTTTATTCGATTTCAAAAATTTGAACTGTACTGACTAAAATTTTCTAATTGACCTATCCAATTATGGAATCTAACATTTCACATGCCAACCCATAGAATGACAGTTTTGTTTTTCCTGATGACGACATCCTACTGAGAAGTCTTTGTTCGGGGATGCAAATGGGAGACAATGAGGCGTGCTGAAAAGTACGTAAGAATTTTATATTCTGTCCTCAATATCAGTTGAGAGATTACATGTCACCTACATACTTGATCAACTTACCTGTTTCACTGATGTTAAGTTGCAACCTCTGCCACAAGAGGACTCTGAGCTGTAGTGTATAACGTATCAGTGTATAATGTAACTAAGTTGGTGCACGAGAAACACCATGTTGTAATCGAGTTTCTAACCACAGGTAACTTTATCCACACATGGGATTATCCTGTTCTTCTGCACGACAATTCCAAACCACACGAGCATTGTAACATCTGAAACAATCCGACTCCTCAAGTTTACAATACAGCCCTGACTTGGCCCCGTCCCATTTTCATCTGTTTCCAAAACTTAAAGAACACCTTTGAGGACTTCACTTTGGTAGTGGTCAAGTTGTGCAAGCAGAGGTGAGGTTGTGGCTCCATCAACAAAGTCAAACATTCTACTGTGTCGGTGTAAAAAAAAAAAAAAAAAAAAGTCTCATTGGGGAAAAATGTCTTCATTGACAAGATGACTATGTTGAGAAATAAAAATGTAGACATGAAGAATAAAGATGTAGAAAGCTAATGAAGTTCGTATTATAAGGGACAATCAAAACATTTCCATTTAATGGCTGTACTGTCCAGAACCAGTATGCCAATCAGACAAAATCACCATGAGCACTGAGGCTGTCAACCCACCAACACACCAGATCAAAGATACCTATTTGGTAAAAGAATGTGTCCTGCTGTGTGAAGAAGTCCGTAACTGCTTGCTGTACATCCTCGTCCGACAGGGATTGTTGACTCTTCACGGCCTTTTTTAAGAGACCAAAGGCACGATAATCACACAGGAAGAGATCTAGATCAGGGCTTCCCAATGTGTGGTCCACAAACCCCTTAGGGGTCCGCCGGCTCTCTCTAGGGGGTCCGTGGCCACCCTTCACCAAATCATGTAAAGTAATGAGTAAAATTATTGAATAAAAATGTGAAAATCAAATTCATCACCTTTTTTTTTTCGTGTGAAAAGATGTGTACTTTTACTTCAGGTTGTATTCCCAAGCAGCTTTTGCGGTTCCTAAGTGAGAATGCATACACAGTTTAGTGCCAGAGAATGCTGCTTCTCTGATCAACTGTTTCACAACAATACGGGGGTCGTTTGTGCACTGGCTCACGGCGGTAGATGCGCTGAAACCTTTTATGCATGCGTGGAGTGAGCTTTGTCAACCAATCACAGCACTTGCTGGCACGTATGCGGCGCCAGGCATCATTAAATGTTAAACTTGCTTTGTCAGTGCACTACCTATTTCATAAGTCGATTTTTGACCTTCAAGTTGTTTTCATTCAGCTCTAAACCAAAGACTATTGATACTTTGAGGGGTGGGGGAGGTCATTGGGAACAGACTAGGGGTCCGCCATGGATTTGACTGAAGAAGGGGTCCACCAGCTGAAAAGGTTGGGAAGCCCTGATCTAGACTATATGGCAGGTGCTTGAGTGTCTCTCATTCAGTTGGCTTAACTTCTGCAATACATTTGTGATATGGGACCAGTAATCAAATAACAGAGTGAACATAACCTCTCCAGCAAATGGCGCACTCCAGAAATTCTTTGGATGAGGGGACAATGGATGACATCTCTGCACTGTCAATGCTTTTGACTCCGGTTCCCAGCGCTGGCACCAGCTTTCATCGCCTGCAACAGTGTGCTCAAGGACACCACTGCACAATGATGGTTTTCGACAGACATACTGCCCCATATACTTTCCCCATTCTCTGATGGATGTCTACCTGTGACTGTCCTTTAGCAATCATGAGAAAAACAACAGCATACAGGTCCTGTTTGGATGTATTTGGTAATAACATAGCCATAGTTCACATTTCTGCATTTACCGCACGCAAATTGGAAACACGCGAATGTCATGCTAATCCCTTTTCTACATGTCAGTGCCCATATATCCGCATCAGTGTCGTGCTGCATTGCATATATGCTGCTGTTATGCCCTCAAATGCATACCTTTTGATCGCCCCTTATGTTTACTGAGCTTTGAGAGTTTTCACATAAAAAATCTGGGGGCACCATTTCTCAGCATGCCCTTGTATTTTACCTCCAGAATATTTTAACCAAGAGGATGCTATTATCATTTAGCTATACAGTAAAGCTGCATGACTTCAGAACAAAGTAACAGCTGTACTTTCCTCTTGCCTTCAGCCATTCACAGTACCAGCACAGCAAGGCCATTTTGCCCGAGATGTTACAAGGCGAGATCAGTTCATCATCTAGACTGTTGCCCCTGCAATTACTGAAAAGGCTACTGCCCCTCTTCAAGAAACCCATGTTTGTCTGGACTCTCCACAGATACCCTTCCATTGTGATTGCACCTTCCATACACTTTCTGTACCATTGAAGCATGCATGCCACCCCATCTCAACAAGGTGCTTGGGCGTCCCTCTGTATAGTCTGATTTAATCTGACTACATTCCATAAGCCATATTTTATTTACAGTCACCTTATAATGTCTTTTCAAGACATTATCCATTTCATTTAGCTGCTCTTGAAAGACCTTCATTGTCACTAAAAGAATTACAATGTCAGCAAACCTTGAAGTTTTAATGTCTTCTCCCGAAACTTTAATTTGCTTTCTCAATTTCTCCTTGGTTTTCTTCACTGCTTGCTCCATGTACAGACTGAACAACATCAGAGATAGATTACAACCCCATCCCACTCCCTTCTCAACCATTGCTTCCCTTTCATGCCCCACAACTCTTGTAACTGCAGTCTGATTTCTGTATAAGTTGCAAATGACATTTTGGTCCCTGTATTTTACTCCTACTACCTCCGCTATTTCAAAGTTTGGTTCAGATGGTCAAAATCTTTCTCTCAAACTACAACTGATAAAAATTCTTGTCTTAAGTTAAATTTCTAAGGTAAGTAATAGATTCAGTACCGCCTCACAAATTGCTACATTTCTTCGTAACCATAACTGGTCTTTCCCATTCTTGGCTTCTACTAATTCCATTCCTCTCCACATAACTCGTGTCAGTATTTTGCAACCATGACTTGTTAAACTGATAGTCTCGTAATACTAACACCTGTCAGCACCAGCTTTTTTTGGAATTGGAACAATTTTTTTTTTTTTCTTTTTGAAGTTTGAGGGTATTTCGCCTGCCTCACATATCTTGCACACCAGATGGAAGTCTTTTGTCATGACTGACTCTCCAAAGGCTTCAGCAGGTATGGCAGAATGTCATCTACTCCAGGGGCCTTGTTTCGACATAGATCTTTCATCTTTCAGTGCCCTGTCTAACTCTTCTCACAGGATCGTATGTCCCACCTCATCTTTATCCATTTGTTTTTCCCTCCCACAATACTGTCTTCTAGTTTTCACAAGTGAATTACTTGGAACTGAGTATTCAGTTACTTGAGAATGGGTACACAGCCAAAATGTCATAGAATATGAAATAAAAATGAAATGGAGATGTGTAATAGCTGATGCAGAGCCCTTATTTCTTTGAAATAGTTTCACATAGACATAGAAAATTTAAATGGGGAACTGAAGTTTTATAGTTCCCGATATCTCACAGCTGACAATACTACAAGGGCTGGAACTTTAATAGCAGCAACTATTTATTTACAACTTATACAATATAGATGTATTTTGAAGCAGTCACCAGCACTTAATATAATCAACTGCTAATGATGTGCTAGTTGTATTGATAGTCTGAGTGGAGTGGGCTACTGCCTGACAGATCTCTGTAACAGTTCTGAAGCAAATGCCATGATGTGCTTCTTCAATTTGGGAATCAAGTTGAAGCCACAAGGGGTTAAGCCTGCAGAATGGGTGGGTGGTACAGCACATCCCAGCCCCATCGATCAAACAAATCTGTCACAACTTGCACTGCATAGGACCAGGCACTGTTCTGCAAAATGACAGGTGGGTCCTGCAGAAAGTGTCACTGCTTCTTTCTCTAAGCTGTTCAGTTTTGGGACACAGCCTGTGATCACCTGAGACAGAAACAGCGACACTTTCTGCAGAATCTGCCTGTCATTTTACAGACAATGGTCGATCGCTTGTGGCTCGAGTTGCGACTGATCTGTTCAATTGATAGGACTGGGGCGTGCTGTATGACCAATCACACTCCCCAAACATAAGCCCTTTGGACTTTGACTTGATTTTTAATATGAAGGAAGCACTTCACAGCATTCATTACAGAACAGTTACATAGATCTGTCAGCTGACAGACCACTCTAGTTGAAATATCAATACAATTAACATTTGTAAGGCTGTCCTACAACTTCCACATTGTGAGCAATGGGTTAAACACTATGCTGTTGACTGCTCTGAATGACAGTAAAACTTGGCAACATGTGTCTATTTTGTATAAGCTGTAAACAACTGATAGCCACTATTAAAGTTCCAACCCTCATATAAATAGGCTTCCAAAAAATGGAAAACTACGCTTCAGGAAGATCAGTATTGGATACAGAGAAATGTAGGGACGTGAGGCAATACTGACCCCGTGAATTATCTGAGAAGATCATCTGAAGAAAGGCAAACCTATGTTTATAGCATTTGTAGATATAAAGAAATGCTTTTAGCAAAGTCGTTGGTAACTGATATTTGAAACTCTGAAGGTAACAGGGATTAAATACAGTGAATGAAAGTTTATGTAGAACTTGAGAAGAAACAGGTTAAGAGTTGAAAGGAATGAAAGGGAGACAGAAATTGAGAAGGGTGTGACACAGTGTTGCAGTCTCTTCAGTGATGCTGAGGGATCAGATTATAACAGGATTATTAGATGAGTTTTGCCATTTGGGCTGAGTCACAGTCATGTATAACTGTCTAAATGGTAACAATATAATAGAGGGAAACATTCCACGCGGGAAAAATATATTTAAAAACAAAGATGATGTGACTTACCATACGAAAGCGCTGGCAGGTCGATAGAAACACAGACAGACACATACATACACACAAAATTCAAGCTTTCGCAACAAACTGTTGCCTCATCAGGAAAGAGGGAAGGAGAGGGAAAGACGAAAGGAAGTGGGTTTTAAGGGAGAGGGTAAGGAGTCATTCCAGTCCCGGGAGCAGAAAGACTTACCTTAGGGGGAGAAAAGGACGGGTATACACTCGCGCGCACACACACACACATATCCATCCACACATATACAGACACAAGCAGACATTGCATTGGGAGAAGAGTCTGGTAAGCAATAAAAGGATTCAATTATCATTTTATGCCCAACCCTCATACTGAGTCTTGCCCAAATTATCCCACATGCAGCTTCACTTTCTAGCTCAGTGGGTTTGAATTTTTTGTCTACTGTGACAAATAAACCACCTTCGTTCCCTAATAGGCTATCCTTTTGATATACTCTTAAATTTTCTCCAAAAATCTCACTGCTATCAATTTCAAGTTTCAATTAGCTTTCTGTACCTTTTACACTGTATGCTTCACTGCTTTTCAGGAGTGCTTCTAACTTTGGCACTTTGTTACGAATGCTTCGGAAGTTTACCATTAGGATTTTAATAATCTCTCCTGTGGGAGGCATTTCTTTCGATCTTTCATTGTTATTTCTGGGTTTCCCACAGCCATCGTTATCTAGACTGGATGGAGAGTCACCTAATCTAAAAAACTCGTGTGCACACCCCCACACACGGTCAGCTACCTGAGTAGCAGCCTCTGTAGTGCACACCTGACTTTTTTGGGGGATCTTCCAGTTCTCAACATTATGGCACCAGTCCAGGAAGTAGCAGCCTAGCTTGTTACAGAACTTTCAAAATCTCTAGTTCAGTCCTTCCACTTGACTCAGAACCAAAGGGCCACGATCAGTTCTGGGGACAATGCTGCAAACTGTGAGCATCATGAAACCGTGTCATTGTAGGATTAATGTCAAAATGTAATGATGGGTAACTGATCTCACTTGGTGAAATATGTTCTCCTTCAACAAAGACACTGAAACAGCTCATATGTTTCTGACCATTGCCGCCAAAATTGTCAGCTGGCACTGTGAACTGCTACAAGAATCACTATGCTAAAGATTTGGCCTCTCGCATCTGTATTCTCTTTCCGAACTCAAAGATGTCACACAAGAGAAGGAAATACTTGCAAAGGGATGAGACTGGTCAAAAGTGTCCTGTTGCAGAGCTTGTTAAACTTCTTTTACGAGAGATAAAAAATGATTGAGTAAAGAAAATGTTGGACACAATGGTTTACATCTATGTCTATGTCTTCACCTATGTCTAAACTCTGTAAACCACCATGAGCTACATGGTAGAGGGTACATCCCACTGTACCAGTTATTATGGTCTCTTCCCATCCCACTGACATACGGAGTGCTGGAAGAATGACTGTCTGAATGCCTCTGTGTGTGTGGTAATTATTCTAATCTTATCCTCATGATCATTATGTGAACGATATGTAAGGGATTACAGTTTATTCCTATAGAGTCATCATCTACAGCCGGTTCTTCAAACCTCCTTAATCAACTGTCTCAGGATAGTTTACGTCTATCTTGAACAGTCTTCCAGTTCAGTTCCTCCAGTATCTCTGTGACGCTTCCCAAGGATCAAACAAACCTGTGACCATTCATGCTGTCCTTCTCTGTATATGTCCAATATCCTCTATTAGTCCTATTTGGTTTGGGTCCCACACGCTTCAGCAATATTATAGAACTGGTCACATGAGTGATTTGTAAGCAATCTCCTTTGTGGACTGATTGCACTTCTCCAGTATCATACAGATATAATGAACTCTACCACCTGCTTTACCAACAACTGAGCCCATGTGAGCATTCCATTTCATGTCACTACAAAGTGTTACACCCATGTATTTGTATGAGTGAGCCAATTCCAACAGCGACTCATTGATGTTGCAGTCATGGGATTTTTTTTTTTAAGTGCACAAATGGTTTGAACCAAAATATGATGTAATAACCAAGACCAAAGAAGAGTAAAGCGCTGTTCTTAGAGATACAAGCCCTCACATTCCTGTCTAAAAACAGAAAATGAGAAAGAAAGATGAAGAACATGTGCATTTAGAATCTATAGCTTAATGTTCACCACATATCATAAATCAATCTAACTTATTGGTCCTAATGGCTACAAGACCTTCGTTGTAACTTCAGCCATTGTATTTCAAGACTTAACGATGTACATATGATGCAGTTCCTGATTAGTTTTGAGAGAGAGATTGTCTAAAGCCCACTTAGTATTGTGTGTGAAAGAGCTACAATGCCTACTGTATACACTGGTTAACAGGCATGCAGAGCATATTTACCAGTTTATAAGCTAGGTATAAGACCCAACAACATTACAGTCTATTGTGCACTCTTTTGCACATAATTTAATATGGAGTTAAGTAAAATATTCATCACAGGTGACTCTGGTTAGTGTACAGCATCAAAATTTCATTGTTAACAATTATGGCAGCAGATACGTTAAAACCTCATCCTAACACCTAATCTTCTCAAATCGTATTAAGGAAACCCCTTGTTTAAACTGCACCCCTGTTACGGATACATCATCAACAGCATCTCGTGACAGAGATAAGGAACTTAGGATTAATCCATGATATTTATGAGTCATGTAATAACAAACTGCTGTGCCTACTATTCCCATTGCTGGTGAAATTAAAAAGATTACAACCATTTCTTAAAACCAGGATCAAACTGACTGTATTCAAACTGAATGCTACTGCATATCCTTTCAGTATGCACAAGATTTCTGTAGTGCCATCAACTTCATATCCATTGTCTTCCGGATTTTGTTCATCTCTGTAGAGATGTGTTTCTGCTAGCAGTCATCACACTTTTTGTAAGAAAGTAACGTTTGTTAAGTCAATACAATTTTCTTCACAGGTCTAAAGGATTTTTTTTTTTTTCAATCATATTAATTGCTGCAGTAGTACTGACAACTACGGAATAAACTGTTCAAAAATGTCAAGTACGTAGCAATGTGCATTGTGATCCTGTTTCCCTTCGCTGTTAATATTGTTCTATGCTCAGACCTTAACATCACAGTTTCTGATATAACAAGTTTATTTTAATAAATGGTCATTATTATAGGAAACAACAGAAATGCTAGGATGCTGTCTGAGACAGTTCGTCAGTGTCAAATATCATCCGTTCTTCGTGTTTAACGATTATTTTGTTAGCATGACAGCTTCCGTTGACGAAATTTTGTAACTGTCGAGATACTGCGAAAAGGTTCAGAGACTAAAACGAATCGTTTTAATTTTATCAACACCATCTGATAAGTCGTGTCCGGCCATAATTTGCGCTAGGTTTCGTAAAATGTTTCCTGATAATTTCCAAAAATCGTGACAGGGTAATTTTACAGTTTTTCATGGAATCTTGGGGGCATTCGAAGTGTCTCATTCGTAACCCTTGATCCGTAGACCAATTAGAGAGAGTGACATATTTACACATTAACTACGAGTGTGTCATGTTACCTGTAGTTGAGATTCACCACTTTATTGAAGAGGAATGCTCTACCAGTCGCACCAGTGAATCTCGTGCTAATTAGCTCACTTCTGTTTGTGAGGAAAGTATCACAAGAAGCGCATGAGAAAAGACGAGAGCCTCCAATATGGTCCAGAAAAATGCGACCCATTTTTTTTCTGGAAGTCCTCAAAGCTCTGCGAACACATCACCATATTTGTTCTTATTATTCGATATTGTAACGTAAATAAAGTCTTCCTCGCTATAAACTACAACGGTTTTCATTTCCACTGTTAAGTTTTTACCTCAAAACACGTGCTCACGACACAATTGTATCAGAAAATGGACTGGCTTACGCGATTTCTTTGTGTCTCAGAATGACCTCTCGGATGCCAAACCAAAACACAAGACAGCTGTTTACGATGACGTAGTTAACTTGACCGTATGATACATGACAGCAGTCGCATAAGTAAACAAACAAGGCACTTTGACACAACTAATATAGAAAGGAGAACAGGGTATATTTAACGAACTGCCAAGCGTAAACTAATTTCCATGTAAAAATTATATATGTTCTTTTGGAGCGTTTATTTGTAATTTGTTTATTCAACATGGCAGTTTACATTACAGTAGCAAAAATGCAGTAGCTATTTAATTCAACAGTTTTGTTTATGTAAAGTATAAACTGAAATCTCCATAACACATTCATAATTATGAAAATACTTGTATATATCTAGATACGGAATAAACATTCACAACACAAGCGATAACAGTGTATATACGGTATACAATTTCGTAATGTCTATTGAACTTTTCATGAAAAGCAGTTTTTTGTTGTCAGGAGAAATTAATGCGCTAGCTCGGGATTTTTATGTCTTTATTTTAATACTATAAACTTTTGCAACAGTAAAACAGCAGGGGAAAAAACTTCGTAGACTAAGGAAAGCAGCGAGACCATGTCCCTTGCGAACACTTAGTCCAAGCAAGAAATCCGTAAAATGGGACTGAAATTATAAGGCTGTTAATAGGCAAAATCTTTCAGATTTTTTTTTTTTTTTTTTTACGTGTGGGTTCCTAAAGCTGCTACTACTGAACATGCTGTACTCATTATAGGGGGTTGACTTGTACCGTTGTCATCTGTGATGCCGAAGCGGGGTATGGTAGCAGGGTGTCGTGTTATGCCGGTTCGGGAGTTGTCGCAATAGTAGAGAAAGTATAGTAAAGAATAATTATTTAGAAGTGAAGATAGCTGTGGAAGTGATGCTTGTGATTGTTAAGAGATTAAGGGGAAGTTGTATCAGTGAAACAGTTTGGCTGTCAAACATCACTGCGTGCATTACGTAACATCCCTTTTTTTAAATTTAGTGTTGTTATACAATCGGACATAACCCCTAAACTCGTGGGCTGCTCTCATTTTATGATCCGATACACTGCGTCATGAATGTTCTTAGTGTAGAATAATTGATTTGTCGTAAATATAACAAACATGTCTCGGGTGTGGAGTCAGGATTTATTGGGCGTCCTGCGCGGCTTGCAGAGCGTTATCGTTGCGACCAGCAGACTCCAAGAAGCTGAATGTAAACTAATTTGGGAAAACTCCAGCGTAAAAGTTCTAACAGAAGAAGCAGTCAACACCTTAGGAAGAAACCTGGATGCTTTATCAAAAGCTGATGCTCGGGTACACATTTGTTTTCTGTACGATTTTTAATTGATATTTTCATAAGTAGGTCGCGACCGCTCAGATAGCCAAGGCGGTCAAATGCTTTGTTTTATGGAGCATGTGTATTTTAAATTGATATTTCAGTAAAAGACGTACCTAGTATTCCATTAGTCATCAACACGCTTGCTATATATTTGAAAGTATGCCCAGAACGGTGTAGTACTTGCTGCTGCAGGTATTGCTGTTCAAACTTATTAAAAATACATAGGCTACTTTATTTACTTTAGGTGTCAGCTGAAAAATGTTTTCATCCATTTCAACCCTGCTTTTAGAGTATAGGGAAATGGTATACTTATGATAAGAGACCAATTTGAACCCCATGTCTTTCCAATAACTGTTAATCCTCTATCCTGCTTTCTTCTTTCTAATTTACACATGGATGTAATTTTTAAAAAATTCAGGTGACGGACAGCATACTGCATCCATTTAAAGGGTACACTCATATGGTGATAGTGTCACTGGCTAAGATGATGATGTATATCCCACCATCTAATTCAGTGCATTTTTATATTGCTTGTTTATATTTATTGTTACACATCTTTATCTTCAGCTATACAAATGCAAAAATTTATCAGATTGTTATGCCAAACTTTTTAAGGCTTGCCTCCTTACTTGACCCCTTGAGGTGGCATCGATGTAGAATAGCAACGATGAATGCTAACATTGGTCCATGTGTAGGACAAATCATGTAGACTGCTTCTGTTGGTATTTTAGAAAAAGGTTAAGAGAATGCCCTTCATATCCCTTCTCACTGTGAGATTTTTGTGAAATTCACAGCCATAATACTAAAAGTAAAAATTTATGTGTAGACTACATGCCCCAGGCTACACTTCAGAATGGAATTTTACACTCTGATGCAGAACTTGAGAACAGTTTACTGGTAGACATTCATCAAGAACCTAAAAAGCCATAATATTCGAAACCAAAAGTAAACAATGCCCTATTAGCAATTCTTTCTCAAACTTTGTCAGTATATTTGGATTGGGAGTGAAAATACCAGTCAATTTAATGTTCGTATGATAAAGGTTTTAACTTTATCAGTAAAAAGGTAGGTGATAGTGTTTCATCTTAAGTTACGTAAAACTTCAATGTGAAGCATTATGTAAAAGGAAGGGCAGTGGATTTTTTCAGAGTCTTAGTTGATTTTCTGGGAGGCCTAATACTCATTTGATAACACTAGAATTTATTGTGCAAAGTGATCAATGGAACACGGAACTAATGAACTAATTCAAGCAATGTAATGAGTAAAGGGAGCTACTCACCATATTACATTACATGGATAAACAGGAATACTTGATAATAGTTATAGGCTTTGATTAATGATGGAGGAAACAACTGACAAATGTCGTAAACAACATGGGAACAATAATGTGATATAGGTGACCAGTTTCTTCAAACTGGTTAAGCTACAGATAAGTCAGTCAGCATAACTAAGGTTTTTGCTTTGCTATTTGTTGGCTCTGTCACCTAACCTAGACCTGGGGCTAAGCCACCGATCAGTGTCTCGCCACCACCTTTTTTGCTTTCACAATTCACTGGCTTTGCTACCTAACAACCAGTCTGTGAAAATACACACCAGAAGGTGATGTCACAGCAGCGACTAACAGTGTGTCACTGTTCAAAGCCGACAATTAGTATCGACTATACCTCGTGGCCCCATTATGTCAATTGTATTCCATGGATCCCACACAAAGTGGTCTCAGAGATGTGAGAAAGGGACTGTATGTTTAATTTAATTTGAGTGTAGTGCAGTGAAAAAAGAAAAAAAATAAATTACTTTACCAAAGTGCATAAACCTAAAACATTAAATTTAATCATGTCTGTTAAGATACTTGCCAGTGAAGTAGAATGAGTTGTCTAGTAGGAAGTTCTTTAATTTGGTGCTAAACTCCACTCAGTTTAATTTACTGCTAGGTTGTTGAATACACTTGTATCCATGTATCTGATTCCTTTTTGTACTAACGTTAGATGACTTGAGGTCTTTGTAGAGATTGTTTTTGATTTTAATGTTATATTCATGCTTTTCACTATTTTTTTGTGAGGAGAGAAATATTGGTAATGACAAGGCATTCTACATCTACATGAATACTCTGCAGTTCACATTTAAATGCTTGGCAGAGGGTTCATCGAACCACAATCGTACTATCTCTCTACCATTCCACTCCCGAACAGCGTGCGGGAAAAACGAACACCTAAACCTTTCTGTTCGAGCTCTGATTTCTCTTATTTTATTTGATGATCATTCCTACTTATGTAGGTTGGGCTCAACAAAATATTTTCGCATTCAGAAGAGAAAGTTGGTGACTGAAATTTCGTAAATAGACCTCGCCGCGACGAAAAACGTCTTTGCTTTAATTACTTCCATCCCAACTTGCGTATCATATCTGCCACACTCTCTCCCCTATTACGTGATAATACAATACGAGCTGCCCTTTTTTGCACCCTTTCAATGTCCTCCGTCAATCCCACCTGGTAAGGCTCCCACACCGCGCAGCAATATTGTAACAGAGGTCGAACGAGTGTAGTGTAAGTTGTCTCTTTAGTGGATTAATTGCATCTTCTAAGTGTCCTGCCAATGAAACGTAACCTTTGGCTCGCCTTCCCCACATTAATGATTATACACATACTGTGAAGGCCTGTGGAGGATATTGTGGATTCATACGAGATATAATTCTTAAAATACCCTTCTGTATTCTGAAAATGCAACTGCTGTAATTTGAAATTTCCTGTATTGCATGGTTTCATGCTGATATATAATGATGAAAAAACAATACCTGAATAGTTCTGTTTTTTCTGGCCATCTGTGGCTCTGCCCAGTCACTCAGACAAGGCATGGTCATTTTGGCTTGGCTTTGGGAGGACATTGTCCTTTCACTGACGACTTCCTTTTACATCGTGAAGAGCCTCAGAACAAACACATATGGTGTCAATAGAACAGAATGCCATTTTTCAACTGAATATTGTTTTTCATTTAAATCGTGATCCACAGCTCTCATAAGACATTTTTGTGTGCAAGTTCCACAGAGCTGCTAAAATCTTTATTCTTCTGGAACTACTTTCAATTATATATCATTATCTGGCAGATTGTAGAATTTTAATGTGGTGTACAACACCACATGACCCTCATTTTTGTTGTGGTCTCAATATAACATATAAATCATGCTGCCAAACCATGGCTAAGAGCAGAGTTGACCACCCATTGTCAAAACAAGCTGCTATTCACAACATGATCGATTTCAGTGGCTGCTTTACAATCCTTTCCTGAGCTACCTAGATTGAAGTTATCCTTGCAACACATCCTTCATTCCTGCAGTCCTCCTGGCCTGAGTCTCCGCTAACCCACTGCATCCGCACCCCTTCCAGGTAGTAACTCCTTCCTTATTCTGCCACCCCCTCACAACCTGATCCCACTTTATCATCACCAGTTGTGGTACCTGTGTGTTACATCCCTATCTCTCACTCCTACTGCTGCCTCCACGTCGCCAGCCCCTCTTCCCCGATCCTCTCGCTCACTACGTGACACAACCACTCTCCTTAGTCTAAGATTTTAGCAGCTTTTTGATGATTACAGAACTGTGTCGTGAATGTTATTTGAGTGCTGATTGGAGGACATTAAATGGTTTTGCTGGAAATATGCCATCTACTTCAAACAATGATTTTATAAGAATGGGCACCATATTTGACCCTGCAACCGTACAAATACATTGCCAAAAGTTTTACTGAGGTTCGCCACATTTGGGCTTGAAATGAATGATTGGTAAGGGGTGAAAATTTGTGCAGCACTTTAATCTGAATTTTCACTTAACATGTGTTACGCAGGATATCAGAGCTCGAGTCCTAGTCCAGCACAAATTTTCGCCTGTTACCATCGATTCATATCAATGCGCAAATGCAGGTAATGTCATTAAAAACTTTGACAATGAATTTGATCAACCGCTAGATCAAATAAGGTGTCTGTTCTTTCGGACATGTCTGAAAGAAAAAAAAAACACACACAAACCCCCCCCCACCTCCCCCCGCCACCCCTCCCCCCCCCCCTCTCTCTCTCTCTCTCTCTCTCTCTCTCTCTCTCTCTCTCTCTCTCTCTCTCTCTCTCTCTCTCTCATGAGTAGGTGACGCCTTGTGTGTATGGTGTAACAGGCTGGGTATTTGGCTCAGATGGGGAGTGCACTCGGATGTCTGAAGTAGTTTAGGTGTCTGCTCGTGTTAAGTGGAAAATCCGACTTTGAGTCCCAGTCCAGCATAAATTTTCACATGTTACCACTGATTCATTTCAATGCCCGTATGTGATTAACGTCATTAAAACCTTTGATGAGTGTAGCATGAGTTTTAAAATTTTGAGTAATCTGGACTTGTCTTGAAGCTATTAGAGAGCAGATTTTAACAGCCTTTGGCTCCTTTTCACAGTTTTTTTGCCTCTGTTAGTGTGCAGCAAGGAAGGTTTAGTCCTTTTATTAGACTAATCTTCACCCCACAAAGTAATATTTTATGTTTGGACTACCACTGTTTTATCTAAGTTTGAAAGGGAAAGGGAAATGTATCTTTTGGCTAGAACAAGTAAAGACCCTGCAGTAGCTGTGCACTACAAAATTACTCAAAATTACTAAGAAAGGTTATTAAAAAATGAAGAAACATGCACGCAACGTCAGAAATCAGTACATCTGACAACAGAGTTAAGGCAATATGGAATATAATGAATCAAGAGACAGGACAACCAACCACAGAAGGGAAATACAGCAGCGTCCAATTCCACCCGTCTTCTTTGACCCATGAAGTCACAAATATGGCGGAAACGACCATCCACTATGACTCCAATATGGCGCCTATGACGTCATCATGTAAACATGACCATAAACACGAAAATACATCGAAAAACCAACACACACATGTTCCACAAAAAACCTAGTGAAACTAATGGGATGAGTGTGGGAAATTGGTGGTTTTTGGCTGGGGACAAAGTAAATATAAACAAATTTAGACACACCACCATACCAAACCACACAAAATGATGAAAAACTGACAACACCAAACTCCGCAAATTCCACTAAACAATATCCTCTGGAATCGGACACTTCCCTTGACCTATGTAGCTCAACAGCAGCTCCTGATCCCACAAATTGGAATTGAACACTTCCCTTGACCTATATAGGTCAACAGAAACTACCGATACCAAATCATAAAACCCAAAACTACAACCACATCCACAATCACCACTACCTCAAAAAACACAACAAACCAACAAAATTGGAATCGAACACTTCCCTTGACTGTTATCCTTAAGACATCTCGACATACAGCTGTCCCTGGTCCAAGACACCGGAACTTTAGTAAGCCTCACATCTTCACGACATACTGAACACTTCACGACTTCATCCAAAAATCGGAATAGTTGAAGAAATTTTATTACAGACAACACACTGTCCCCCATCATCGACGACAACCGAAAACTGTTGGCCTAGTCAGTTATATCCTTACCTATCAAAGACAGAAAAAAAGCAATTTACCAAAATTCCCACACGATGAACGGAAAAAACTATAATAATGTCGAAATAACAAAACTAAAATCGTTAACTCACTGAAAAATATTCCGCTGAAAGCACAGTCCCGATACCATACACATGCAATGTTATCACGCAAATGAACCCCATACGCCACGTAGCACGCTATCCATAAACACACCACCAGAGAGAACCAGCAACCGCAACAATACGCCACCTATAAACACTCCACACATACAAACTAAACATAAAACGTCACATAACACACCACCAGAGAGCACCACCGATCACATCAAAACAACACCTACAAACACGCCACTCTCACAAACTAAATTCCTTGCCGTTGCGACGTTACACACCACAACAGCCTTACGTCACGGGTCAAAGCCGACGGGTGGGACCGGACGCTTCGGTCGACCCCCACAGAAGAGGATAACATTGCTATTGAATTAAATGTAAGGGTTATAAATGACAAGTCACAGCTAGCAGATCTGTTTAATAATCATTTCTTAAACATAGTAGAAAGGATAGGGACCAACAGTTAAAGAGAAAGATCACAGCAATATGTTGAAGAAGTAATTCTCATAAAATTACAGCATATGAATGTGCCACCAACTCCTACTTCTGAAATTTACAGGATCATACATTCTCTCAAGAATAAAAGCACTTCTGGTTTTGATGGTGTTTCCAATAGAGTACTAAATATTTGTTCCCATGCAATAAGTCCAGTATTGTCAACTTTAAAATTTTTTGAAAAGTCCAGTATTGTCTGAAATATGAAATGCATTACTAACTAGAGGCATTTTTCCAGAGAGACTAAAGTATGCCATTGTTAAACCCTTCTTTAATAAAGGTGATAAGAAAGATGTCAGTAACTACTGACCTATTTTGCTGCTGACATAATTTTCCAAAATTTTTGAGAATGTGATGTATTCTAGAATAATATCTCACCTTGGCAACAGTAATATCCTCAGCAAATCACAGTTTGGGTTTCAGAAGGGTTCCTCTACTGAGAATGCCATTTACATGTTCACACCCAGATATTACAAGCATTAAAAACAAAATAGCACCGATAGGTATTTTCTGTGACCTATCCAAGGCATTTGATTGTGTGTATCATAGAATACTCCTAGATAAATGGTGGTTTTATGGTATTGATGGTAAAGCCAACCAATAGATCATGTCATATCTAACCAAAAGAATTCAGAAAGTTGTACTTAGTAGTAATTCAACCAACAGAATCCAGGGACATAATTCTGACTAGGGAGAAATCACGTATAGGGTTCCCCAAGGATCAATCTTAGGTCCTCTACTGTTTTTCATATATGTAAATAATCTATCATCTAATGAACAACAAGCAGAAATAGTTCTTTTTGCAGATGACACCAGTATTGTAATCACTCCCAGTATACATACAGAAATGGAAGAAATGGTGAACAAAGTATCATTGACTGATTTTCTGCGAATGGTCTCCCCCTGAATTTCTCAAAGACACACATTCAGTTCTGCACCTCTAGGGGTACTGCACCAGTGTAACACATGGTGATGAATTAATACATAGCGTGGAAACTTCAAAATTCTTAGGTGTCCGTATTGATGAGAATTTAAATTGGAAAAAACACATTATGGAACTCCTAAAACAACTTAGTTCAGCCACATTTGCACTTAGAATCACAGCAAATTTTGGGGAGAGAGAAATCAGTAAGTTGACATATTTTGCTTATTTTCATTCAGTAATGTGATATGGAATAATATTCTCGGGTAATTCATCTTTAAGCAAGAAGGTCTTCATTGCCCAAAAACATACTGTAAGAATAATAAGTGGTGTTCACCCACAATCATTTCGTAGACATCTGTTTAAGGAGTTGGGCATTCTGATTGTTGCTTCTCAGTATATTTATTCCCTCATGAAGTTTGTTGTAAATAATCCACTACAATTCAAGAGGGTAATGAGGTACATAATTTCAGTACTAAAAGAAAAAAATGACATTCATTACTCAACATTAAGGTTGTCTTTAGCACAGAAAGGGGTGCACAGCGCTGCAACAAACATTTTTGACCACTTTCCCAGTGATATAAAATGTCTGACAGCAAGGTAAAATTTTAAAATAAATTGAAAATGTTTCTTCTTGACAACTCCTTCTATTCCATTGAAGAATTTCTGTGTTTGTAGTGTATAAAAGGTGAAAGGTAGGAATTGTTAATTCAATCTGTATATCTTTTTTTCATTTCAAATAAATGCACAAATTAATTTGCAATTTGAATGTAAAATGACTTGTGTTGTGGACTGGCAAGACAGCCAATCCACAGTGACGGGTAACCGAAAGTCACGTGTTTAACTCACGCAGGCTGGCGTGAGGTCTGAAACAGGATACGTAATGAATGCTATAAAGAAAAGTACGTAGCTGCTGGAATACTTAACTTTAATCCACAATTGGTGAACATTGGTCTTGTTACTGTACATGCTTCATTAGATACATAGCAAAGGATAAATGGCGCCTTGCTAGGTCGTAGCAATTGACTTAGCTGAAGGCTATGTTAACTATCGTCTCGGCAAATGAGAGCGTAATTCTCAGTGAACCTTTCCTAACAACGTCGGCTGTACAACTGGAGCAAGTGCTAGTAAGTCTCTCTAGACCTGCCGTGTGGCGGCGCTCGGTCTGCAATTACTGACAGTGGCGACACGCGGGTCCGACGTATACTAGCGGACCGCGGCCGATTTAAAAGCTACCACCTAGCAAGTGTGGTGTCTGGCGGTGACACCACAACTTGTTCCACATCATGATGATTTATCGTGCAAAATGATTCATGGAACAGGAAGTAACTAACTTACTTACTTACTTACTTACTTATTCACTTGTGCTTGAGTGTGCATTATGTCATGCATACGGTTGTTCATATTTTTATTCCTTGTTTTTATACATTTATTTTCAATTATAGATAATTTTAATTACTTAAAAGGTAACATTTAATGTTTTTTTCCTCTCTCATCCAGTATCCTTTTTAACTTGAGACGGTATTGTGTTAGATATTTTTGACAAAGATGGGTGTCTTCTTTCCAGGCAATCTTGTACTCCTAAAACTGACATAATCACACTTTCTCAGAAAACTGTTTCCATGATACCCTACTGCAGTAACATAATTTGTAGGGAAAGGCTGCTTCAGTGGGTTCATGCAATGATCAACGACAACAATCTTCTTCCTTTTTTCTGCTATTATCTCCAGATAAAGGAAACTCTCCTAAAAGCTAGCACTATTGCAGTGCTTTGTTCAAGTTTATGTGACCAGTCACGAGATTGCAGTAAACATAGTGGAAGATCTTGTGAGGAGCGTAGAAAATTGTAGTCTTATGTAAAATCACTAAGCAGGTCGAAGGCTTCTGCTCAGTCGCTCATCAACCAGTGTGGTGTGATAATAGAAGACAGAAAAAGGAAAGCTGCACTTTTGTCTCATGTTTAAAATCATTCACATAGGAGGATCATACAGGTTTACCGTTATTTGACTGTTGCATATGGTAGACATAGAATAGGCATCCCTTGGCATTGAGAAGCAACTAAAAAGTTGAAAAAAATAAATTGCCAAGTCCAATGGAATTTCAGTTTGATTTTATGGTGTGCACTCTTCACCATTAGCTCATTTCTGAGCCTGCATTTATCATGAATCTCTTGCACAGTGCAAAGTCCCAAGCAACTGGAAAAAGTGAGAGGGACTCCTTTATATAAGAAGGATAAAAAATAGATGCGCAGAATTAATGTTGGTTTTGCAGCAAAATTCTTTGAGCATATGCTAAGTTCAAATAATAAACTTTCATAAGAGAGAGAAGCTTCTGTCCACAAATCAGCACCAATTTATAAAAAAAACATTCATGGGGGGGGGGGGGGGGGGGGGGTGAACACCAACTTATTCACATGATACCCTACGAACAGTGGGTGAAGGGCAAGAGGCAGAATCCATATTCCTAGATTTCGAGAAAGTGTTCTACTTAGTGCCACTTAGTGCCACACTAAAGATAGGTAATGAAGGTCTGAGCATATGTCAGAAATGTGAGTGACCAAAAGACTTCTTAAGTAGTTGAACACAGCACATTGTCCTGTACAGCAAGTGTTCATCAGAGACAAGGGTATCACTAGGAGTGCTCCAGGAAAGTGTGGTAGGATTGCTTTTGTTTTCTGTGTACACGGACAGTGTGACTGGTAGTGTGAGCAGCAATCTGTAACAGTTGCTGACAACTGTGAAGTTTATGAGAAAGTGTCATCTTCAAGGGATTGTAGGAGGCTTCAGGATTACTTCGACAGAATTTCTGCTTGGTGTCAAGAATGTCAGCTCGGCCTAAGGACCGCTTTATACATAGCCACTTAGCAGCAATGCCTGTGGTGTCTGCTGCAGATATGTGGGCAGTTTCAGATGCAGTGACAGCAATTGAATGGTGTCGCTGCTGGCCATCTCAGTGATCTGCTTCACCACAAACGGTGACTGCAGAAAGTGGCTCCGCTCGTGACTATGTGATGAACATAATGGAAGTATTCAGGCTGCTCCATAGCCTCACTAATGTTTCAAGCACAGGAATGCAGCACTGCTAATGCAAGGGCGCAATAGCTGCAGCTAAGAGAAAATGGTAGGTTTGTACTGTCATAGACAATGGCGTCAGATACAGGAACGCGCAACCAGACTGTACAGAAATTTTACCATCGGGACTGAAAAGTGGCCTGCCATGTGAGATCTGAAACATGACGATTACAGCAATAAGATAGCAAAGAATAATGTGTGGTAGTCCATAATTGGGAAATTCGAAACAAATTTCACTAGCTTGCCCGCAACAGAGGAAAACATAATCTGTAAGAAAAATAATGTTTATTTCCAGCAAATAACAATAACACAGCAAATATTGTAGTAGCTACAATGCTATGCAAATTCAGTATGTGCAAAGTTGTATTTTAAGCAAACAAGCTCAGCTGCATATAAGCAAACAAGCTCAGCTGCATAATTATCTCGATTTCAAATTCGAAGTATGTTTGTCAGTTCCGTGTCCTTTTATTCGTGAAGTAATCAGCAAATGCTGTTCGGATGCATATAGCAATATTTCCATATAGATAGCTGTGTGCTGGCATCTCATCCTTCAGTCCAGTAACATAAAGTGTGTCCTCAAACTTATATCCATCTCTGTTCCCAACAAAATAATGAAGAAGGTAGCAAGTTTCTATTGTAATTTGTGGCAAAACTTGTAGAACATTTAATGAAATATCCTTCACTTATTGGTCAGAATTTTATACAATTGGATCAGAGTTTGCAGCGCCACTAACGTGCTGCAAATGTACCATTAAGGTGCATTTGGAGTGCCACTCACGCTTGGTTGGACCACCAGTGTCATTGGAAGCACTGCTCTCGAACTACTGAGCAGCACTACAAAGGTGACCCTGTGTGGAGCTAGTCTGAATGTGGCAAAATGTAAATTAATGCAGATGAGTAGCAACACTGTACTGTGATGTTAAAAAACAGTATTAATGATGTGTGGCTTGACACAGTCACGTAGATTAAGTGTCTAGTTATAACATTGCAAGTGATGTGAAATGGAATGGACGTGTGAAGTCAGATGCAGCTAAGGTGGCTACTGACTTGTGTGTATAGAGAGATCTCTGGGGGAGTGTAGCTCATCTCTAAAGAAGGCTGTACAAACACGTGTGTGATCAAGTTTGTAACTGTTTGAGTGGCATCGTGGTTTTTTTTATACTATGCGTGGCAAAATGGCACCATCCAAAATCGGCAGCAAGGCAACTGTGGTGCATCACAGGCCATAGAGGACAGTGGTGAATGACGGCTGTGGAGATGTGTATGGGTGAATAGATCCGCAACTTGAGCCATTGACTGCCCATATAAACCGAGGTGCTACCAACAGTGTCTCCTCAATGACTGTTCAGTGAACATGGCTGAGTATGGGTCTGAGTAGTAGGTGCCTGGTTCGTGCACCCGCGGTGGCTGCTGTTTGTCAGTAATAAAGCCTGGAATCTCCATGCCAGTGCCGAACTGGACATCCACTGAATGGCGGTGGACAGCCTTTTCAGGTGAATTGCATTTTGTCTTACTCTGGACTGTAAGGGGTGAAACATCTGAAAGCAAACAAGGATGGAGTATTATGTTCTGGGGAATGTTTCTGTGACATTCCGTGGATGATCTTGTCGTCCTGAAAGGCACAGTAGATCAACACAAGCATGTTACTATCCTTGAAGACCATATCCACCCCTACATGTAATTTGTTTTCCCTTGGTACAGTGGTATCTACCATCAGGACAATGAACGTGTCATACAGCTATCAGGGTACGTGAGTGTTTCGAAGAGCACAAGTATGAGTTTACCATACTCCCCTAGCCACCAAACTACTCAGATTTACACCCCATTTGAGAGTCCATAGGACCATCTCGGTCTGGCTGTTTACACCATGAATCCTCAGCCGAGAAACCTAGCACAGTTTGCCACGCCACTGGAGTCAGCATGGCTCCACATCCCTATCAATAACTCCCACAACCTAATTGACCCTCTTCCTGCATGTCTCGCAGCAGTCCACGCAGTGAAAGGTGGTTATTCAGGCTATTGCCAGGTGGTCACATTAATGTGACTGGATCGTGTATAATTTACCACAGTATATGGACTCGGAGATGTAAATTCCAATTGACATTAGTATTCACAACCTTTCAATTTTCCACTATTCAGGGCATACCTAAACTGAGAAGCTTTGAGGGATTTTAGATTGAGTATTGAGGAATGAATTGAGGAGAGGAGCTTGTGTCCAAAAAGCTGCGGTGTGTCAAAGGTATGGAGGAAGCGGTCCGTTGCCAGTCCACATTTGCTGTGAGACGTGGGTGGTAGCTCTGACCCCTCTGCAGTCACTGTGCTTAGCAGTCTCGGCAGTGGTGTACCTCAGGCTTTTTGCATCCAGTGCAGTTGTGTACAATGAAATACTGCACAGCTGTTCAGACTGATCTTGAAGTGATTTCAAATTAGTGCAGATTGTGGCTACATGCTGTAAGTGTACAGAAATTTAAAACTGCTCACTTTTAAACTCACAGAATGGTAGTATTGTATGTGAAAGGGAACAATCACACATTCTCAGTCACACACAAAGCTGGCAGCAGACTTTGGTTCCATTGTCAAGTAATAGGAAAGTGCGATCAATTTACAAAGCGGATTGCCTACAAAACACTCTTTTGACCCATCCCGGAAAGTTTCTCAAATGTAGTGGACTCTTATCAGATAGGACTAACAGAGAATATTGGATGCATACAGAGGAGTTCAGCACAGATGTTCATAAGCTTGTCCGACCCACAGGAGAGCATCACAGAGGTGCCGAATAAACAGAACTGAGAGACACTTGAAGATAGCCACAGAATATCCCAAGAAAGCCTGCTTACAAAGTTTCGAGAATCAACTTTAAGTGATGAATTTAGGAACATTGTACAACCCCAACATATCGCTTATGTAGTGTTCGTGAGGACAAGATTAGAGTAATTATAGCTCACACAGAAATGTTTAAACAATCTTTTCGTGCTCCATCTGTGAATGGAATGGGAAGGAGGCCTATAACTGGTACATTTAGATGTGTCCTCTGCCATGCACTTCATAGTGGTTTTCATAGGGTGGATGCAGTTGTAGAAGTTAAATAGTTTTATCACAAGGGGAGGGGGGATGGTGGCACTTGAGACACAACTTAAGGTTGACTGACCTCTAGACCCTACCCCCCCTCCCCAAACTCACTGAAATCACAGTCAGAAAGTTATTTTAATCTAACTACAGCATAGCATCCAATTCCTGATTCATCTGCTGCCTAACTTGTCTCTCAATAGCAATGTTAGATGCACTTCATCAGTTGAAGAAAGCTTGTATTTGTAGCTTATGCCATCGTTAATTAACTTAAAAGGCCTGAATATGACAACAAAACTGAAAATGTGTTCTTGTATTTTAAGATGTAACTATCCTCCATGCTAATTTGTCTTCTTATAAAAAACATGTATCTTTCTTTGCAGAATGAATTATCAAAGGTGATATCTGAAACAATTGAGAGGACATCAATGGTGTTTGAAGGTGTGAAAGGATATGCGAAATATTCTCAAGGTATTTGCCAAGTATCATGTCTGCTTTTATTCTATGATTAGATAGATGCTATCATCTGTTTCTCTCGTTATTTGAAAATCAGGAAAAAATTAAAGAAAGGTAGTTACATAGCAGAAAATGCACAGATCAGACCAATACATTCTGAAAGAGAACTCCAAATTTGCAAAATAAAAGGACAGAAATTGTCGGCTTTTAAATTTGTCTACTGTTTATGTAAAAAGGAAGAAAGTCAAAGGACTGACAGAATAGTAAAAACCATTCAGAAAGGTTAATAAGACAGATTTTCCCATTGTGGTGCTTAGGCAAGTCAAACAGTTTAAGGCAAGAGACAAGGCTCATTGATTTCTGAGGGCTTTTGCCTTAATTTAAATAGTCTCCCCCCCCCCTCCCTCCCTCTTCTTTTGCCTATATGCCTTCCTTCCTTCATTCCTCTGTCTTTCCTTGCCTCTGTCGTCTTAGAATGGAAAATTTAGTAGCTTTCTGTTTCATTTTCCTCTTAGCTTTGCCTCTGTGCTTGTCTTGGAAATATACCATCTGAATAATTTTGTTGTTATGTGTGCTATGTCATGAAACTTACCTACATATTTACCATTAGTAGACTGCTAAGCTGAACTTGTGGTGCAGGCACTACCGGGAAAAATCTTGGGACAATTCAGCTGCAAAAATATCATTTTAGAGAAATTTTCAAATTAAAAGTTCATTATTTACTTGTCCAAAATTTTAAATTTAATGAGTTCATGGAATTAAAAAATGAAAAATTGAAATCATTAAGTAGTCAACATGATTTATTAACGGTGCTATGAACAGCAACATTTTGTAAAAAAAAGTCATTATTAGCTATTGATCTAAGTCCTTCAACAAAACAAAACACACATTCACACACAGGTAGCTCACCCACACACAGCCATGTCAATGTTTGCTAGTTCCTTACTCCCACTCCAGCCCTGCACACACCTGTCCCGCCAATGCCCCCCCCCCCCCCCCCCTCTCTCTCTCTCTCTCTCTCTCTCTCTCTCTCTCTCTCTCTCTCTCTCTCTCTCTCTCCCTCTCTCTCTCCCTCTCTCTCCCTCTCTCTCTCTCTCTCTCTCTCTCTCTCGAAGTAATTTCCACGACATTGAATATATCTCTCCATCCTCCGAAACCAATTCCTAAATCTGTTCTCCAAAGTTTCTGTAGGGAGTAAGGCTCACATGTTGTCCCAAGCCCTTAGGAGGTCCTCATCACTTGAAAACTGCACTCCTTTCAGCTTCATTTTCACATGCGGGAGCAGTGCAAAGTCAGAAGGAGCCAGGTCTGGACTGTAAGGAGGGTGCTCAACAAGTTTCATTCATGTACCCCGCCAGTATTCGGTGCATACTCTGGTGTGGCAAGCTGGAGTATTGTCGTGATGGAGGAACTGAGTGTTCATTCTCGACTTCGGTCCCAGGCTCTTCAAAGACTGGATGACTTTGGGCAGGCACTACTCAGTGTACCACTTAGCTCTGACTGTCTTCTTTGTATCCAAAACAACACCCTCCACAATTCCACTCTGTTAAAAAAAAAAAAAAAAAAAAAAACCTACCATTTTCTTGTTTACAATCAGGATTTTCTGATTTTTCTGACAGCCATGGGTTGTCATCTTAAAGACCCAAACTTTGTTTTGATCTTAGTTGGCACGTCATAATAGTACAGCCAAGTCTTGTTACCTGTCACGGTGTTATTCACATTCTGGAATCTTAGAAAACTTTTTTAACATCTTCTGGTGCCAAGTCACACATAATGTCATCTGCTCTTCTGTCAGTCTATGCAGCACCCACAGACAACAAAGTTTCTTTACTTGCAAATGATCATGCAGAATCGAACAAATTGCTGGTGCATTTAGCCTAAGCTAGCCTCTAACTGCTTATATGTCACTTGCCTGTCTTCATCTAACATTTTCCTCATAGCATCAATGTTTTCCTCCATAACTGATGGGTGTGGCCTTTCTGTTCTCTCAGCATCCTCCAGAGTGAAATTTCCTCTGTGGAATTTTCTGTAGCAAGAATATAGTTGTACGATGTGGAGGCACATCACTAAGTGCAAGAGTCATTTCATCAGAGCACTGGTCTATGTTTAAACTACACATGAAGTTGTACACAAAACTGCGCAAATCTCAATTCATGGCCACGTTGCCATAGCAAGCACTTCAGACTAACGACTGCACCCACAGACTTAGCACAATGGCTACAATGCAAGTATGAAGTATCCTCAGAACACAGCAACAATTGGCCTCCGGTGACTTACTGTTGTGTCGTATTGCAAAACTTTGCTAGTAGCCTTTGTATATTTTACTTAGGTCTAATTCAAATAAAATACATTCCCAGGCCATCAGCTTTGAAACCAAACTCTGAAATAATCCTTACAGCCAGTTGGCTTTCGCCTGTAGTTCGTACTACTTCAAATTTCTTCATAACGGGTGTAATAGTGATGTTGATAAATTTTTGAAATTATGTCCAATAGGCAGTGAAACAATGCTTATGCCAAAATTATTTGTATAAAAATATACTCATGTTTTAAACAGAAGCATTTTTTACTCGACTTTTGAATTTCCCTCTAAAATGCTGACGGTGGTCATATGACCTCGCTGCAATGTCACGATTCGATAAGCCATCGGACACTGTGGATCTTAAGACATCTTTCACATTTCTCACAATATATCGTTATCTCAGAAAGGTTTTCCTCAGCCTCAGAACCTTTATAATCTGTACTAGGTGAAGAGCCACATGTCTGACTGAGCACCAGTAGGAATTTGACGTGAGGAATTGTTGGATTTGAAAGGTGTATGCCAACTTAATTCCTCTCAGCTGTCTGTTAATAAATATAACTGAAAATTCCATACAAAATAATTACATCTACATCTTTTATGATTGTAAGAAGCACCACACCATGGTATGGAAGTGGACACCTTTCTTGTATTTTAAATTTTTGTGCCATGAGCACCTAAGCTGTGGCTTAGATATTGTATGCATAAATACAGCCCTGCCAGGACTTCAGTATCTGCTTTCATATTCTGCAAATCACTTTGAAGTGCATAGAAGAGAGTACGTCCCATTGTACCAGTTATTAGAATTCCTTCCTGTTCAAAGTAGTGCAAAGTTTGGCAACTTGCTTTATATGTTCAGAAATGTAAAATTGTGCACTTCACGCATATGAAAAAACGTTGTACCCTAAGACTATAATATCACTGAGTCACTGTTGGAATTGACCCACTCATACATGGGAAAAAGATCGTTTAAATGACTCTTTGCGTGCTGAAATTAGTCTTATCTGAGTGATATGTAGAAGGTTGTCATATGTTTCTGGTGTTGTCATTTAAAGCCAGCTCTCAAAACTTTGTTAATAGGCTTTCTCGGAACAGTTAAAGTTGTGTCAGTTCAGTTACTTCAGCATCTCTGTGACACTCCCACAGCTTAAACAAGCCTGTGACCATTTGTGTTGCCCTTCTCTGTATACGTTCGATATCACGTTAGTCGTGTTTGGTACGAGTCTCTCACACTCGAGCAATAGTGTAGGATGGATCACACGAGTGATCTGTAAGCGACATTCTCTGTTGACTGATTGCATTTGCCCAGTATTCGATCGATAAACCAAAGTCTACCAAGTGTTTTACCCATGACTGAGCCTATGTGATCATTCCATTCCATTTCATATCTGTACAGTGTGTTACATCTAGGAGCTTTACAGAAGCTCTCCTCACAGTAGAGCTTCTGTAAAGTTTGGAAGGTAGGAGATGAGATACTGGCAGCAGTAAAGCTGTGAGGACCGGGCGTGAGTCGTGCTTCAGTAGCTCAGATGGTAGAGCACTTGCCCGCGAAACGCAAAGGTCCCGAGTTCGAGTCTCGGTCGGGCACACAGTTTTAATCTGCCAGGCAAGCTCTGTATTGTTGAGTTCCCTATCTTCCACCTTTAAGTTCCTAGATTTTCGAGTCTTGCCTGGTTCAATCCCCAACAGTCAGTCTTTCCTTCCCATCCCAGCTGGTAGCATAATTATTAGTTAGGATAAATGGGCACAGACGGAGGATGTATTCTGGCAACACACAATAAATATCCTGTTGCAGAGCATGTTCTAAAACATGACAGTTGTAACATAGTTGCCTGTTTCACAACACGTGGCATCCCCTCTAGATACTCTCCTGACACCATTCCTCAGAACTACACAGGTTGGAATTGGCAGTACAACTTGTTCTTCATTCTTTCCAGTCACCTGACCCTAATTTCTATTAATTTATTCTGTCACAACCTTTCCTTTCAGTAGTTATTTCTTTCTTTGTTCCCATTTAGTTTTTCTATGTCTTTTATATTCTGACATGTCTATTTTTCCCTGTCCCTCACCTTGAATGTCTACTGGTAAGATGGGATGGGAAGGAAATGCTGACCGTTGGGGACTGTGCTAGGTGATATTTGAAAATCTCGGAGCTTAAAGGTGTAAGACAGGGAAATAAACAAGGCAGTTACTGATAAAACATCTTGCATGAGTTAATTAAGACCGCAAAGTTAAGTGCATTCCAAGTGGTAGACATTCGAGGTGGGGGCTAGGGAAAAATAGGCAGGTCAGAAAATAAGAGATATAGAAAACTAAGTGGGAAAAAAGGAAGGAATAATTACTGAAAGGAAAGGTTGTGACGGAAGAAATTAACAGAAATTAGAGCCAGGTGGGTGGAAAGAATGAAGAATGTGTTGTAGTGCCAATTCCGACCTGGGTAGTTCTGAGAAACGCTGTCGGGTGGCGGGTGGAAAGGGGGGGGGGGGGGTCTGGATGCCACGTGTTGTGAAACAGGTACCTATGTCACAACTGTCATGTTTTAGAACATGGTCTGCAACAGGATATTTATTTTGTGTTGCCAGCATACATCCTCTGTCTGTGCGCATTTATCTTATGTAGTACCAAAACCAACCACGGGAATGCCTTGGGCAGGGGATTGGAGCCGCCAGGCGGGGAAGCCGCCGGCGGTGGAGCACACACCATCAGGTAAACACATGGAAGAGTCGGACGACAGACCAACGACAACCAACAACGACCGACACAACAAGAAAGAGATAAACAACGGAGGCTTGTAGAAACCACAACACCAAACACCAACAGTAAATCCACTCGGAACCATATCCAGGCAAATGTCAACAACGAGCAATGACCAGAACGCAGTACCGCCGAGATAGAGACGCAATCCAGAGCGACTACCAGACTGGCTGGACTAGGGCAGAGCGGGTCGCTATATACAAAACCGGAGGGAGCGGCTATTGGCCGCGGTCTGCACGTGGTGTAGCGGTGGCGCCCTCACTGCGGAAGAGCCGCCGCAGACGCGGAGCCCTCTATGGGCTGGCCACGTCCATTTGTTCTGGCGCGTGTTCGACTTCCGCGGCGGGAGGTACTAGATCTTAACTGATAACTTGTCGGTAGTCATACCAATATAGAAGGTAACATAGCAGCTAATGGTTTGACTGTGCAGTTCCCACATTGATTTTCTGGATACCATCACCAAAGCCATAATCACTACTTTAAGTTACAAAAAAATAATTTCTTCTACACAGCATTTCAGGAAGAAACTTTCCACACGAGCTGTAAGTTGACATTTAATGTGTTTCCCAGTGCTTCAAATAGATTGACAGTTCAAACTAATCGGGCACATTAATACTTGGTTACAAGATCATTTTCATTCTAAAAAAATCCCTCTAATTTTCTGCAGCATTATTGTTGAATTAAAATTTCTTGGGAAGTCGGCGCATCCTCAGGGCAGGATGGGCATCCACAGGTTTCTTGTAACTGCATCCGAGCAGGTGTTTCCTCTCGCTAAGTCGCTATGTCTGCCGTCCTGTATTGATTATGCACATCACCACTCAGTGTAGCTCTTCACATGGACTATAAAATAAAACTGACACACAAATGTAACGTTTTTCTCTTGGGCTGTTATAATTAAACTTTTATTTCGTTTCACAATCAGTTTCATCTTTTTAAGCCATTATCCGGCAATTAACTCTGTAGAAAAAGACACTATATTTCTTTTATGAAATGGGAACACAATTATGTGAAAGTAAATTAATGAAAGGACGGCAACATACAGAAGGTGCCATGTGTATAAAAATGAGAGAGCACTACATTTTGTGTTCACATTAGTTCTGGTTTACAAATTTAACAGTTCTTGATATTTCAACAGTTAATTGCTGCATGTAAGGTGGGAAACATGCAAAAATATGACTTTGATGAAAGAATAAACCTGAGAGTGCATAACTTTTGGTAAGGCAATGTGTTACCCAATGTCTACCTAGCTGACAAATAATGATTGCCACAGTGAAATTATTTTTTTATTTAGATAATTAGTTTAGAATCACAACCAGTTTGTAAGTTTGTTATTGTTTGTGCATGTACACTGACCCAGATGGATGCTGCACATCTTCAAGGCAGGATGATGATGGCAAGTTTGCTATGCCTTGTGCTATCTGCTGGCTTGGCAGTTATTTTGTGCTATGGCAACCTAGCTTGGAGAAGTGATGTGCACCATTGAATAAAGGGGATGCCTTGACAATGGTGCTGACATCACGGAGGAGATGTGATAATTTGTTCTATCCAGCAGATTTGTACAGAACTGTCTTTTGGTAGGTCAGATTGGGTTTATGTAACATCAAATTGAATATATGAACATTCATTGTAGATGTGGTGTTACATATACCATCAATTGTAACAAAAAGCATAATGTAACTGTTATTGGAAGAAACATTTTCTATTATTTAGTAGAAAGTGAGAATTGATTAAAGCTTCCAGATTCCAGCACAAGAATAGCTGCAGAGATGAAGAGGTCCATGTTAAGAATAACTTTATGGGTTGCCAAATACTATTTCACGAAGCAACAATTCAGAATTTGAGAAGAGTGACGTTCACAACCTCACCATGTCTAATTACTAAGTGACTATCCCAGAACCTGGTACCAGTTTCAGGATGCCTATCTAACTGCTTCCAGGGGCAACAAAACATTTTATTTTCAGATTAACCAAATTTAAAATGGTGTTGTAATCTACTCAGTGAAAGGTATAATGTTACGTTAAAAGTTTAATATGATAAGGCATTACAGTTAGCAATAGAGAGTTTGTCTTGAGGCATTGTTACTGACAGTGTGCACGTTAACTAGATTTTAATCATCCAGTATTTGAGAATGGGAGTACTTAGTGACTGCCAACAAGTTTTAAACATAATTTCAAACCTTAATGAAACTTTTTTTCACTGACGCCTGCCACAAAATATTGAAATTAAAAAAAAGTTGATCACTTTCTAAATTTTCACTGTTTACGTAATAAAATTTCGGCATCAGACATGATGTTTTAATTTATTACTTCTTTACTACTGACTCTGTTTGCAATACATGTTGCAGACAATATTCATATATACCACTGAATGTACCTGCAAAATTGTATCATTGTATGACACCTAGTTCAGGAGATATAACAGCACAAACAGTGAGATTCAGAGAAACGTTTACTTAAAATGGAGTGCAAGTTAACCAACTATATCAGAGTGTTTCACAATGAGAATACTTAGTGACTTCTGACAAACTTAAAGCATAATTTCAAACCTATTCCAAATTTTTGTCACTTACATGTTTAACATCAAATATTTAACACCTTAACTCATTTGTAAAGTAATCAGACTTTCCACAAAGAAAAAAGAGCCAATAAAGTAAATTAAAAAAATAAAACTTGTAAAGGATTTACCATAATGAGGAGCTTGGAAATTTAAAATTTAATTCAGTGTATATACAATATGAATAATCTTACCTGTTGGTTGGGAAATACAAATGGAATTGCTGCATTAGGCTTTATTGGCCATAGTCGGAACGCCAATAAAATGTCACATTCATTTAATAAATATGCAGCTGTAGTGCCCTTGGAGATGAAGATTTATATTAGACATATTGTTTCATAACAATATAAGGAAAAGATACATTGCTACTCACTGTAAAGATGACACATTGAGTTGCAGTCATGCACAACGAAAAGACAGCTACACATTTAGTTTTTGACCAAAGTCTTCTTCAGAAAATAAAACACACACATTCATTCACAGGAGCAAGCACACCTCATGCATACATGACCACCATGTCTGGCAGTTCAGATCAGATTGCGTGAGCTGTGCTTGTTTGTGTAATGGAATGTATGTGCTTCCTTCTCTGAAGAAGGCTTTGGCCAAAAGCTAAATGTGTAAGTGTCATTTCATTGTGCCTGCCTGCAACTCAACATGCCATCTTTAGGGTGAGTAACAATCTGTCTTTTCCTTCTTATATTGTTGATAATTTTTTTTTTATATAAACTACTTTTATAGTGAGTATCATTTGTCAGTAAGAAGTTGTAGGAAACTGCATCACTTCCATAGAGTGGTGTTTATCACTACAAGTGACAGGATTTTTGGGTGCACAGTATCCAAATCATCAGCACCCAATAGAGGCAGAGGGGTTTCACATGTTTTAAGAAGTGCACAATTGGACTGTTAAGAAAATGGAAACAATTATCAACAAACTCACTCTGCTGGAAACCTGAAAGCTTTATATTAATCACAGAAACACTTAACTTGGAAGATTTGCCAGCATCTAAGACAACTAGTAATGAAAGCCTTCATTATATGTTGTTGTTGTCGTCATCGTCATCGTAGCCATCATCACTGTCTGTTTCGATAATCAGTGGTGTGATGCTGGTTTCCATTCCTGTTGCTCTCCACCTGTCCTTGTCTCTTAAGCTGCAACCTGTATCAACAATCTGCCTAGGTCTCCGCTATTGGGAGATGACAGATAGGTGCGGCTTCTCACATGCTGTTCGACAAGTGACGCTATGCTGATTGGTGCAAGTGTCAACACAGTTTTAGCATAACTTGTGACGATGTAGTGTGTGCAGCTCTCTGTTTGCTGAGCAGCTGACACATGACCTCTGCTATTGGTGGTATACGAGGGCCATGAAGTAACGTGGCTGTCATATGGATGGCAGACAGTCTGAAGGGTTACTGGGACTGGCTTCACCTGGATAGGCGTCTGTTTCTGGCTGGCAGATGGTGTTAGGGTGCTGCCATGATACAAACTCAGAGGCTGAAAATTATTTGACAGCTGCCACATAAGTAAAATTCGAATTACTAAATATACAGAGTAAGAGAGAAAGAAAACTGGGGTAAGAAAACTAGCGTTCTGTGGATCGGAGTGTGGAATGTCAGATCCCTTAATCAGGCAGGTAGGTTAGAAAATTTAAAAAGGGAAATGGATAGGTTAAAGTTAGATATAGTGGGAATTAGTGAAGTTCGGTGGCAGGAGGAACAAGACTTTTGGTCAGGTGAATACAGGATTATAAATACAAAATCAAATAGGGGTAATGCAGGAGTAGGTTTAATAACGAATAAAAAAATAGGAGTGTGTGTAAGCTACTACAAACAGCATAATGAACACATTATTGTGGCCAAGATAGATACGAAGCCCACGCCTACCACACCCATGCCTACCACACCCACACCTACCTCAGTAGTACAAGTTTATATGCCAACTAGTTCTGCAGATGATGAAGAGATTGATGAAATGTATGATGAGATAAAAGAAATTATTCAGATAGTGAAGGGAGACAAAAATTTAAGTCATGGGTGACTGGAATTCAATAGTAGTAAAAAGGGAGAGAAGGAAACATAGCAGGTGAATATGGATTGGGGGGAAGAAGTGAAAGAGGAAGCCACCTGGTAGAATTTTGCACAGAGCATAATTTAATCATAGCTAACACTTGATTCAAGAATCATGAAAGAAGCCTGGAGATACTGATAGGTTTCAGATAGATCATATAATGGTAAGACAGATATTTAGGAACCAGGTTTTAAATTGTAAGACATTTCCAGGGGCAGATGTGGACTCTGACCACAATCTGTTGGTTATGAACTGTAGATTAAAACTGAAGAAACTGCAAAAAGTTGGGATTAAGGAGATGGGATCTGGATAAACTGACTAAACCAGAGGTTGTGCAGAGTTTCAGGGAGAGTGTAAGAAAACAATTGACAAGAATGGGGGAAAGAAATACAGTAGAAGAGGAATGGGTAGCTTTGAGGGATAAAGTAGTGAAGGTCGCAGAGGATCAAGTAGGTAAAAGGAAGAGGGCTAGTAGAAATCCTTGGGTGACAGAAGAAATATTGAATTTAATTGATGAAAGGAGAAAATATAAAAATGCAGTAAATGAAGCAGGCAAAAAGGAACACAAATGTCTCAAAAATGAGATCGACAGGAAGTGCAAAATTGCTAAGCAGGCATGGCTAGAGGACAAATGTAAGGATGTAGAGGCATATCTCACTAGGGGTAAGATAGATACTGCCTACAGGAAAATTAAAGAGACCTTTGGAGAAAAGAGAACCACTTGTATGAATATCAAGAGCTCAGATGGAAACCCAGTTCTAAGCAAAGAAGGGAAAGCAGAAAGATGGAAGGAGTATATAAAGGGTCTATATAAGGGCGATGTTCTTGAGGACAATATTATAGAAAAGCAAGAGGATGTAGCTGAAGATGAAATGGGAGATACGATACTGCGTGAAGAGTTTGAAAGAGCACTGAAGGACCCGAGTCGAAACAAGGCCCCTGGAGTAGACAACATTCCATTAGAACTACTGACAGCCTTGGGAGAGCCAGTCCTGACACAACTGTATCATCTGGTGAGCAAAATGTATGAGACAGGCAAAATACCCTCAGACTTCAAGAAGAATATAATAATTCCAATCCCAAAGAAAGCAGGTGTTGACAGATGTGAAAATTAGCGGACTATCAGTTACAGACGAATGGAAAAACTAGTAGAGCCAACCTCGGGGAGAGAAAGCTTTTGACAATGTTGACTGGAATACTCTCATTCAAATTCTGAAGGTGGCAGGGGTAAAATAAAGGGAGCGAAAGGCTATTTACAATTTGCACAGAAACCAGATGGCAGTTATAAGAGTCTGAGGACATGAAAGGGAAGCGGTGGTTGGGAAGGGAGTGAGACAGGGTTTTAGCATCTCCCCGATGTTATTCAGTCTGTCTGTTGAGCAAGCAATAAAGGAAACAAAAGAAAAATTTGGAGTAGGTATTAAAATCCATGGAGAAGAAATACAAAATTTAAGGTTCGCCGATGACATTGTAATTCTGTCAGAGACAGCAAAGGACTTGGAAGAGCAGTTGAACGGAATGGACAATATCTTGAAAGGGGGATATAAGGTGAACATCAACAAAAGCAAAACAAGGATAATGGAATGTAGTAGAGTTAACTTGGGTGATGCTGACGGAATTGGATTAGGGAGTGAGACACTTAAAGTAGTAAAGGAGTTTTGCTATTTGGGGAGCAAAATAACTGATGATGGTCGAAGTAGAGAGGATATAAAATGTAGACTGGCAATGGGAAGGAAAGCTTTTTTGAGGAAGAGAAATTTGTTAACATCAAGTATAGATTTAAGTGTCAGGAAGTCATTTCTGAGAGTATTTTTATGGAGTGTAGCCATGTATGGAAGTGAAACGTGCACGATAAATAATTCGGACAAGAAGAGAATAGAAGCTTTCGAAATGTGGTGCTACAGAAGAATGCTGAAGATTAGATGGGTAGATCACATAACTAATGAGGAGGTATTGAATAGAATTGGGGAGACATTATGGTAACATTTATAAAAAACCCAGATACTATATGTAATATTTTTAATAACTACTACATTTCTGGCGAACAATCAACCCATATTATAGATTCACAGGTAGAGAACCGATGCCATCTCATCCAGTGTACCGAATTTGAATTTGTAGAAGTGAATGAGCCGGAGGTTCACAGGGCAATATACATGCGAAAGAGAAAATTTTCATCTGGATGGGATGGCGTATCCAGCGCTATTACTAAAGTGTGCTTAAAAGAAATTTCTAAACCTCTTACTCACCTGATTAATTGCAGCATTAGAGAAAACATGTGTCCAACGGTTCTAAAAGTGAGTGTAGTGAAACCAGTGTATAAAAAGGGAAGTAAGGAAGATGTCTGCAACTATAGACCAGTATCATTAATTCCCACTTTTAGTAATATATTTGAAAGCATTATCCTTTCTCAGCTAAGTGCCTTGCCTTTTTCACAAAACATAAGCTGCATGGCTTCAAAAAAGACCTAAGTACAACCACAGCAGTTACACAGTTCATCCGTGAAGTTTACTGTCTGTTGGACCAGAAGATGCAGACTACAGGTATATTTTTGGACCTGACAAGAGCATTTGATACGGTTAACCATAGGGTACTTCTTAAAAAGCTAAAATCTTATAGTATTGGGGATCAAGCCATGAATCTTCTAACCACATACCTGCTGAATCGTAAGCAAAGCACTAAATTGTCATACAAACTAGATAATAAAATCATGAACTCCCAGTCCACCAGTGAACCTGTGTCACAAGGTGTACCACAGGGCTCAATCCTTGGACCCTTTCTCTTCCTTATATGTATATTAATGACATTGCACAACCCATTAACTCCCATATTGTAAGCTATGCAGATGACACATCAGTCTTATTCTATGGGAGTGAATCTAATGAGCTAGAATCTCTCGCTACTAGCGGTATAATGGAAGTAACAAAATACTTCAATGATCAGGGCCTCAACTACTGACATTTAAAACAGGCAGTTCTCACCACAACAATATGAGTAGTGTGTGTAATATCTCTGCAACAGAAAATGGTAACTGTAAATTCCTGGGTGTGGATGTTGATGAAAATTTGCGGTGGACATACCACATTAATTGCATATACGAAAAGTCAGTAGTCCCATATATCTCCTCAGCCAGCTTGCAAAGACAGTTCCTAGCCATGCACTGAAATTAGTATATTATGGAACACTTTACCCCTTTCTGAATTACGGAACTGAACTATGGGGCTGTGCAGCTGATGTATATTTAAAGAGAATACTACTACTACAGAAAAGAGCAATATGACATATACATGGGATGGGACATAGAGATTCATCGTGAAGTGTTTGTGCAGCACAAATATCTGACAATATATTCTCTGTACATCTTCAAAATAGTTGTAGTATAAAGTGTAACTATTTCCGTGTAACAGAACAATGTTAAAAATGAATGATAGAAGTCCATATATCAATGGTTTGATTTCGTATAACAAGCTACCAAACGCTCTAAGAACGTAAACAGGAAATGTTTTTAAAACAAAATTAAAATCTTTTCTAATAGAAAAATGTTTATAGTCTTTCAACAAATTTTAAGATACTGATTTAACATGAGGCATTAGCATATCAGTTGTAATGTGATAAATGTAAAAATAGGCATAAGAAGCAACAGCTACAGAATATAGTGTATTTTATAAGTGTAAATATAACCATAGTATTAACTCTGACATTTGCAAAAGCCATCCACGCAAAGAAAATGTAAATAAATAAATAAATTTGTTACTGCGTCACGTACCCACTTCGCCATCAGGCAACATCCGAGGTCATTATGTCATAATGTTTTGGCTGATCAGTGGCACAATGTCTCCTTGACATTTGTTTCAGTGCAGATCCACTAGTATCATCTGAACTCCTACTATGGGAATCAATAATTTGTGAGTGTAGGTTTAATGGATGAGGGAGGCTGCATTGCAGCATGTGAGAAGTTGAGAATTTAAGTTTGATGGAGAGCATGTTCAGATGGCTGATATGGTTAAGGCAAACATTTTAGAGAAGCAAAACATCTGGATTAGAATCCCGGTCTCTCAAAAATTTTCAACTTTCTTCATTGCATAACCATAATGCACTGTGTGGCTGGAAGTCATGAATTCCCGCCATTCCTTCCCCTTTCTTTCCCCATTGTCTATTTCATATAAGTGTCAACTGATAGTATTTGAACAGCACTATAAGAAAACAGCTTCAGAATTTCCATTAAAGTAGTATAGATTGAGCAACGAGCTGAAATGTTGATTCAGAGGGTTAAAAATGCATTTTAGAGCAAAATAAATTATATAACAATAAGTATAATGGCAGTGTTATATAGTAAACTACAGTAACTATCTGTGGATATTTGATTCTCGTTAGGATTGAAATAGAGATAGTAGTAAGTAACACTAACCTAGAGCGTGGTACTGAATAAGATGCAGAAAACTCAAAAACTGAAGACCCTAGGAAAAAATTAATGGTACCAAGGAAATGCAGATGAAATTCTAGCCCTACTTGATGTATAATACTTACAGGTGCAATAAGTTTAATGTAAGTTTTATTCATTGTTAACTTTGTGTGCAACCTATGAGAAACATTACGCTAGTTTTTTTTTTAAATGAATAGACAATGAAACTGGTATTTTTATCAACTCAAAGAAATCCGCTGACAAGTTTGAATCACATAGTGTTTATATGTGTAGTTTTTATAGTAATATTTGAAGTATGTGTAATTTTGTGGTTTTATGATGTCTATATAAGGGCAGTGGCCATGTTGTTCTGGGGCAGTTCACTTTGAGAGATTGGTGAATGAAGATGTGTGGACTGATGAGCAGCATGTGAATTTCAGTTAAAATATTTAAAATTATGTGGGCAACAAGTCTAGGGAATTGTAGAATTACTGCTGGAGTTCGGGAATGTGGAGAATTTTTTTCACAGTTCTACTCATGGACTATTATTCTGAACTGCAGTGTCGTGATATGTGAAATTTGAGCATGGGTTTGTAGACTGTGTGAAGTTATCTGCAGCCAATTCTGATATTTAACTTTGAACAGCAACTTGGAAATTCGGACAGTAGAGCATCCTTATTAGAAGTCACGACTCAGTCTGCATTATATTCTCTGTTAAGAAAGGATTCAGTAAACATTTTCATTCCTAAACAGTACCAAGCTAATGGTAAGGACTGTTATTCATGCTGTCAGCTGTAATCCTGCCTAAAATTTAATCAAGTTGTAGTAAGCTAACAGAACAGTGACAGGATAATGTGATAGTTGTGTGGCCATCCCTTAGAAATGTACAAAGCCAATGAATTTTGAAAATCAGTCATGTATTTAGTTAAACCTTTTCACATTGTGGCATTGTGCAATTAGAAAGATTTTAGTGCAATGCACTATGATCATTTCCTTCCTCCTGTACCCCCCACTGAAATTTTTACCAATAACTCACTTCTTAATGTGTGACCGATCTTTCTGTCTCTTTTATTCTTCTTTAGGCAATTTTCCTCATTGATTTGTCGGAGAGTGCCCTCTTTACCCTCTTGATCGATCCACCTAATCTTCCACAGTCTCCATTTTAAAGGCTTCTAATCATTTCCTACTTTTCTTCCCTTTTTGCACTTGTACAGAGTTGGACTCTGAACATAGTTTTTCATGAATGTTTTTCTGGTCTCAGTGTTTATACTTTTGGGTGTTAGTTACTGGCTCTTGTTGTAGAAAATGCTTTTGTCTTGTATGATTCTTGCACCTTCCTTCTTTACCTGTTCTATCTCAGAGTGAGCAAAACCCATCTGACACTTGTCCGAAATTAACATTTACATTATTCCAGAAGGTCTAAGAAGTTCACAATCATTCCAAAGCCTACTAAGCAAACCAATGATTGGGTATTCCTGTCAGCATTTGTAGAGCCTATCGGGTTCTGCTCAGGCAGTGAGGTCAGTGTTTGAGAGATCAGTTGAGAATAAAGTAGGAAGGTTGTGCTGTGAAGCCATTAATTACAAGAATGAAGCAAGATTGCTTAGCAGAATAAGGAATCCTGTTGTTGTAACTGATTATTTATGATTGATTATTTATTGTTGTATTGTTGTGGCCTTTAGTCCAAAGACTGATCTGATGCAGCTCTCCACACTAGCCTACCCTGTGCAAGTCTCTTCATTTATGCGTAACTGCTGCACCGAACACCCATTTGAACCTGCTTACCACAGTCAAGTGTTTGACTCCCTCTAAAATTATGTGCTCCCGACTCTCTCTCCTACTACCAAAATGATGATTCCTTGACACCTCAGGGTGTGCCCTATCAACCAATCCCTTCTTTTAGCCAAGCTGTGCCATAAATTTCTTTTTTCTCCAGTTTGACTCAGTACCTCCTCATAAGTTCTCCAGTCTATCCACCTGACCTTCAGCATTCTTCTGTAGCATCACATTTTAAAACCTTCTGCTCTCTTCTTATCTGAACTGCTTATCATTCACATTTCGTTTCCATACAAGGCTACACTCCAGACAAATAGCTTCAGAAAATACTTCTAAACACTTACATTTTTATTTGATGTTAATAAATTTCCCTTTTATTAAAAATAATTTTCTTGCTAATGCCAGTCTGCATTTTATATCATCCTACTTCAGTTGTTGTCACTTTTTTTGCTGTCCAAAGAACAAAATTCCTCTTCCTTTTAGTGTCTCATTTCCAAATATAATTCCTTTAACATCACCTGATTTAACTCGACTACACTCAATTGTCCTTGTTTCGCCTTTGTTGGTGTTCATTTTATAATCTCTTTTTCAAGATCCTATCCGTTACATTCACTTGCTTTTCCATACCCTTTGCCATCTCTGGCAGAATTGAAATGTCATTGACAACCTCAAGGTTTTAGTTTCTTCTCCTTGAACTTCTCTTTCCAATTTTTTCTTTGGTTTCTGTCACAACTTGGTCAATATACATGCTGATTCAATAAGATGCAAGTGTATTTGTTAATTAATATTTGATTCAAATAAAAACCTTAATGATTTAGCCTTTGCTGTATTACTGAATAATTTTTTTCAACAGAGATTTCTACACCAGCTCCACCGCTAGCAACTGCAGAAGAGTTAAGTGAACTGAATCTCTATGATCCAAACATCTTGCAGTTTGATGATGTTGCAACACAGTCCTCCATTGCAGCAGGAATACATGACAAGAAGACAGTTTTAACTGATAAGAAGGTAAGGAAAAAATTAATAAATGAATAAATGTCAAAGTAATGACAAGCACAATGACAGAAATTGCTAGAAATTTCAAATTTTGACAAACTTATGTGAACATGAAGCCTTTTGCTGCAATAATGGATACTGATGACCTGTTCTCCCTGTGTGGTTGATATTCACAATGTTTCATTGCCTAATTAAATCACCATCTTCAGGTACTGTGAGTCCTGCTGTTTTATCTATTTACTACCTAAACTCAAACCAGACTGTGAACAATTGTTGGGCTCACGTTGCTACTAATAGCAGAGTTCAGCTTCGACACCCACTCACCTGCTATGCTCTTGGATGGCCCTTTGTTTTACAAGGTTCACACTAATACTCCATGAATGCACATTCTTTAAGTGCTTCTCAGCTCTGATGGATATAATGGCCAGTGAGATCTTAATACATTGAATGCCAGACTGTGAGCTTTGTTTAAACTCAAACCTCACAGAATGTCAGTGTGGGCTTTGAAATATGAAGGAGCATCAAAGGACATAGTGGGCAGTGGAAATCAAATTCACAATCCACTGTAAAAGCGTGGTGAGAGACCAACAGTAGTTCAGTATGGTTGGAGACCAGGCAGCTAGTACACATAACAGCAGAATTCACAGCACCTCAAGAAGGTAACTGGATTGGGCAATGAAATATTGTCCACAAAACAGAGACAGCAACTCAGCTCAACAACTTAATTAGTTGCCATTTATATGTGTGTTGTATGTTTGTGTGTTATGAGAGTAGTTGTTAGGTTTTTCATAATTGCACTACCGCCGCCTTGTCTGGATGTTAGAGTCCCGGCAACTCCTTAGTCGCTTTCAGTGTGGGTTCAGGAGGTATTGCTCCACCTTCGATAACCTTGCCCTCCAGGAGGCGGCTATACAACAAGCTTTCCTCCGCCGTCATCACCTTCTAGGTGTATTTTTCGACATCGAGAAGGCCTACGATACCACTTGGGGGCGTCTCATCCTGGAGCAGCTTCACGAATGGGATTTTCGTGGTTGTCTTCCTCTTTTTATTCGGTCTTTCCTCTTGCCACGATATTTTAGATACCGAATTGGTGACGTCCTGTCTGATCGCTTTGAGCAGGAGAATGGTGTCCCTCAGGGTAGCGTTTTAAGTGTGACTCTCTTTGCCATCGCTATTAATAGCATTACGTCCATAGTGAAAAGTCCTGTCCAGTGTTCTTTGTTTGTGGATGATTTCTCTTTGTTCTGCTCTTCTTCAAGCCTTGCAACGACAACTCGTCAGTTGCAACTTACGATTAGGCGTTTGGATGACTGGGCGCAGAAGAGTGGTTTTAAGTTTTCCACTGAGAAGTATGTATGTGTTCTTTTTAACCATTCTCGTTCGATTTTAACCTTTCCTGAGTTGTGGTTGAGGGACACTGTTCTTACTTTTAAAGACACGGTGAGATTTCTGGGGCTCATTTTTGACTCGAGGCTCACGTGGTTACCCCATCTTAAAGACCTGAAACGGCGGTCGCTTCAGGCTTTAAGTATTTTAAAATGTCTTAGCCACAGTACATGGGGAGCTGACAGGACTTGTCTGCTCCAGTTTTACAGGGCGTTTGTGCGATCTCGGCTCGATTGTGGGTGCACGATGTATGGGTCTGCGAGGCCTTCTTACTTAAAGATTTTGGACGTTGTCCACCATGAAGGGCTTCAGTTGGCCACTGGGGCATTCCGAACTAGCCCCATACCAAGCCTCTGTGCAGAGGCAGGTGAACCGCCACTTCATATGCGGCGACGGCTACTTACGGTACGCCAGGCGTATAAAACTTTGTCCACACCACACACACCTGCATACCATACCGTTGCTCAGCCTCCTCTGGCACGGTTATCTCATAACCGGCAACGTGCGATGCAGCCCTATGGGATTCGCGCACAGGATTGCCTCGCTGCGATGTCTATGGCTGGTCTTCGTGTTTTACGTCGCGGTTGGAGCAGATCTCCACCTTGGCTCCTCCGGAGACCCAAACTTATTTTAGATTTGACTCATTTTAAGAAGGATGGCACGCCAGATTTTACATTCCAGTCACTGTTTTTTAACATTTTAGATGTGCATCACGGTTTCACTGTCATTTACACTGATGGCTCCAAACAGGAGAATTTCCTTGGCTGTTCTGTGGTGTTCCCTGATCATGTTACCCGGATTCGCCTCCCTGCTGAATATACCATTTTCACAGCGGAGCTCCACGCGATCCTGAAGGCACTGGAGCTGATGCATCGTGTTGGGGGCGATCGATTTCTTCTCTGTTCCGATTCTCTTAGTGCCTTACAATCACTGCAGAACCTATACCCGACTGAGGAGATGGTCCAGCTGATATATGACCAACTGTACTTGCTCCAACAGCGGTGTAAAGAGGTATCCTTTTGCTGGGTGCCTGGTCATGTCGGCATATGGGGCAATGAACAGGCCAATCGGGCTGCCAAGGAGGCCTGCAGAGAGCAGGATGTGGTCCAGTGTCCTATCCCCTTGCAGTCGGTCATTGCTGCACTCGACAGGAAGTGCATGGAGTTGTGGGAGGACGAATGGCTGGCGGTGATGGCCAATAAACTGCGGTCGGTAAAGTCAACCACTCGGCCGTGGCGTTCCTCCTGCCGGCTGCTCAGGCGGGAAGAGGTGGCCCTCACACGTCTTCGGATCGGGCACTGTCCTCTCACACATAGCTTTTTATTACGGCGGGAGGATCCTTCGTTTTGTGATGCTTGTGGTGTGCACATCTCTGTCCGGCACATTTTAAAACACTGCATTTTATACCGTGATGCACGGGCAGAAGCACAAGTTGATGGGGATCTGCCTTCTGTTTTAGCTAATGATGAGACTTGTGTGTCTAGGGTTTTTAAGTTTTGTGACGTGTCTAGACTCTGGCCTTAACTTTTAGGCTGGAGGTTTTAGTGTATTGCAGAGTGGCTGACTCCTCCCCTTTTTTTCTTGTGGTCAGCCAGCCACTTCCATCTGCTACATTGTTTTAGCTCCCTCTATCATTTTCTTCCTGTGTTGTCCATGTTTTACTGTTGACACCCTGCTTCATCCCACGCTTCGGTGTGGATGAGCACATATTTTTCTACGATTGTTACCCGTGTTTTATGTTCCGTTTTATATTCCTGTTCTGGGATTTTTCTTGACACCCGTCTCCCTATGTTACTGAACGGGTGCTGAAGACCTTGCTATCGTGCGCCCAAAAACCCCTCTACTACTACTACTATTCATTCTTAGGGGGCAGCAGAATTCCGTTATTCGTATTCAGTATTATTTGACTTGTGTGCTTACTAAAAGTGTTGTTGGAGCTTATGTTCTGTGCTGTGTATCATTATTTCTGTGTTGAAAATTGCATGAAATCATGTAGGTAGTGAAATTCAGGTAAAATGGCTTGTAGACATAACTTACCAAACTGGGAAATTGAAGGCCTCTTGACTAATGACCCAGAACTAGATGCTCTCTCAGGCAAAAATGACTAGTTTTCCAAAGACAATTAGCAGTTTTTATTTGATAATTAGTAAAGCAGTTGGTGAAAAAGAAGTTTAGCAAGTTAAAGATGCAAGTCCAGCATCTGAAGGTGCAAGTGCAGATAGAATCGCAGCATGTCATTTTCTTGGGAAACTGCCACCGGCAGAAAGAAGACAAACCCAACTAGAAGCAGAAAGTGTGTTGGGAATGAGAGAAGACTGTGGCAAAGGCAGTAAGAAAAACACTTCAGACAACACTGAAGACTGTGTCACAAAGATCTTTGTGTTCCTGAGTGCTTCAAAAAATTTTGTCCCTCAATGACTTTTTTTAGTATTAAACAGGCAGTACTTTGCTGATGTTCTGCAGATATATTTGCAGAATGAAAAGCGTATTTCCTTTCTAATGTTACTGTCGTGTGCTATAAAGCACTGACTAAAAATTTAGTTATAGTAGTGTGAAAAGGGTAGATCATTACTCGACATATAGAGGAGAAAAGGTGCAGACAGGCACAATGAAAAAGATTGCTAAATATTTAAGCTTTTGGACAAAATGTCCTTCCGAAATAGAACCCTCTCCCCCCCCCCCCCCCCCCCCCCCCCACACACACACACACACACACACACACACAGTGTCACGTTCACAAATCACACTCACAAGGCCACTATCTCTGGGTGTTGGCATACGACTGTGACTACGACTGTCTGATGTGAACAGCAATCTACTGTGGTGGGTGGTGAGGGTGAGGAGGTAGCAGGGGCCAGGAGGGGGAGGGGGAGCAGGGTGGGTGTGGGGAAGATGATGTGGGAGTGTGCAGGATGTGTTGGGAACAGGATGAGCTGCTAGATTGCTAGATGCAGAGTCAGAAGACTGTTGGGAGGGGGTGGGGGTGGGGGGGGAGGAAAGAAGTAGAGAAGGGGAATAGACTTGTGTGTTGGTGGGATAGATTGCATGTGTTTATTGCTGGAGTAGGAGCAAGGAAGGGGTTAGGTGGGCACCCAAAGACAGCTGCCTCCACTCCCCATTTCTGTCCATTTCATGTTGTTATTCTCTCCCACAGTTTCCATTGTTCATTAACATTTTCTAAAGTGTAAAAGCAACAAAAATCTGCTTCACTGTAAAACACATTATCCCTAAGTGAAGTGTTCAATGGTGTATGACAGGTGCTTCCAATTCCATAAACTACCCTCCATTGTGAATGATGGGAATGTCTGCATCCAAGGAAAAAACAAGAGATTGTATAAAATAGTATGCTTTGAATTACATCAAAAAGTTCATGTGTACCTTACTTGTGAATCACATGTATCCATTTCTAAAGATGAAAGAGGTAAGTTCAAACTGACACAATTTCTAATGGATAAGAACATTAGCAAATTGATATTAAAAAATGTAACGTATAGTAAATATGCCCAGTATCCGTATATTGACTACACTGTGCACGTCTTCGGCTCCAGTGTGTTAATAAAATTAGTGCGTCAGTAATTACTTTTACATACTATATTGACAAAAATGGAAAGTGGAATGTAAGTGACACTTTGACTGAATGCCACCAATGTGACATTGCAGTATTTCCGTATCTGTGGAAAGTTGTATGGTGATGAAAATTTTGTCGTTATATGAGCTGATTTTTCAGTACAGGAAAAAGCTATTCCTGTAGTTGAAGAGTGGTGGATACTGAATGTTTCTTAGCATTACTGGAACTCTTCAGGTAGACATGACAACACAGCATGCACAGTGCTTGTGCACATGCAGCTTATCTCTATCTTTGGGACTCTGAGAAAGACATGAGGGATGTGGGAGCACTGTACCGACAGATCACAAAGACAGTCGGTTGGAGTGTAACGACTACAGAATGAGTGGACTCGGGACAACAGTGTGGCAAGAAGAGTAGGCACATGTCCTTCCAGAAGAGCTACACTGGGAGAAGATTGTAGGATTTTTTGACGGGCTATGGTGGCAGCTGAAATGTGGGTAGTTGTTACGGGCAGTGTGTCACAATGAACTGTTAGGAACAGAATACTGGTAGCCGAATTGAGACGGAGAATTGCCATGTGTCGTTTGTCTCGGACACAATACCTCTGCCAGCAGAGACATATGTGGTGTAGAGCCAGAGTCCACTGGGATATTGACCGTCATTTTGTGGTGGTCGGCAGTGAATCTAGTTTGTGTGTGCAGAAGCCGGACTGATGCCACATCTGTAGATGACCTTGCTGAAGGTCACAGGATGCAGAGATTCTTGAGATGTGGTCATTGTTTAAGGGAGTATGGATGCTTGTCAATATGCAGTGGGAATGACAGACCCTGTTGTCATTCCTTCATGTTTGGGGTATCAAATAGCATATTCTAGAAAGATAATGCAAGACCCCACTTTGCAGTTTACATCACAAACACCTTAAGGTCTGGATGGAATCCCTATCCAGTGTTACAAAGAATATTCTGCAACATTAACGCCTTACTTAGCTTGCATTTATTATGAATATCTCAGCCGATGTAAAGTCCCAAGTGTCTCGAAACAAGTTCAGGTGACTCCTGTATGTAAGAGGGGTAAAAGAATGGACCTGCAAAATTACAGAAGAATATCCTTAACATTGGTTTGCTGCAGAGTTCTTGAACACATTGTCGATCTGAATATAACAAATTTCCTCCAGATGAAAAATCTTTTGTCCACAAATCAGAACAGTTTTAGAAAGCATCACTCATGCTAGACTAAGTTTGCCCTTTTCTCACATGGTATCTTGTGAACTACGGATGAAGGGCAACAGGTAGATTACGTAGGCCTATATTTCTGAAAAGCATTTGACAGAGTGCCACACCTCAGACTGTGTACGAAGGTACGAGCATATGGAATAGGTTCCCATATTTGAAGACTTATTAAGTAACAGATCTCAGTATGTTGTCCTTGACAGCGAGTGTTTCTCAGAGACAAAGGTATCGTCAGAAGTGCTCAGGGAAGTGTAATTGGACCACTATTTTCTTTATACATAAATGATCTGATGAACAGAGTGAGGAGCAATCTGTGGCTGTTCACTGATGATTCCGTGGTTTGTGGGAAGGTGTCATTGTTGAGTGACTGTAGAGTGATACAAGATGACTTGGAAAAAAGTTCTAGTTGGTGTGATGAATGACAGCTAGCTCTAAATATAGAAAATTGTAAGTTAATGCAGATGAGTAGGAAAAACAAACCTGTAATATTAGAGAACAGCATTAGTAGTGTGTCGCTTGACAGTTGCATCGATTAGATATCTAGGCGTAATGTTGCAGAGTGGTACGAAATGAAATGAGCAGGTAAGGTGAATCGTCGACTCCAGTTTATTTGGAGGATTTTAGAAAAGTGTGCTCCATCGCTCATAGGATGCAAGTACAGCCCATTCTTGAGTACTGCTCGAGTCTCTGGCATCCCCACCAGGTTGAATTAAAGGAAGTCATTGAAGCAATGCAGAGGTGGGCTGCTAGATTTCTTGCTGTTAGGTTTGACCAGCACATAAATATTACGGAGATCCTTCAGGAACTCAAATGAGGATCCCTGGAGGGAAGGCAATTTTCTTTTTGAAGTACGCTATTAAGAAAGTTTAGAGAACCAGCATTTGAAACTGACCCCAGTATGATTCTACTGCCACCAACATACATTTAGCATAAGGACCATGAAAATAAGTTACAAGAAATTATGGTGACCTAAGAGGGCATATAGATAGTCAGTTTTTCCAACACTCTATTTGTGAGTGGAGCAGGAAAGGAAATGGCTAGCAGAGGGACAGAATACCCTCCACCTTGCATTTTACAATCGCTTGCAGGGTATGTATGCGGATATAGATGTAGATGTTGATATGGATATAGATGTACAGATCCTTGACAGGCCTACCTGGTCACCTTATTTGTCACTTGTAGAGCATGATATAGACCCCTTGGTCTAGGGGTAGCGTCTTTGGTTCATAATCAAAACATCTTTGGTCCCGGATTCGATCCCCGCCACTGCCTAAATTTTGATAAATAATCAGCATTGGCGGCCGAAGACTTCCGGCATAAGAAGTCAGTCTCATTCTGCCAACGGCCTTGTCAAAGAGGGCGGAGGAATGGATAGAGGTTCAGGGCACTCTCTTCTACACCTACATCTACATTTATACTCCGCAAGCCACCCAACGGTTTGTGGCGGAGGGCACTTTATTTGCCACTGTCATTACCGCCCTTTCCTGTTCCAGTCGCGTATGGTTATGGTTCACGGGAAGAACGACTGTCTGAAAGCCTCCGTGCACGCTCTAATCTCTCTAACTTTGCATTTGTGATCTCCTCGGGAGGTACAAGTAGGGGGAAGCAATATATTCGATACCTCATCCAGAAACTCACCTTCTCGAAACCTGGCGAGCAAGCTACACCACAATGCAGAGCGCCTCTCTTGCAGAGTCTGCGACTTGAGTTTGTTAAACATCTCCGTAACGCTATCACGGTTACCAAATAACCCTGTGATGAAACACGCCGCTCTTCTTTGGATCTTCTCTATCTCCTCCGTCAACCCGATCTGGTACGGATCCCACACTGACGAGCAATACTCAAGTATAGGTCGAACGAGTGTTTTGTAAGCCACCTCCTTTGTTGATGGACTACATTTTCTAAGGTCTCTCCCAATGAATCTCAACCTGGTACCCGCCTTGCCAACAATTAATTTTATATGATCATTCCACTTCAAATCATATTTTACAGAAGTAACTGCTACCAGTGTTTGTTCCGCTATCATATAATCATACAATAAAGGATCCTTCTTTCTATGTATTCGCAATACATTACATTTGTCTATGTTAAGGGTCAGTTGCCACTCCCTGCACCAAGTGCCTATCCGCTGCAGATCTTCTTGCATTTCACTACAAGTTTCTAATGCTGCAACTTCTCTGTATACTACAGCATCATCCGCGAAAAGCCGCATGGGACTTCAGACGCTATCTACTAGGTCATTTATATATATTGTGGAAAGCAATGGTCCCATAACACTCCCCTGTGGCACGCCAGAGGTTACTTTAACGTCTGTAGACGTCTCTCCATTGATAACAACATGCTGTGTTCTGTTTGCTAAAAACTCTTCAATCCAGCCACACAGCTGGTCTGATATTCTGTAGGCTCTTACTTTGTTTATCAGGCGACAGTGCGAAACTGTATTGAACGCCTTCCGGAAGTCAAGAAAAATAGCATCTACCTGGGAGCCTGTATCTAATATTTTCTGGGTCTCATGAACAAATAAAGCGAATTGGGTTCCACACGATCGCTGTTTCCAGAATCCATGTTGATTCCTACATAGTAGATTGTGGGTTTCCAAAAACGACATGATACTCGAGCAAAAAACATGTTCTAAAATTCTACAACAGATCGACGTCAGAGATATAGGTCTATAGTTTTGCGCCTCTGCTCGACGACCCTTCTTGAAGACTGGGACTACCTGTGCTCTTTTCCAATCATTTGGAACCTTCCGTTCCTCTAGAGACTTGCGGTACACAGCTGTTAGAAGGGGGGCAAGTTCTTTTGCGTACTCTGTGTAGAATCGAATTGGCATCCCGTCAGGTCCAGTGGACTTTCCTCTGTTGAGTGTTTCCAGTTGATTTTCTATTCCTTGGACACTTATTTCGATGTCAGCCATTTTTTCGTTTGTGCGAGGATTTAGAGAAGGAACTGCAGTGCGGTCTTCCTCTGTGAAACAGCTTTGGAAAAAGGTGTTTAGTATTTCAGCTTTACACGTGTCGTCCTCGTGTTTCAATGCCATCAGCATCCCGGAGTGTCTGAGCTTTGGAAAAAGTTGTTTAGTATTTCAGCTTTACACGTGTCGTCCTCTGTTTCAATGCCATCAGCATCCCGGAGTGTCTGGATATGCTGTTTCGAGCCACTTACTGATTTAATGTAAGACCAGAACTTCCTAGGATTTTCTGTCAAGTCGGTACATAGAATTTTACTTTCGAATTCACTGAACGCTTCACGCATAGCCCTCCTTACGCTAACTTTGACATCGTTTAGCTTCTGTTTGTCTGAGAGGTTTTGGCTGCGTTTAAACTTGGAGTGAAGCTCTCTTTGCTTTCGCAGTAGTTTCCTAACTTTGTTGTTGTACCACGGTGGGTTTTTCCCGTCCCTCACAGTTTTACTCGGCACGTACCTGTTTAAAATGCATTTTACGATTGCCTTGAACTTTTTCCATAAACACTCAACATTGTCAGTGTCGGAACAGAAATTTTCGTTTTGATCTGTTAGGTAGTCTGAAATCTGCCTTCTATTACTCTTGCTAAACAGATAAACCTTCCTCCCTTTTTTTATATTCCTATTAACTTCCATATTCAGGGATGCTGCAGCGGCCTTATGATCACTGATTCCCTGTTCTGCACATACAGAGTCGAAAAGTTTGGGTCTGTTTGTTATCAGTAGGTCCAAGATGTTATCTCCACGAGTCGGTTCTCTGTTTAATTGCTCGAGGTAATTTCGGATAGTGCACTCAGTATAATGTCACTCGATGCTCTGTCCCTACCACCCGTCCTAAACATCTGAGTGTCCCAGTCTATATCTGGTAAACTGAAATCTCCACCTAAGACTATAACATGCTGAGAAAATTTATGTGAAATGTATTCCAAATTTTCTCTCAGTTGTTCTGCCACTAATGCTGCTGAGTTGGGAGGTCGGTAAAAGGAGCCAATTATTAACCTAGCTTGGTTGTTGAGTGTAACCTCCACTCATAATAATTCACAGGAACTATCCACTTCTACTTCACTACAGGATAAACTACTACTAACAGCGACGAACACTCCACCACCGGTTGCATGCAATCTATCCTTTCTAAACACCGTCTGTACCTTTGTAAAAATTTCGGCAGAATTTCTCTCTGGCTTCAGCCAGCTTTCTGTACCTATAACAATTTCAGCTTCGGTGCTTTCTATCAGCGCTTGAAGTTCCGGTACTTTACCAACGCAGCTTCGACAGTTTACAATTACAATACCGATTGCTGCTTGGTCCCCGCATGTCCTGACTTTGCCCCGCATCCGTTGAGGCTGTTGCCCTTTCTGTACTTGCCCAAGGCCATCTAACCTAAAAAACCACCCAGCCCACGCCACACAACCCCTGCTACCCGTGTAGCCGCTTGTTGCGTGTAGTGGACTCCTGACCTATCCAGCGGAACCCGAAACCCCACCACCCTATGGCGCGAGTCGAGGAATCTTGTCCTAGGGGTGGGAAACTGCCCCTAAAGGCGGAAGAATCAGCAATGATCAACGACATGAGGATGCAGAAGGCAATGGAGACCACTGCATTAAAGACATGTAACGTGTATCCACAGGACATGTGGCCTGTAACTGAAGAAGTGTCACGATGATCTCTCCATTGGCAAAAGATTCCGGAATAGTCCCCCATTCGGATCTCCGGGAGGGGACTGCCAAGGGAGAGGTTACCATGAGAAAAAGATTGAATAATCTATGAAAGGATAACGTTCTAAGAGTCGGGGCGTGGAATGTCAGAAGCTTGAATGTGGTAGGGAAACTAGAAAATCTGAAAAGGGAAACGCAAAGGCTCAATCTAGATATAGTAGGGGTCAGTGAAGTGAAGTGGAAGGAAGACAAGGATTTCTGGTCAGATGAGTATCGGGTAATATCAACAGCAGCAGAAAATGGTGTAACAGGTGTAGGATTCGTTATGAATAGGAAGGTAGGGCAGAGGGTGTGTTACTGTGAACAGTTCAGTGACCGGGTTGTTCTAATCAGAATCGACAGCAGACCAACACCGTCAACGATAGTTCAGGTATACATGCCGACGTCGCAAGCTGAAGATGAACAGATAGAGAAAGTGTATAAGGATATTGAAAGGGTAATGCAGTATGTAAAGGGGGACGAAAATCTAATAGTCATGGGCGACTGGAATGCAGTTGTAGGGGAAGGAGTAGAAGAAAAGGTTACAGGAGAATATGGGCTTGGGACAAGGAATGAAAGAGGAGAAAGACTAATTAAGTTCTGTAACAAGTTTCAGCTAGTAATAGCGAATACCCTGTTCAAGAATCGCAAGAGGAGGAGGTATACTTGGAAAAGGCCGGAAGATACGGGAAGATTTCAATTAGATTACATCATGGTCAGACAGAGATTCCGAAATCAGATACTGGATTGTAAGGCATACCCAGGAGCAGATATAGACTCAGATCACAATATAGTAGTGATGAAGAGTAGGCTGGAGTTCAAGACATTAGTCAGGAAGAATCAATACGCAAAGAAGTGGGATACGGAAGTACTAAGGAATGACGAGATACGTTTGAAGTTCTCTAATGCTATAGATACAGCAATAAGGAATGGCGCAGTAGGCAGTACAGTTGAAGAGGAATGGACATCTCTAAAATGGGGCATCACAGAAGTTGGGAAGGAAAACATAGGTACAAAGAAGGTAGCTGCGAAGAAACCATAGGTAACAGAAGAAATACTTCAGTGCATGGAATAGCACTCACATAGTGCATATTGAAAAGTGTATTAAGCTTGTGTTCGAAAACATAAACGCACGAATATTTTGTCAGGCAGAACTACACAGCTCGTAAGTACACTAACCTGCAAGTTTACTAATGTATATAAAAACCATCTCATGAGCAATTAGATTTTGTAAAAGAAGTAAATCTTTCGTAAAAATACCATTACCAATATTACAACAAAAATATTTCTTTTCTTTCCCAGTGCAGCAAACGAATAACATAAACAAAACTAGGTCCAACTAAGAATGCTTGTAATCTGCCCTCTGAAGATGGATTTGTAAAGAAAAATCCGAAACCGGTCATGGTCTGAAGATAATAAACCTTTTTAAACCATACATGTGGCTGGTAGCTGTTTTTTATATAAATTATAAACCTTAATACTTCAGTTGATTGATGAAAGGAGGAAGTACAAACATGTTCCGGGAAAATCAGGAATACAGAAATACAAGGAATGAAATGAATAAGAAGTGCAGGAAAGCTAAGACGAAATGGCTGCAGGAAAAATGTGAAGACATCGAAAAAGATATGATTGTCGGAAGGACAGACTCAGCATACAGGAAAGTCAAAACAACCTTTGGTGACATTAAAAGCAACGGTGGTAACATTAAGAGTGCAACGGGAATTCCACTGTTAAATGCAGAGGAGAGAGCAGATAGGTGGAAAGAATACATTGAAAGCCTCTATGAGGGTGAAGATTTGTCTGATGTGATAGAAGAAGAAACAGGAATCAATTTAGAAGAGATAGGGGATCCAGTATTAGAATCGGAATTTAAAAGAGCTTTGGAGGCCTTACAGTCAAATAAGGCGGAAGGGATAGATAACATTCCATCAGAATTTCTAAAATCATTGGGGGAAGTCGCAACAAAACGACTATTCACGTTGGTGTGTAGAATATATGAGTCTGGCGATATACCATGTGACTTTCGGAAAAGCATCATCCACACAATTCTGAAGACAGCAAGAGCTGACAAGTGCGAGAATTATCGCACAATCAGCTTAACAGCTCATGCATCGAAGCTGCTTACAAGAATAATACACAGAAGAATGGAAAAGAAAATTGAGAATGGGGTAGGTGACGATCAGTTTGGCTTTAGGAAAAGTAAAGGGACGAGAGAGGCAATTCTGACGTTACGGCTAATAATGGAAGCAAGGCTAAAGAAAAATCAAGACACTTTCATAGGATTTGTCGACCTGGAAAAAGCGTTCGACAATATAAAATGGTGCAAGCTGTTCGAGATTCTGAAAAAAGTAGGGGTAAGCTATAGGGAGAGACGGGTCATATACAATATGTACAACAACCAAGAGGGAATAATAAGTGTGGATGATCAAGAACAAAGTGCTCGTATTAAGAGGGGTGTAAGACAAGGCTGTAGCCTTTTGCCCCTACTCTTCAATCTGTACATCGAGGAAGCAATGATGGAAATAAAAGAAAGGTTCAGGAGTGGAATTAAAATACAAGGTGAAAGGATATCAATGATACGATTCGCTTTTGACATTGCTATCCTGAGTGAAAGTGAAGAAGAATTAAATGATCTGCTGGACGGAATGAACAGTCTAATGAGTACACAGTATGGTTTGAGAGTAAATCGGAGAAAGACGAAGTAATGAGAAGTAGTAGAAATGAGAACAGCGAGAAACTTAACATAAGGATTGATGGTCACGAAGTCAATGTAGTTAAGGAATTCTGCTACCTAGACAGTAAAATAACCAATGACGGACGGAGCAAGGAGGACATCAAAAGCAGACTCGCTATGGCAAAAAAGGCATTTCTGGCCAAGGGAAGTCTACTAATATCAAATACCGGCCTTAATTTGAGGAAGAAATTTCTGAGGATGTACGTCTGGAGTACAGCATTGTATGGTGGTGAAACATGGACTGTGGGAAAACTGGAACAGAAGAGAATCGAAGCATTTGAGATGTGGTGCTACAGACGAATGTTGAAAATTTGGTGGACTGATAAGGTAAGGAATGAGGAGGTTCTACACAGAATCGGAGAGGAAAGGAATATGTGGAAAACACTGATAAGGAGAAGGGACAGGATAATAGGACATCTGCTAAGACATGAGGGACTGACTTCCATGGTACTAGAGGGAGCTGTAGAGGGCAAAAACTGTAGAGGAAGACAGAGATTGGAATACGTCAAGCAAATAATTGAGGACGTAGGTTGCAAGTGCTACTCTGAGATGAAGAGGTTAGCACAGGAAAGGAATTTGTGACGGGCCACATCAAACCAGTCAGTAGACTGATGACCTGATGACCCAAAAAAAAAAAAAAAAAAAAAAAAAAAAAAAAAAAAAAAAAAAAAAAAATACCTTTGTGAAATCCTCCAGCCTGGAGTCTGCATGAACTGACACAGCATGTGTTTCAAGCATAGTGGGAAGTTCTTCACAATGATTACAAAAATTTATTCTAGTCTGTAGGGATCACATCTCATAATGAAGTTAGTTTAATCACATAATACCTATCTACAAAGGTTTTCACAATGTGTCAGTGCAATAAAATCTTCACAGTTGTTGCACAAGTTCACAGTATGAGCACTACTACTCAGAAAGGTTACTTCTGTTTCCATCTTCTGGCGAAGTGCCGGTTTATCACAGTCCATCACCTTGTAATGTGTTGGCGGTGGCCATTTAAATCTTGCAACAGCCACTCCACAACAATTTAACACTTTGGAGACTAACTGCTTAGAAGAATATTGGGTCTTGGAAACTGGACATTTTTGCCATCGTCAAAAGTGTTACTGGCATATATGTTATTGATGTATCTTCAAGAGTGATACATCCTAAAAAAACAACCAATCTTCAAGGTTTATAAGCATAATTACCCTTCCAAAAAAAGTGTGAGGTGAGCTATTGAGAAATTTCTTCCTTCTGAGCTTCCAAAATTTCTTGGTCACTTAACAAACATAGCGTATTTGTAATAGAATTTCAGCAACCTGTGAAACGTAACAAGTACATGCCCAAAATTATATCAGATACAATCATATTGGCCTAGCCATTCACAAAAGCAGCGGTTACATGTACTAATGTTTCTCTCGAAATAATTCTAGAAATTGATAACAGAAGGCAGCACCAGTCAAGGGACAGGTAGCAAGACATCCTTACACTGTTCTTACAGGCAATAAGTTTAGGACACACGCATCGAGAAAACTGCGGCCTGTCCTATACTTGGACGTGATGTTTTTAACTGCAAGTTGTGGTCCAAGTTATGCTCAGGCTTGGTTAAGTGTTAACTGTGGCCTGGATGATTATTTATGTAGCTGGCAACTTGTGTCTGCCACTGGCCTGAATGAGGCAGGCTGCCTCTCCTGTCTTACAGCATCACAAGCTGATTGCTTAGCTCTACTGAGGATGAAACCTGTATCTCAATTAAAAAGAACTGTCAACACGTGTATCTCACTTGCCACCTTAATAATGCTTCCTGGAAACTCTTAGCAGATAAGATGATATGACATCTCTTCAAAATTAAAAGGAGAAGCTCATGTTCACTATTAAACTGTTTTGGAGCAGCCATAGCTAGATTTAAATACCCACTGGTGATACATATAGACTGTCTAGTCACATTAATGGAACTTCTGTCAAAAGCTTGAATAACCACTTTTTACTGCATGGACTGCTGCAAAATGTGCGGGGCAAGAGGTAGTGAGGTTCTGAAAGGACCCTACAGACAAGGAAAGATATGTACAGACCAGGATGTAGGGCTATGCTGACTTGAGTGTCATGGCCAGCTACGCTAGGTTTCTTGGTTGAGGCTCCACGGTACAAACAGCCCGATGACATTGGTCTCACAGAGTCTCGATGGGGTTTAAATCTGGAGAGTTTGGTCCTCAGGGGTGTACGGTAAACTCGTCCCACTGCACTTTTTTCCAAATCGCCCCAACACATTTTATGTAACTTCCACTGCTATGCTGACACCTTCCGTCTATGAGTGGTTATTGCACTTGATTTCTAACATAGGCGGTGGTCACATTAATGTGACTGAACCATATAAGCAGACAGATTGTGATGTGTGGAGAGTTCACCAGAAGTGTGATCTTGTGCTACAGGAAACCCATGAAGCTTTTATTGCATTTAATAGCAGTTACACGATTAATATTTCACAGTGTAACATTCTCTGTTTCTGCCAGCATAGATTGTACAGTATTGTGTATATAACCTGTCTCATTACAGGAATATCAGCAGCTGAGGCCAATTGCCAGAGATGAACAGGCTGTAACACCCTTACCTGCAGAAGAACTATTGACAGGGGCACGAGTGCCACCTGTCCGGAAACCGCCTGCGCCTTTGGACAGATTACAGCCGGAAGACCTTGCGCAGCCTGTGCAGACTGGGCAGCCACCTCCGGTCGTGCCACCACCACCACCAGTGGCGGCTAAGGGATCTGGCATGCCACACCATGTGCGCAAGAGGCAGGAGGTGAGTCCAGCCTGCCGGCAGCTACGAGCTGTACTGTTTAAGACAGTACCAATAACCCTTAAAGAATCACATTCCTATGTGTAAAACAGCTTCAAATGTCTGATTACTTTACAAATGAGTTAAAGTGTTAAATATTTGAATCCAAGCATGTAAGTGAGAAAGCACTGGAAAGGACTGACACTATGTTCAAAGTTTGTTGGAAGCCGCTAATTGCTCTCATTATCAAACACTGAATGAGTATAGTCTGAGTAATCTGCACTTCACTTTCAAGAAAAGCTAGATTTTCACACAACTCAATGTTTATGACATCATATCTCCTGATCTCTGTGTTGCACGAAGGTATAATTTTGCAGGTACATTAAGAAATGTACGTAGATACTGTCTACAATGGGTGTTGCAAATAGAGGTTGTATTAAATAAGTAATAAATTAAAATGTCATGCCTGATACTGAAGTTTTACAGCACGAACAGTGAAAATGTTAGGCGATGAACTTTTCTTCTTGCATTTTGTGGGAAGTATCACAGAATATTTTGTAAAGGTTTGGAATTCAGTGTGAAGTTTGTCGGGAGCCACAAAGTGCTTTCATTCTAAAATACTGGACTTGGGCACTGTCAGCTATGCTGCCTCGAGACAAGTACACAGTTTCTAATTGTGATTCTTGTCTTTTTGTGTTAAATTTTTAACATAAAATTATACCTGTTTGTGAGTAGATTATGACAACATTTTATATTTTTAAAATTGGCAAGTAATTACATGAAATATTAAAAATGAAATTTTTGCTGCTCCTGGAAGCTGTCAGTTAGGCAACTTGCAAGTCATTTTGGTTCTACTATAGTTGCTTAGTAATTTAGATATGTTTGGCTGTTGTGTTTGCTTGAATTTTTTATTGAACACCTCTAGGGCTGTGTAGGAAACCAAATGGAAAAACAGTGCAAATATATAACTTCAGGGTAGAAATCGTAACACATTTAATTGAAATTTCTACTAAGTAAGATTTATTACATGCTCTAGTGGCCAACAGAGGTTACCACAATTGCCTGGTCCAAGTTCAGAAATTACAAAACACCTTTGCCTGACAGTTACATGAGAGAAAGAGAATAGAAATGTAAAAGTGTGAAACAGATGCCAGGAGTGTTATGCAAAGATTCCTTGAAGATGTGGTAGGTCTGAAGTTTTCATACTAGTAAATAAGGTAGTCAAATTCTGTGAAACCTGCACCTAATGGATCTGCCCCTTCTGTCATTCACAAACGCATTGCAACTGAAAATTTTTTATATCGTTTGTGTGGTCACTTCCTTTGCTTTGTTTAAGGTTTACCTATTGACTACAAAAGTTTGTTGTTTCTAATTCTCGTTGTGTGACAACTAATGTGCAACAACAGCAGCAGATGCCAGCATCATGTCATGCAAAATTTACATGTCATCTGCAAATATCCTCAATTTTTTTCCTCAGAAATACTGATTATAATGGACACACATCAAATAATCTGCAATTTTGACAATTTTTTTTTAATTGTGTATTGTCCTGACTGAGCAGTGGAACATCCATTATTGTACATGTAGCAATCAACATGTTAAGTAAGTGGTTATTTACTTAAAAGAGGCTGGTTCAACTTCTCATGTCAAGACTTGTTGTGATTTTCCCCCCTCATTGCATTGTTGTTGTTGTTGTTGTTGTTGTTGTTGTTGTTGTCAGCTTGCAGACTGGTTTGCTGTAGGTCTCCACATAACTCTACGTCATGCAACCCTCTTCATTCCACATAACTATTGCATCATGCTTCCATTTGAAACTGCTTGCTTGGTCTCCCTGTGCAGTTCCTACCCCGTCCCCTCCACACTTCCCGTCTATTACTAAACTGATGATTCTCTGATGTCTTGCAATGTGTTCTGTGAACAAGTCCTTCTTTTAATTAATTTTTGCCACAAAGACGTTTTCGTAGGGTTCGTGTTCTATCCAAGACAAAGGCAAGCTCAGTGAAAGCGAAGCCAAACACTGTGATCAAAATTAAATATCTACATGAAAGTGAATGCCTTTGAATATACAGGAGAGGCTGGTTGAGAGAAGCCAAAATGTTTGAGCACAAGATCCGTTGGAAAATAGTGGGTTGTAAGATTACAGATGGACAATATAGACTGGGAAGAAGAGAAGTGTTGTACAGGTATAACAAGTGGCTGATAATCAATAAGGTAACGACAGTGTAAGTTATGCAAATGTCTGGTCAGGGTGGATGCAAACTGACTAATAAGGCAGATTTTTAATGTACCAAACAACAGACCTGAAGTTTGCAATAAATGGTTCAAGGAACCGAGGAAGGACATCAAGAACATTAGATTGCAACGTCACTGATAAACAACTTTAACAGTTTCCGTGAGGAGTGGAAGCAGAACAGCATGTGGACAAGAGGAAAGAAGGCGAGTGATGAAAGGAAGAAAGAAATACTTTTAAGCTACAACAGTCTACTTGAAATGACTTAACTTAATATGGCCTCTAATGGCCCTAAACTGAAAAAAAATCTGTTTGCTCCTGAATTTGATTTAGTAGCTTTAAATTATTTGATCTACCCATACAATCTTCATAATTTTTCTGGAGCACCACATTTCAAAAGCTTCTATTGTCTTTGTATGTAAATTTTTTACCGTCCACATTTATCTTCTGTACGAGGCTGCACTTAAGACACACATTTTCAAGGGGGACTTCCTCTTCCTCATATTTATATTAGATGTTAAAGTATTTCTCTTTCTCAAAAAAGCTTTCCTTGGTAGTGCTAATGTGTGCTCTTTACTTAACTCATCATCTATTTTTTGCTACTCAAATGCAAAAATCATAGTATAAGCTACTTCGTTCGGTATCGCCTGATGTAACTTGCTTACATTTGATTTTCCTTTTTTCACCTATCTACATCCACACACTGCAAACCACTGTGACAGGCATGGTAGGGGTACTCATTGTGGTACCAATGTGCATATGTTTGGTTTTCTTCTTGTTCCAGTCATGTAGAGAGCACAGAAATAATGATTGTTTAAATGCATCTGTGTGCACTGTAATCAATCAAATCTTATCTTCATAGTCCCTATATGAGTTGTATGTAGTAGACTAAAGAATATCTTTAGATTCTTCACCTCATACCGATTCTCAGAACTAAGTAAACAGGCTTTTGTGGGATAATGTTTCGACATTTGCATAATATTCTCCTATGACTCAAACAAATCTTTGGCCATTTATGCTGTACTTCTTTGAATACACCCAGTATCATTTGTTTGCCCTATTTGGCCTGGGTCCCATACACTTGAGCAATATTTTAGGACTCATTGCATTTGCCCTGTATCCTGCCAATGAATTGAAGTCTGCCATGTGTTTTAACTGTGAGTGAGCCTGTGTGATCATTCAGTTTCACTTTCCTACTGTTGTTGTTGTTGTTGTCGTCATAGTCATTGTTGTTGTTCTGTCCATGCTACTCTCTACAGTGCAAGCCTCATCATCTCCAAATAACTACTGCAAAGTACATACTTTTGAGTCTGCTAATTGTATTAATCTCTTGGTCTCCCTATATGATTTTTACCTCCCATATTTCCCTCCAATGAAAAGTTTGTGTTCCTTTGATGTCTCAGAAAGTGTTCCCTCAATCAATCTCTTCTTTTAGTCAAGGTGTGCCTCAAATTTCTTTCCTTCCCAATTCTACATCCTTATTAGTTACATAATCTAACCATTTAGACTTCAGCATTTTTCTGTAGCATCACATTTCAAAAGTTCTATTCTCTTCTTGCGTCAAATGTTTATTGTCCATGTTTCACTTCCATTCGTGTCTACACTCCATACAAATACCCCCAGCGGGTCCGGGGGTTACAATAGGCCCGAGGTATTCCTGCCTGTCGTAAGAGGCAGCTAAAAGGAGTCTCAAACGTTTTGGCCTTCTGTGATGGTCTCCTGTGGGGTTTGACCTCCATTCTCCAAAATTCTTCCGAAGAGCAAGCCAACTGGGAAAGGTGCCTTACATGGTGCATCATGTCCATCGTGCATTGAGACCTTCAGCAACTTTTTTTTTTTTAATTTTTTTTTTTGTCAATGTCGCTTTGCAGTTTTGCTCATTCTCCAGCCGTTGGGTGAGGACACCTTCCTAGCCAGTCCGTTATGGTGGGGCTGCCATGTACCCTATTGGTTGTAGCTCCCTCACTACACAGGTACCGCTCTGCTGATGCCTGTGCCATTAACTCCCCACGTGTGCCAAGGAGTAGATGCCCATCTACCTGGGGCATCAGGACTGCCGGCAATGGCCATCCTGCCAGGTGGCCTTTGCTGAGGCTGGGTGACACCCGTTGGGAGTGCCCCTGGTCAGAGTGGGTGGCATCCGGGCAGATGACACACCATGAAGTGGACATCATCATCTCTTGTTGGTGGTCAAACACCAGCAGTCTCTAAGCAGTCAAGGTCTCACTTTAATGCAAAGAAGTATGACCCCATATCATTCCCCTCACTGGCCATGCCATGGGAAGAACGCCAGGCTAAGGATGGCAGCAAACCTTATTCACCTCAGTACCTCTTCTGTACTAGAGCTGATGGGGAATCCCTTGTGTCATTGAAGCCTCAGTGTTTTTGTGGAGCATTTGGAGAAAAAGTTTGGGGAGGTGAAGGGATTGTTGAAAATGCGATCTGGGTCAGTCTTGATAAAAACTGCATCCTCTGCCCAGTCATGTGCATTACTCACCTGTAACAAGCTGGGGGACGTTTCTATTTCCATCATGCCCCATAGGAGCTTAAATATGGTCCAGGGTCTTATATTTCACAGGGACCTTTTTTTGCAGTCAGATGGCGAGCTGCATGCCAACTTAGAGTGCCGAGGTGTTCATTTCGTCCAGTGCATCCATAGGGGGACCAAAGGATAATCAGGTGACCACCGGTGCCTTCATCTGTGCCTTTTGAGGGTGATGCATTACCCGAGAAGGTCAAGGTGATGGTACACCGATGTGATGTAAACTCATATATCCCTCCCCCGATGCAGTGCTTTAAGTGCCAGAAGTTCAGGCATATGTTTTCCCACTGTATTTCCAGCGTCATATGTCACAGTTGTGGACTGCAGAATTCTTCAGAAACAACAAAAAAATCATGGAATACAGGACCCCTGGACCTACTGACCTACACTGAGGCTAAGAGGAAATTTGACAGGCTACATCCTGTGCGCATGACAGCCTCTTATGCCACCGCTACAACAACGGTTCCTGACCCCATGCGTTCCACCATTTATAGTTGTCCCTCAGGGCCATAAGACTGCATCTGCCCCCTTGATGGTGGGGGGGGGGGGGGGGGCACTCCTATCCCTGTTGCTCTCGCAACACCTACTTCAGGAGCAATGCCCCCCCCCCCCCCCCCCAACCATCAGGGACATCAGTCCCCACTTTTCATCTGGAGAAATATCAGTCTTCTTCGAGTCCTCTCACTCGGAAGGGGTCCTTTGGGTCACTCCCTTCCCACATTCCTGCCAGCGGGAAATAGGACACCCACCAGTGGGGCTGACGTGTCTTTGGGTACCTGACCCCGATAGGTGTCCCTGCATTCATATAAATGGAGTGTTATCTGCCGACACAAATGCACTTGCCGAGCACTTTGCTGCGCACTATGCTCAGGCCTCTGCGTCGGAGAATTCCCACCAACCTTTCGTACCCTCAAACGGCGCATGGAAGGGAAATTCCTCTCATTCACTACATGCAACAGTGAACCGTGTAATGCTCCATTTACTGTGTGGGAGCTCCTCAGTGCCCTTGCTCATTGCCCCGACACAGGTCCTGTGCCAGATTGGATCCGCACTCAGATGATTAAACATCTCTTGTTTGATTGCCAGTGACGTATACTCGTCATCTTCAACCGCACCTGGAGCAATGTTGTATTCCTGTTGCAATGGCAGGAGAGCATTGTCGTTCCTGTGCTCATATCCTTGCCACATTATATGAGTGGGATCTCCTGGGCCCGCTCCCGATTTTTATCCAATACTTCCTGTCTCCCTGTACTTTCCATGTCCAAGTTGGTGCCTCTCATAGTTTCCCCATATCCAGGAGAATGGGATCCCGCAGAGCTCTATTTTTAGTGGCCATTAACGGCCTAGCAGTGGCTGTAGGGCCATCCGTCTCTCACCTGTTCTGTATGCAGATGACTTTTGCATTTCCTACTGCTCCTCCAGTACTAGTGTCGCTGAACGGTGCCTACAGGGGGCCATCCACAAGGCGCAGTCATGGGCTGTAGCCCATGGCTTCCAGTTTTCAACTCCGAAGCCGTGTATAATGCAGTTCTGTCAGAGTCATACCATTCATCCAAAACCATAATTTTACCTTGATGATAATCCACTCACTGTAGTGGAGACGTATCAATTCTTAGGACTGGTTTTCGATTCCCGATTGACTTGGTTGCCCGATTGACTTGGTTGTCTCATCTTCATCAGCTTAAGTCCAAGTGCTGGCAGCCCTTCGATGCCCTCTGCTGCCTGAGCAACACCAACTGGGGTGCAGATCACTCTACACTGCTGCAGCTCTACAGAGCCCTTGTTCAATCCCACCTGGACTATGAGAGTCGGGTTTATGGTTCAGTGGCACCTTCGGCATTGCGGTTGCTAGACGCAGTACATCACTGTGGAGTTCAACTAGTGACAGGAGCTTTTAGGATGAGTCCGGTAACCAGCGTACTTTTGGAGGCTGGAGTCCCTCCATTGCAGATCAGATGTGCCCAACTGCTCACCATTTATGTCGCACACACTCATAGTTCTCCTGAGCATCCCAATAACCATCTCCTTTTTCCAATGATGACAGTTCATTTCATCTCCAACATCGGCAGGCCATGTCATGGCTTACGATCACAGTTCACTCCCGATCCCTTCTGTGTGAACTAGAGTCCTTCCCTTTACCACCTCCCCTCCAGCTCTATTCGCATACACCTGCATTGTGTATACCTAGGCCGCAGCTTCATCTGGACCTTTCTCACGCCTTAAGGACTCAGTTCTTCCCGTAGCTATCACTTCCTCTCGATTCTTAATGTGTCCTGGTGCCCAATGGCTGGTGGTCACATTGGCTTCGCCTATGTACACAAAGGACATTTTGAACAGCGCTCCCTGCCAGGTGGCTGCAGTGTTTTCACTGCAGAGCTGGTGGCTGTATCTCGTGCTCTTGAGTACATCCGTTCATGCTCTGGCAAGTCATTTCTTATCTGTAGTGACTCCTTGAGGAGCCTACAAACTATTGACCAGTGCTACCCTCACCATCTTTTAGTAGAGGACATCCAGAAGTCAGTCGATGCCCGGGCATGGTCCAGTTGTTCAGTGGTGATTGCCTGGACCCCAGGACACATCAGAGTCCCAGGCAATGAGCTTGCAGACAGCCTGGCCAAACAGGCTATGTGGAAACTGCTTATGGAGATCGGCATCTCTGGAACTGACCTGCATTCAGTATTACACATCAAGGTTTTACGGCTTTAGGAGACAGAATGATATAACCTTGGTACGTACGACAAACCACGTGCCGTTAAGGAGACTATGAATGTGTGGAAGTCCTCCATGTGGGCCTCTCACAGGGACTCTGTGGTCCTCTGCCAGCTCTGCATTGGTCACACTTGGGTGACCCACAGCTACCTCCTGTGCTGTGAAGTTTGGCCTTAGTGTTGGTGCTTCACCCAGTTGACAGTGGCCCGTATTCTGTTTTGCTGCCATCCTTTGGCTGCCCTGCTATAAAATCTTAAGTTACTGCACTCGTTACTGTTAATTTTAGCTGAAAACGCTTCATCGGCTGACATAATTTTACATTTTATATGTGAGATTGGGTTTTTTCGTTCTATCTAAGCTTTAGCACATGTCCCTTGTCCCTCTGTGTTCTCTAGCCTAGTACTTTTAGGCTGGAGGCTGGAGGTTGGAGGTTTTAATGTGTTGCAGAGTTGCTGGCTTATCTTTTTTAGTCTCGTGATCAGCCAGCCACGGTCATCTGCTCTCTCGTTTTAATCCCTTCCACCTGTTTCTTGCATATCTCTCTTTTTTCTTGTCCTATTTTGTCCATTTTAGTGTTTGTTGTCCTTCTGTCGATCTTGTGATTTTTCCTTTCTCCTGGTTTTGTACTGTAAGTCTTGTTTTTTTCTTTCCCTTGTGGAATTGTTTTAATAGGAACAAGGGACCAGTGATCAAGCAGTTGGTCCCCCCCCCCCCCCCCTTTTAAATCAACCAACCAATCCAGGCAAATTACCTTCAGAAAAGATTTCCTAATACTTACATCTGTATTTGATGATAACAAAATTCTCTTCTTCAGAATAAGTTTCTCTTGTCATTGCCAGTCTACATTTTATATCCCCTCTACTTCTGCCATCATCATTTATTTTGCTGCCCAAATAGTAAGACTCATCTACTACTTTAAGTGCCTCATTTCCTAATCTCACTATGTGTGCATCACCTGGTTTAATTTGGCTACATTCCATTATCCTTGTTTTTCTTCTGTTGATGTTCATCTTAAGTCGTCCTTTCAAGACACTGTGCACTCCGTTCAACTGCTCTAGTCATTTGCTGTCTCTCACAGAATTACAATGTCGTAAACAAACCTCAAATTTTTTATTTTTTCTCCCTGAATTTTGATTCCTACTACAAATTTTTCTTTGGTTTCCCAAATTCACCCCTAGATATTTCTATGATTTGACTAATCACATTATTGACTTACTGATATGGTAGCCAAAGTTTTTTTTTTTTCACTTGAAGAAGAGTACAGTTTTACATTTCTGAAAATTTAAAGCAAATTGCTACTCTTTGCACCAGTCTGAAGTCTTATCAAGTTACCCCCAGGTAGTTCATATCTCTCTCATACGTCCTAACCCTTACGTTACTGCTTCCCTTTCTATGTGTGCAAGTCTATCCTTCAAATATTCTTTTTTTGTTGCTTCTTCTTCAGTAGACAATCTTCCTGGTGTCGATTATGCTTAAGTCTGGTTCGTGATTTTGGACACTTAATTTCTTCCCTTCTGACATTCTACAACTATCCATTCTTAACCATATGGTCGCCTTGTTGGGTTTGACTTGCTACCCCTTCTCAAAATTTTACAGAAGTGCGGGTCATGCAGGGAAGGTCACTGAGTGCAGCGTATATTCCAGCTTTTGTTCCTTTCTCTATTTGCATCCCTCTTTCTGCTGTGATGCTGCACCCAAAAACCCAGCATGGTAGCAGTTCCATTGCTGGGGGGAAGGGGGGTGGGGGTGGGGGGCAGAGCAGGAAATTCCCCATGCAAGCCAAGGAGTACTGTATGTGCCTGTCATGGCTGGTGTACAGCAACTCTGGGCAATGATTTACTGGCCAGGTAACCATTGCTCTGTGGCTGGTTAGCACTATTGGGAGAGCCCCTGTTCAGAGTTGGTGGTACCATGGCAGGAGAATCCCACATGAAGCACATTAAACTTTCTTCTGCTGGTGGTCACAAGGTCCCAACAGTCTCTTCAGTTGGGAACAATTGTTATAATGCAGAGAGATACAACACCACAGCATTTTGTTCCCTGTCTAAGGCATGGGAAGAAGGACAGATCAGACGTCCTGTTGCGAAACACTTTGTGCGATACTTTGTATGTACTCAGAATGGTGGAGATACTTTTACTGCAACAGAATCATTATCTTTTTTGTCTGGGAAAGTAGAGTCTATGGGAAATATGTGGAATGATTCATTATTAATTGAAACTTCCTTTGTTGCCCAATCCACAGCTCTTCAGGCATGTGATCGTCTAGCTGACATACCTGTGGTAATTGTCACGTACAAAACTTTAGGCATGGTCATTCAAGGAATCATCTTCCACAGAGATCTTACACTCCAAGTAGATTAGGAACTCCAGACTAATCTCCAGTGGTGAGACATACATTTTATCAGATGTGTGCAAAAACGGCCAAAGGATAATTGTATAGATACGGGCACCTTTATCTTGGCCTTTAAAGGCACTGTCCTTCTGGAGAAAGTTAAGGCCATATTGTACAGGTGTGATGTGAAACCATATGCCCCACTGTCTATGAGGTGCTTCACATGTTTATGCTTTGGGCTTATGTCATCCTGCTGCATGACAGACCCAAAATGAAACTGTGGACAACCACTCCACAAAAGTATTCCTTGTGAATGCCCACCTGTATGTGTCAGCTGCATGGAAGATCACCCTCCAAGTTTGCCAGTTTTCAAGAGAGAACAGAAGATAATGCAGCACATTGTAGTATGTGCAGGTCATGGTCGTGCAGGGGTGTGGATAGTCGGCGGTTGTGTTGAGTCACAATTTAACCAGGCCGCCATGTGTGCCTGCCTGGGTATGTGGCACTGATTTTTAATTACTTGAATTATTTCAAGTCTTGGCATTTGTGTTGGATTACATTATGGCATTTATCTTTTGAAATCTTTTAAGGAGTTTTTAAGAACTTCATTCCATTTAAATCAGTTTTAAACTACCTTTTAAATTGAAAGTTTATTTATTTTTTTTTATTTTAAAAAAGAAGAAGAGTAAGAGGTTTAAAAACATTATACTGCATTGTTGTTCGAAGGAGCTTCACAGGAAATATCAAATGGTATTCCACGGCCTGAGCTTTTAACGTGTGATAAATATTTAATTGAAGGTAGTTACATTGCAATTAATCCCAGCACCTTTCCTACTCTGCAAACCTAGCTTTGCCTACCATGGTCAACAAATATATTATTTTACTTAAAGAATGGTTTGACTGCTACAGTTTATTGGTGTTTTGGGTTGTTGTCGGCTGATCACTGTGTTCGCCATCCTTAACCTTCTCTCTCCCCTGAAAGACACTGGACTGTAATCAGGAGGACAGCTACTGAAATTCTCATAATCCTTCCAAGTTTATGTTTTCTATGATTTCCCTAAATCACTTACGGCAAATACCAGGCTGGTTCCTTTGAGAAGGACACTGCTGATTTTATACCCCATCTTTGCCCAATCCCAACTTGTCCTATGTCTCTGATGTTCTCTTTGTTGACAGAATATTAGAATATAGGGATAAGAAACAGGCCTTCTGCAGATAGCTATCATTAGAAATATGCAAGTGTGATCAGGCCCTACTGGCCATGGCAGACTTTCACATTCAGTTCATTATGTGGTTGATTCGTGCTCATACTGTGACATATTTTGGGATGGAAAAGATCTCCCCCTTGGTCATGCATATGGTTACAAGTAAAAAGTATTGTGCGAGATGCAGAGAGTGGTGAACTGGTGCGTAACAGTTAATTATACTGGTGACTAGAAACCTTGGAAAGGAATGCCTGTCTTGAAGATAGGAAAACTGATAAAGATAAAGAGGAAGGAAAGGGAGAGACACTCTTATTAGAATGGCAGGCAGAGATAATGAATTAAGCCAATCATGGTAATACTGGTCCTGTGTGAAGAATGAAGGAGAGACAAAGTTTTTATATGTACATGGAAAAGCAGATTTTAGGGAATTCTGTGGTAAGTTGTGGACTGGAGGAAGTGATCGCATGTTATGCACAGCCACCAGATGCATGCTGGAGGCCAGGGACTGACTACAGATATAATATGAGGCATGTTTTGTAAGCAAGCACCATTTTGAAATAAAAAATAAAACAAGTAGAATAATGGTACCTGCTGTGACTCAACATCTCCACTATATGGTGAGTAGCAATCTGTCCTTTTTTTACTAATCATATTTTTGCGTGACAGCCTGTACTTTAATCTACTATTCTATATAAATGCCACCAATATAAAGTCACTTATATCATACAATCAGCTTTGAATACCATCGTTACAGAAATCTCTCGCCTGGTTAGGTAACAATTGCATAAAGCACACTTCTTGACATTTGAGGAAACTCATCACATAATGCCAAAATTGTAAGGTCTTTCTTCTCTCTCACTTTTCCACTGGCTAAATTGTCAGTGATGACAGAAGATCATCCACTTTTTTCTTTATCGTGCACTTTCATATGGTCATCTTTAAAATCTCACCTGTTTCTGTACCATCCCATCATTCATAATGTTTTCACCATAACCTTCAATGAAGTGGCAACAAATTTCAGCTGCTTTCACACATTTAGCTCTAAGGAAAAAAAAATCACACTGCGTATTTTGCAGTCCCACAGGATTCTCAGTTGGAGGAGGCATTTCAAATACTCACAAACATATTTAAACACGCTGAATATTGGTGGAATAAGTAGATTAAATTACAGGCTGTCATGTAAAAATAAAATTGCTAAGAAAAGTGTTCTTGTTTTATTTTTATCTCAAAACGGTACTTATTTAAAAACCGTGCATTGTATTTTGTTTACTAACAGTACACTGATACAGTGAGCTGGACAGAAGGCACTGTAGATAGCCCCTGTGGCAGCAACATTCCTCATGTGCCGTGCTATGTAATGCATTCTCCCACTTTCAACCTTGTTCATGCAATCCAAATAGTGCTGGACATTCTTATTCATTTGTGTAATCAACTGTTCATGAAGTTTATAGATTAAACATTCTCTCTTATGCATCTCACAATCAGCTGAAATTTTCAGCATAACTCCCTCCAAAGCCATTGTAAAACTGTTGATAGAATGTGAAATCTAGGTCTGGCTTGCTCACCAGGAAGATGTATGATAAGCATAGGGCAGTCTCAAAGTCACTGTTATTCCCTTTATGTAGCAGGTACCATTAAAATTTAAAACACCGATCTTCTCTTTTCCTTTCACAAAATCTCAGTAACAGTTACCTGTCTCAGTACTGGCTCACATTAAGACTTCTGAGTCAGTTAAAATATCTTTGTTGCTAGAAACTCTGATTTGAAAGAGAATTTTGTTGCTTCTGCTATGCCGCATCCTCACCCATCTCTCAAGTGTCGTTACACTACCTTAATAATTGTAACAAGCTCCAATCATGTACTGAGCTGTCTTTCTTGCACGAATTCTTCCTCTGAGCATTACAAAATTTTCTGGTGCATTCTATGTGATCTTGTTTACCACATAAAAGTAGCATGTGTGAGGTGTGTCCAGAAAGAAATTTCCATTTGGTGACAGAAACAAAACAAGTACAGATACAGAAAAATTATGCAATGGGGCAAAACTACCAATTGGAAACTATCTTTCTACATAGCTCCTTCCATTTTGTAGGCACTTATTATACTGTGGTACAAGTTTTTCTGTGGTTTCCTTGTAGAATGTTGCCACCAGTGCTGTGAACCATGAGCTACCATGTTGTTTAAGCTCATCATTGCCGTTGAATATTTTACCACCAACAAATGCTTACAGCTCCAAAATGAAACTGAAGTCAATAGGAACGAGGCTAATGCTGTGTGAAGAGCAGTCACACTGGCTCGAGTCAGAGTCCTGTAAGAGTTATCATGTCTTCAGAATGAAATTTTTTCTCTGCAGTGGAGTGTGAGGGTGATAAGAAACTTCCTGGCAGATTAAAACTGTGTGCTGGACCGAGACTCAAACTCGAGACCTTTGCCTCTCGCAGGCAAGCGTTCTACCAACTGAGCTAACCAAGCAAGACACACGACCCATCCTCACGCACCACTGCAGAGTGAACATTTCATTATGAAAACATCCCCCATGCTGTAGCTGTGCTATGTCTCCACAACACCCTTTCTCCTGGGAGTGCTACTCTTCCAGGTTTCACAGTAGAGCATCTGTAAAGTTTGAAAGGTAGAAGATGAGGTACTGGATGAAGCAAAGTTGTGAGGATAGGTTGTGAGTTGTGCTTTGGTAGCTTAGTCAGCAGAGTACTTGCCCGTGAAAGGCAAAGGTCCAAAGTTCAAGTCTTGAGTTGGTACACAGTTTTAATCACCCAGGAAGTTTATTGTCATGTCTTGTTTGCAATGTGAGGTCAGACATTGTCATGAATCAAAACAACACTGCTTGTGAGCTTTCTGTGATGCTTGTTCTATGTTGGGCTTCACACTTTCATAATTGTCTTACAATAAACATTTGCATCATTCCAGCTTACAGTAAAAAATGCATCAGTAGAAAACTGTGCACCTACATTATTGAGGTGTTAAGGTTTACTTGGACATAGTTATTACTTATTGTTGTTTCTAATGAGGATTTTCATAAGTGACTTAAGTCTCGTCCCCATTGTTTTGCTTAAAAACTCATCACTATTTTTGTTGTAACATGTCTGAAAGCTAAGTGCAATCCCCAGATGCTTTTCTATTATGTTGCTCTGCAGGAGATGTTGACACCCAAAGAGTACAGAGTTTTCAAAAATTCAGTTTTTTAATCAGAAATTTGAAGAAGCGATCTTGAAATTTTGCGGAAAGTTCTTAGGAAGATTGGTTACTGTAAACTTTCATTTTTCCTTTTAGTTCTTCAACTGCACTGACTGATTCTTCATTAATCAAACATGAACGTCCACATCATTCATCATTGTGCACTCAATCGTGTCCTTCATCGAACCATTGGGCCCATCTCCTTACTACTAAATCCCTCATCGCATTTTCTTCATTAGCCTCGCAAATCTATTGATGAAATGTTGACGTGTTTAGTGTCCTTTGCATTCAGAAAACAAAGTACAGATCTAGTCTCACAAGCAGTAGTGTTATCAGCATATTTCACCATTCTAAATGTCCGCTTTACAGCATAAATAACAAAGAAAACTCATCTCCTTCACCTGGAGTCAGAGACTGCGCCACATGCATCAAAGTGTGATTATAATGCAGCTGCAGAAAAAATTCAGACGGAACTTACTTTGGGGACATACCTCGTGTATTAGAATTTGAGCCTTGTCTAGGTAAAGATCATCAATTCCCAACAATCAGTCTTTCCTTTTCATCCTGTCCTCCAACCATCACACCTAGTAGACTAGTAGAAATTTTGTCTAAGTCATCTTGTATCATATTGTGTTTCATATGCTTGTACCTCTGTTAACAGTCTGATAAGTCCCCCCCCCCCCCCCCCCCACCCCCACCCCCGGTGACTTTCCCGAACCCTCCCCATTTCCTAAACCTACAACCTACCCATCCATTTCTTTCAACCCTTCTGCAAGAAGAAGGCGCCACTGGCTCTGAAAGCTTGCAAATTTCAGTACCTTTACGTGTGTTTTCTCCTGCCACCACTTGATGAGTAGATATTTTAATCTATCCAGTTATACTATAAAGATCATCAGTGTAACACCTAACTGATCATAGGAAACTTGTACTTGTAAACTTTATGTGTAGCTTTGTGTCTTTTTGGCGTAAAGTTCTCCAGAACAAAATTCTGTTGCAGCTCAGTGAGATGGCCCGCGCTCGGCGTGTCCCCTCGTCTCGCGTGGGGCGGTTGGTGAGCTTTGGCAGTCTAGCGGCCGGCCTGGGAATGGGGGCAGTGGCTGAGGTGACGCGCCGCACACTGGGTGTTGGGGGCACGGACAGGGACAACAGGGGTGGGACGCTGGACAATGTCCTGCTGTCAGAGGCCAATGCCCAGAGGATCGTCAACACACTGTGCAAAGTTAGAGGTGGGTATGAGCTACAGCATACTTAGTCACATTCTGTGACGTGTTCCTCATCCCTGGGTGCTCCTCTTTGTTGTGGAATCTGCAGAATGCGACCTAAGGTTTAATGAACATGTGGTACTGTTATTTAAGCAGAACGCTTTACATAATACAGGTATGGACATTCTGACTTTACTGATACAATGAAGTACAAACTGTGGACCTTGCTTTGCTTAGGTGGTGTGGCTTGTGTACCTCAAAAATACAGATAACTGTACTGTCGGTGCCACGTAATGGAGGGGTACCTGTGGAGAGCAAAGATAAATGGGAGGTTCCTGAAGGGGGTAGCAGCCTCCTCAGTAGCTGCAGGGGCAAAAATCTGAATGATTGATTGACCTGGCCCTCTAACATTTAGCCAAAATTACCTTTTTTTATTAATACTATGAACATCTGAAAGAAACTGGAAACTACAGCCAATACTTTTCCCTAGTAATTGCAGCTCTACTACATAACTTAATGATGATGGCATCATCTTTGGTAAAATATTTCGGACCTAAAATAGTCCCCTTTTCCAATCACCAGGTGGGGACTGCTTATGGGGATATTGTCCTTGGGGGAAACAAAACTGGTGTTCTATTGGTTGGTGTTTGGAAATGTTATAGCTGGATAGATAGGGTAGATATTTTAAAGGGGGAAATGGGTAGGTTGAAGTTAAATGTAATGGGAGTTAGTAAAGTGCAGTTGCAGGAAGAACAGGACTTTGAGTCACGCAAGTACCGGGCTATGACTAAAAAAACAGAGTGTGTAGAGTAGGTCTAATAGTGAATATGAAAATAGTAGTAAAAATTTATGTGCATACTAGCTCTGCAGATGTTGAAGAGACTGAAACATTGTATGGTCGGATAGAAGACACTATTCATATAGTTAAAAGATATGAAAATTTAGTTTTGATGGGAGACTGGAATTCAATAGTAGGACAATGAAGAGAAAGAAAAAGAGTTGGAGAACATGGGATGGGAAACTTGGTTTAAGAGGCATGGAAGAAGATTGTACATGTGCAAGAGACCTGGAGGTGTCAGAGGGTTATGTAATGGCAAGACACAGATTTTTGGATGAGAGTTTAAATTCCAAAACATGTTCTGTGGTAGATGTGGACTGTGACAAAAGTTTACCGGCTATGAACTGCAGATCAAAACTGAAGAAATTAGATAAATTGGAAGAACAAGACATTGCTGACAGTGCTGAAGTCCGCAAGGTCTGTCTGCTGTGTGTTATATCAGCTTTAATACCTGTTCCTAATTCACACTCAGATCTTATTGTGCAACAACTGGAATATATGTTGTAACATTTTGACAATGATGTGTCATTCAGACATACTGGGTATATAATGACTTTGCACTTCATATTGGCTGTAAAGCCAAAATTTTGATATTGTGAAATAAATGAATACTAAAAAAACTTATGATCAAATGGTGGCAATTTCATTCAAAAAGTATGTTATGATTGTGGTTCCTAATGAAGTAAAAATCACTTCCTCATTAATTACCTCATCTTCCCATCTAATCTACAGCATTCTCCTGTGCCATGACATTTTCAATGCTTCTATTCTCTTCTTGTCTGAACTATTTATTGTCCATGTTTCACTTTTGTACAAGGCTACACTCCATACAAATACCTTCCAAAATCACTTCCTATCACTGAAATATATGTTAAGAAATTTCTCTTTTGTGAATTCTTTTCTAGCTGTTGTAAGTCTGCATTTTACACCCCCTCTACTGCATCCATCATCAGTTATTTTGCTGCCAAAATAACAGAACTCACCTATTACTTTCAGTATCTCATTTCCCAGTCTCATTTCCTCAGCGCTGCCCTATTTGATTTGGCTACAGTCATTTTCATTTATGTTAATATTTAACCTCTTTTATATTATGTTGTTTGGTGACTAATATGTATCTTTAGCAGATACAAACTTAGTTACAAAGCCAACTGTCACAGTTTGTTATTAGCATGTGCATTGCAGTGGTAGCAGTTGCCTGTTAATGTTGCTTATTTACAATGTTTACTCCAATCGACACTTCAAAAAAATATCAGTTGTCGGTTAGTGCTCCCGTATAATCACACTTGTGATTGTTTGCCCTAACTCTTTTCTTCCGTTTTCCAATTCCACCCATCCTTATCCATTTCAACCAGGTAACATATGTAACGATAATTGTCTGACGGTCTCCTCGGCTACTGTGTGTGCAGGAGCAGCACTGAAGATTGGCCAGATCCTCAGCATACAGGACAGCAACACTATCAGTCCTGGCCTGCAGGCTGCATTCGAGAGGGTGCGGCAGTCGGCAGATTTCATGCCCACGTGGCAAGTAGAGGTAATGGCGAGTCGAGAGGATTAAAAGTGTAACAGTGTTTCACCAATTGGTAATATCACACAGTGGGATGTGTACAGTAGTCAGTAATTCCCATTTGTTCGTAAATAATACTTCAAAAGTTTCTGGCCGAGATGGCACACCACAAATATTGTCTGTTGTTGGTTGTTAGTTCCTACATTTGTACATACAAATAAAATTACAAAAATCAGTATTTAGCTAATTGCTGTCCGTTTACAGATTTGTGATTTACTGCTTTTATTCAAGAAGTCATCTGTGGTATAGGAGTTGTTAGGGAGGAAAAACTTAAATCTTCAGTAGCTTTTTACCTGGTGCTTCACCTATACACATGTCTGTCACATATGTTGCACACGTCCCCTTCTCTCCCTTTTCTCTGTCCACCCCCACCTCTCCCTATCTTTATCCATCTTCTTCTCCCCCTCCCTCTATCCATTTTCTTCTCCCCTTTCTCTGTCCATCTCCTCCTCTTCCCTGCTCTCTGTATTTTGTGTACGTGAGTTGTGTGCGTGTGTGTGTGTGTGTGTGTGTGTGTGTGTGTGTGTGTGTGTGTGTGTGTGTGTCTTGTTGACGAAGGCCTTAATGGCCAAAAGTTTTAATTGTGAGAGTCTTTTTTGTTGTTCCTGTCTCCGACTCGGCACCTCCGCTGTATGGTGAGTAGCAACTTTCAGACAATGCTGTCTGGTATATGTGTGCACTCTGTATTATAAGGCACTCACTAGAAAATTATAAGATACCCAAGATTGGCTAGTACCACATTGCAACAAAGATTTTACAGTCACAAGCAGCCCCTGTACGACAAGAAAATTTTTTAGAATACATTGTAGTGAAATGCCAGTCTTTCCATTTTAATGTACTATCTGAAAAACCTGGCATTGTGTGGTCATCCATTTTGCCAATTTTCTATTATAAATCTAAACAAAAAAAATTTTAGTATAATATATAAAAAAAAAATCATTTCCATATACTCATGACAACATCTTTGAGATTATGAAACAGATCTACAAAGAAATATGCACATTCATTTGCATCATGTGTCTATGATGCGATTTTGTATATGCCTGTGGCAACACTTCTTTATAGCTCTGTAGATGGATATTATTTTTGCCTAAATCTGTGTGCACTTTGTAGTTGAAAGCTGTCAAAAGTTCTGCCAGGCCATGGATTTCCTTAAGTTGACTTGACTGTAGGATGCGGCATTTTTTCACACATCTCAGTGTTTGTGGTGTCGTATCTCCTGAAGTATGTGCGGCACTATAATACAGTTGTATAAATATGTTTAGCAGCATATGTGGATACTGTTTGCGAAATTTATTGTGAATAGAGTTAGTAGATTGTGTGGACCTATATGTATTCCATAGATTTGTATGTTAGCTATAACTTCAGTACACGGCAGAAAATGGGTCTTCTGCTGTCCACAAATAACCCCGACTAACGTGCGCCAGAGGTAGTGTGTCTCTTAGATGTTGCACTTCGTATTGATAAATGTTTGGTGGAGAGGGAGAGGTAAGGCAAAATAACAGAAAATGGACCAGAAAGAGAGAACTCCTTTTACAGCCTTTTGAAGGGGAAGGAATAAGAAAAATAACATTTACTGCTATTTATTGCTGTTTAGTTGTCCTGTTCTGAAGACACACTCTCCAAGGAACCATTTGAAGAAATGACAGTGCTTCTAGCAAACATTTCTTGAATGTCTTCCTTCTGAAAGTTGTTTTCTTGCAGATTTTCAGCATGGCATCAACAAACTCCTTTTTCTGTCAAATGGTAGTTATGTTATCTAGCTGACATTGTATCTGTTACTGTATTTATAGTATGTCTTACTTAAACTATGTACAATTTGCCATTGAATTGCCCTTGTATTTATTGTAAGTTTAAATTGAAACCTGTACAATTTGACACGTTCCATATCCTTGTGATTGACTCACTAACTGGATCTACGGAACAAGAAATAAATAAATAAATAAATAAATAAATGTGGCATCAGTTTCTTTTTAAACACATTCTGCACATCTTTCGTTGCTAATGTGCTGTTTCTGGATGCGACCTTTTTTTCTATTAGGTCCTACACATTTTCTACCTGCAGTTACAAGCAGATCCCTCACAACATCATGGCCTATTTGTACTGCAGATTACCTGGACTGGATTGGGTTAGTGTTTGGATAGGGGCTGCTGTCCTTTCCTGTTGTCACTGGACTGTAGTGTTGGGTCCATTATCTTCACTCCATGAGATGATGTTACATTTCTGTGTAGTGCATCTATTTGGTGAGTGTGTAAGTTCCACTGCTGTAAAACTTATTTGGGTGTCTGTTTAGTATTAAAATTACAATGCGTGTTGATCAGAAACTATTATTGTTTGGTTTTGTGGACTAATAGACAATTTACCCTGTCATTATAGAATGCTAATTTTATGCTCAGTAAATAGTTCTTGGCTGTAAAATGTGGGTTGCAGAAAAAGTATTGAATGATTTGTGACAGAATTTTTATGCAAACTGTCAGTGAAGGTAAATTCATAATTCTAGTCACGATGCTCATACATGGTGTATATGCCCCAGGAGAACCGGGAAATCTGTAAAAAATGTGGGAATTTTTTTATACAGGAGAAAACCGGTGAAAACACAGGAATTTTTCATTGTTTTAGTTTTCAGTCAAATTTTTGTAATTTTGTGTGGTAAGAACTGATACTCTAACAAGGAATTGAACTGTATCCCATCCTGCAGAATAACACTGTAGCAATAAAACACACATGAGAGGAAAAAACCAAAATAAAACTTAAGTTGCAAAGGAAATGTACCATTTACAACACCGAGCTAGGTGGCGCAGTGGTTAGCACACTGGACTCGCATTCGGGAGGACGACGGTTCAATCCCGTCTCCAGCCATCCTGATTTAGGTTTTCTGTGTTTTCTCTAAATCATTTCAGGCAAATGCTGGGATGGTTCCTTTGAAAGGGCACGGCCGATTTCCTTCCCACTCCTTCCCTAACCCGAGCTTGCACTCCGTCTCTAATGACCTCGTTGTCGACGGGACGCTAAACACTAACCACCACCACCACCAATTACAACAACAAAACACAATGCACACACAAGTGTTTGCCAACAGCAAAATGTGTCAAAGCCTTTAGGACAAAGGCTATGCAATACTTCATAACAAGAAACTGAATCTGATGAATGTGATGACACAGCTGTTTACATTAGGTTCATTTGAGCACTTGCCAACGGGCTCACGCGCATACACTGTTGAGTTGCATATGAGCGGTACCTTCTCCCACTTCTGGCTGTTAGCTGTATCAGTAGTAGCAACAAGCAGCCAGATGCTACCCAGAAAAGATTTTCTGGCATGCCCAAGCGATCAGATTCTCGCATGCAGAGAGCATTCTGAGTAGTAGCAGGGAGGGGGTGTAGTCTTAATGTGGCTCATTTTTATGGCCAGTGATTCTGCTGTTTCCTCTATGTTTACAGCTCTCACATAAAACTACAACAGATTTCTGTGGCCGGAAGCTGTCAAGTGAAATAAAGTACATTCACGTAATTACATACGGCTAAAATATCTTATTAGTTTCAATTTTCTGATTTTATTGTATTTCCACATTTTTGGCAGTCAAGCATATACTGCTGTGCAGAAAAATGAAGGCATTTTTGTTGGTTTGCTAAAGAAATTTGGCTTTTGTTAATATTTTCTCTAGAAATAGACTATTTATTTGAAATGAAGTGCTTCGTTCCACACTATTCGCTAGTTTCAATTGTCCACTGAATATCAAGTGCCCATTTTCATCTACCAGCACATATGGCATTAGGCCATAATAAAGAACCAAACATGCGGTACTACAAGAAAGTTTGCATCCCGAAAACCACACTGAAAAGCTTAATATTAGGTTGGGGCCTACTTCACTGTTAATCTGAACCTATGAATGTGTGCTTTAAGCTGAATTATGCATTTTCGTTTGGTCTATGAAATTCTGATGCTTGTGGAGTATCCTATGATGTCCTGTTTCTTTTGTGACGTAATGTAAGATCACTTAACGCTAATGCAGTAATGCTCTCTGGCAACTGCTGAAAAGAATCTATTTATTACAAGTCGCAGGAAAATATTGCAAGTGGTGGTTTGAAAAGTGTTACTTCCAATTCCTTTTAAGTGAGATGAATTATGTTACGTGTGAGAATGTCCAATGAATTTCTTAAATCACAAGGTGTTTGACTCTTATATAAAAATTAACAGTTTGAGGACCAGCCACTTAGAAGAATTTTGATCCCAGAAGATCAGACATTTGTGTCATTATTTAAAACTGTATTGCCATGTTTGTGTGATGTATCTTGAACTGTAAAACACGCAAAAAAAAGACCAAAATTGCATGTGAAAGTTTAGCTTTTCTTGTAGCTACACTGTGTGTATTAATTTAAACTTTTCGTGTTCATGTGTTGATGCTTTGTAACAGTGAATGTTGCTATTGGCCGACTGCTTCATGTATGCTCTGAATTTCTGCTGTCATTGGCTGGTGAGATCACATGACATACGAAAATATGCAAGTGTATCATAATATGAGATTATGCAGCGTACATGTTGCTGCATGTCAAAGATCTTTAGGAAACATATATTTTTTTTTATTTTTTCCCCCTTCTTCTTCTTTTAGGTTTTGTTTTCTTAAGTGCTGGGAAGTTCTATGCCGGTGTATAAAACCTTAACCGTTCAAAGGATTGATACGTTTTACAGTTCCAGGAAATCCGGGAACTTTTTTTTTCCTTGTCTGCATATACATCTTGTCATAATTCATCTGTTACTTTTTAATATAGAAAATGTTAAAGTTTCTTTTGTTCTGGTTTCTGCACAGAGAGTTCTGTCACGGGAACTCGGGGCTGACTGGCGGTCTCGGCTGCAGGAATTTGAAGAACGGCCATTTGCTGCAGCGTCTATCGGACAGGTTCACTTGGCTCGACTGCCAGATGGGACAGAGGTTGCCATGAAAATACAGTATCCCGGTGTGGCAGAGGGAATAGATTCGGACATCAATAACCTTGTTGGAGTTTTGAAGGTGTGGAACATATTCCCAGAAGGTAAGGAACCAGGATATTTTAAAACCACCTGTCAGAAAATTCATAGTATTTTGTACATGTGTGAATGCGTATTGTACCGGTTGTTACCTATCTCGTTTCTTGATAACTGAATGATGTGGAATCTTACGCGGTATATTGTGGTAAGACCACATTCGCACCACGTGTTTGTAATTGATAATAATACGAGTAGTTCCAGCACAATTTCAGCAAGGCTTATTTATTGGTAGCTGCTGAAAGATTACACACTGCAGATCTCGTTTGTCTAGGGGTTTTCGAAGTTTTGTCTGCAAAATCATTACTCTAACAAGCATGGTCTGGGTTTTCTTCTTGTTTGAAATAAACACTACCGGATTCGAATTACTTTCGGCTAAAAATAATATTTATTCGTACTTTTTGTTTAGTCACTACAATATTTTCACTACGAACATTGATACCCTAAAAATGCATTATACTGTACTGGTCACTTAAACACGTCCATCTCCCTCCAATACCGACAAAGAAGTGGCGTGCAAGCCAACATGTGCCCGGAAGTTGCAGACATTCCTGCATTCCAGATTCTTTGGTCTTCTGACCTTAATACACTCCAAAGACACATATAAATAAATACATATAAATATACAACATTTATCATCTCAAACAAATCCATTATTTATCATAAAAGAAAATATTCATAAATAAATAAATTAAATACATTGTATGGCAACATAATGAAGTTATCTTAACTCTTTAGTGTGGGCATCGTACTTTTCACATGAGATAAACTTTATCTCCGACATTTAATTACATTACAGTATGCACAACTGTGCACCTGTCTAGGTGGCTCCCCTCCATCCCCTTCCCTCCCAGACAATGCATAACTCTCTTGACTACATGCACGAGGGGACGTCAAAAAGTAAGTTACACATTATAGTGGCACACCAAGTAACTGCTATTGAATGCTACACTACACTACAGTTCAAAGTGACAAATGCACATTACACTACCTTTCAATGTAGTCACCATGTGTCTGTAAACAGCAATCAGAATGTTCTACCAGTTGTTCAATTCCTTGACAGTAAAAATCTGCTCCTCTGTTATGGACCCATTCAAGAACTGTGGTGTGAGCATCCGTGTCATTGGAAAATATCCTCCCTCGGATGTTCTGTCAGCTTGCTGAAAAGATGGAGATCACACAGTACGAGATCTGGACTTCCCAGTCAGCATCACCCACATGTGTGTGGCTGTGATTTGCACTTGGTCCATACACTGCCAGCGTTTCATGGTGAATCTGTGACCAATTTAGACATTTTCCCCCAAGAATCATGCTTCAATTTTTGGGCACATTGCCAGTTTCCACACTATTTGTCCAACACTGTGATGCACCACAACAGAAATGTGTCTCTGGGAAACCCGGAACCCGTACTCACTTTCGAGAACGCATCACTCTTATTGTGCATTGATTTTAGCTTGGGATAACATGTTTAACTTGCTTTCTGAAGTCCCTACGTGGTGCTCTGCAAATATCTGTGAAGTGCATGGCGGGGGGGGGGGGGGGGGGGGGGGGGGGGGGGGCCTTGCCAATAAACCAGTTGTTCAGGTTTCTTCCCATTCCATTCTGGAGTGGAGTGTGGCAAGAATGGTGTCACTGTGATCCCTGCAGGAGTGATATGTAGGGGGCTTTAGTTTATTCCTCAGTTAATGTTGCGTCTTGAAACTTTGTAAGAATACTACCATAGATAGTTTGCATGTATCTTCAAGTGTCTATCAGTTGAATTTTTTCAGCATCTCTGTGACAATGCCCTTCAGTGTATACATTTAACATCTCCTGTTAGTCCTATATAGTACAGTTACCACTGACTTAAGCTGTATTCTAGGATGGGTCACACAGGTGAGCTATCTCCTTTGTAGACTGATAGGATTTTTCCAGTATCTTACCAATGAACTAAAATCTGCCATCTGCTTCATGTATGACAGCCTCTATTAGTGTTCCATTTCATATCCTTAGAAATTGTTACAGCCAGATATTTATATGAGTTGACCGATACCATTTATGATGTGTTGTTACTGTAGTCATATGATACTAAGTTTTCTCATTTTGTAAACTTTACAATCTTACTTTTCTGAACATTTAAAGCAAGTTGCTAATCTTTGCACCACTCTGAAATCTTGTCAAGAACTCAGTGAATAATTGTGCAGCTTTTTCAGATATTATCCCACAATAGATAAATGCATCAGGTCAGGAAATTACAAAATGAACAACTGCAGTTGAGTTGGCACAAGTTGATCCCTGACAGTAGCAGTGGGCTTGGCACGGCAGCTTCACTCATTTACTTCAACAACTGAGTGTTGTCACAGCCCCTATAGAAGCTATTGTTTTTTCCTGCAGCTGTCTGTGCTTCACAGTTGAAAGCTGGCAACTGTGCTTCGAGGTGTCAGGGATCTTCTTACACTGTCTCGACCATAGGGTCTTAACACACTTCCCTGAAGTTAGTTCTGTCAGTGACTATCCATCTGAGACAACATGCTGTGTACTTCCTCCCAAGAAACTGCCAATGTAGTCACAGATTTAATTTCATACTCCATACAGTTGTGCTTTAGGTAATAAACATAGATGTGGGGACTTCAGTACCAGCAATGGAGTGGTCTTCAAGTCTTGTGACATGGTTGAGAATTTTCTGTCAGTGAGGGCGGGTAAATATGTGCAGGTACTCCAACCAGTAGCCAAGTGGCCATGATCTCTTTAAAGTGATAGCAGGGTGAGCCGTTTTATTATGAGAAAACCCGAAACCAGCCACATGAGCTGCTGTGTTGAAAAGCTCAAGAAATAGCTTGATCGTAGGCCGCCCCTACCTATGACAAACAGCCAGTCATCAAGCAGATTGTGACTTTGTGGTGTTTCTCGTGTTCATCTCAGCCAGAGACCACCATTTCTGTGTCAGACACACTTAGGCCCATTGCTTCATCTTGCCTAATGAGACTGTTTGCAGATGGGGGCTGACATCCTGGTAGAGTACAATCTTCTTACAACACTCCTATGCATGTAAGATTTTGTGCATTACCTCTCCCTCTGCCTCTCCTCCCTCTCCATTTCCCTCTCCTCCCTCTCCATCTCCCTCTCCTCCCTCTCCATCTCCCTCTCCTCCCTCTCCATCTCCCTCCCCTCCCTCTCCATCTCCCTCTCCTCCCTCTCCATCTCCCTCCCCTCCCTCTCCATCTCCCTCCCCTCCCTCTCCATCTCCCTCCCCTCCCTCTCCATCTCCCTCCCCTCCCTTTCCATCTCCCTCTCCTTCCTTTCCATCTCCCTCCCCTCCCTCTCCATATCCCTCCCCATGTCCCTCTCCCCCCCCCACCATGTCCCTCTCCTCCCCCTCTCCATCTCCCTCTCCTCTCCATCTCCCTCTCCATCTTCCTCTCCTCCCCCTCTCCATCTCCCTCTCCTCCCCCTCTCCATCTCCCTCTCCTCCCCCTCTCCATCTCCCTCTCCTCCCCCCTCCATCTCCCTCTCCTCCCCCTCTCCATCTCCCTCTCCTCCCCCTCTCCATCTCCTTCTCCTCCCCCCTCCATCTCCCTCTCCTCCCCCTCTCCATCTCCCTCTCCTCCCCCTCTCCATCTCCCTCTCCTCCCCCTCTCCATCTCCCTCTCCTCCCCCTCTCCATCTCCCTCTCCTCCCCCTCTCCATCTCCCTCTCCTCCCCCTCTCCATCTCCCTCTCCTCCCCCTCTCCATCTCCCTCTCCTCCCCCTCTCCATCTCCCTCTCCTCCCCCTCTCCATGTCCCTCTCCTCCCCCTCTCCATGTCCCTCTCCTCCCCCTCTCCATGTCCCTCTCCTCCCCCTCTCCATGTCCCTCTCCTCCCCCTTTTCAATGTCCCTCTCCTCCCCCTCTCCCTCTCCTCCCCCTCTCCCTCTCCTCCCCCTCTCCCTCTCCTCCCCCTCTCCCTCTCCTCCCCCTCTCCCTCTCCTCCCCCTCTCCCTCTCCTCCCCCTCTCCTCCCCCTCTCCCTCTCCTCCCCCTCTCCCTCTCCTCCCCCTCTCCTCCCCCTCTCCCTCTCCTCCCCCTCTCCCTCTCCTCCCCCTCTCCCTCTCCTCCCCCTCTCCCTCTCCTCCCCCTCTCCCTCTCCTCCCCCTCTCCCTCTCCTCCCCCTCTCCCTCTCCTCCCCCTCTCCCTCTCCTCCCCCTCTCCCTCTCCTCCCTCTCTCCCTCTCCTCCCCCTCTCCCTCTCCTCCCCCTCTCCCTCTCCTCCCCCTCTCCCTCTCCTCCCCCTCTCCCTCTCCTCCCCCTCTCCCTCTCCTCCCCCTCTCCCTCTCCTCCCCCTCTCCCTCTCCTCCCCCTCCCCCTCTCCTCCCCCTCCCCCTCTCCTCCCCCTCCCCCTCTCCTCCCCCTCCCCTCCCCCTCCCCCTCTCCTCCCCCTCCCCCTATCCTCCCCCTCCCCTCCCCCTCCCCCTCTCCTCCCCCTCCCCCTCTCCTCCCCCTCCCCCTCTCCTCCCCCTCCCCCTCTCCTCCCCCGCTCCCTCTCCTCCCCCTCCCCCTCTCCTCCCCCGCTCCCTCTCCTCCCCCGCTCCCTCTCCTCCCCCGCTCCCTCTCCTCCCCCTCTCCTCCCCCCTCTCCCTCTCCTCCCCCTCCCCCTCTCCTCCCCCCTCTCCCTCTCCTCCCCCTCCCCCTCTCCTCCCCCCTCTCCCTCTCCTCCCCCCTCTCCCTCTCCTCCCCCCTCTCCCTCTCCTCCCCCCTCTCCCTCTCCTCCCCCCTCTCCCTCTCCTCCCCCCTCTCCCTCTCCTCCCCCCTCTCCCTCTCCTCCCCCCTCTCCCTCTCCTCCCCCCTCTCCCTCTCCTCCCCCCTCTCCCTCTCCTCCCCCCTCTCCCTCTCCTCCCCCCTCTCCCTCTCCTCCCCCCTCTCGATGTCCCTCCCCATCGCCATGTCCCTCTCCTCCTTCCTCTCCACCCTCTTCTGCCCCCTCCTCCCCACAACCCCCTCCCCTTCTCCCCACACGCCTCCCTCCTCTCGACTATCCCTCCTCCTCCCACAACCCCCTCTGCTCCTCCCCACAACCCCCTCTGCTCCTCCCCACAACCCCCTCTGCTCCTCCCCACAACCCCCTCTGCTCCTCCCCACAACCCCCTCTGCTCCTCCCCACAACCCCCTCTGCTCCTCCCCACAACCCCCTCTGCTCCTCCCCACAACCCCCTCTGCTCCTCCCCACACGCCCCCCTCCTCCCCACAATCCCCCCTCCTCCCCACAATCCCCCCTCCTCCCCACAATCCCCTCCCCTCCATACCTCCCCCCATCTCCTTACCTCCCCCCACTCCCACTCCCCCTCGCCCCTTCATGCCTCCTCTCTGCTCAAATTAAGGCCTGTGTTTGATACTAGTAGACTTCTTTGGTTGTCAGTGCCCTCTTATACAGTGCTAGTCTGCCTTTTCTGTCCCCCTTGCTTTGCCTGTCATGTAATTTTTCTTCTAGGTTGCAGAATTCCTAACCTTCGTCTACTTTAACCTTGTTTCTTCTAATCACCATTGTCTCTCTCTGGTTTACTCTTAATCCTGCTTATGTACTTATTAGACTGTTTATTCTATTCAGCAGATCCTGTAATTCTTTTTCACTTTCACTTGGGATAGCAATGTTGGCAATGAATCTTATCATTGATATATTTTCACCTTGAATTTAATTCCCATTCCTTTTATTTCCGTCATTGTTACTTTGATATGCAGATTGAACAGCAGGGGTGAAAGATTTCATCCCTACCTTACAATCTTTCTAATCTGAGCACTTTGCTGTTGATCTTCCATTCTTATTCATGCTGGGCTCTGTACCTATAGCTTATACCCATTTTTCTCAAAATTACTGACTACTTGCGCTATTTTACATTGTCAAATGTTTTTCTAGATTGACACACTCTATGAACATCTCTTGATTTACCTTAAGTCTTGCTTTCATCATCAGTCTTATCATCAAAACCACCTCTCTGGTGCTTTTACCTTTCTGTCCTTTTCCATTATACTGTCATGCAGTGAAAGAACAAATGAAAATGGTTTATGCTTTCTCCAAGATAATGGGTTTCATTCCCCAGTTAGAGATAGAACTGATGATTATAGCAGGATACATATGCTAAATGAGATATGGTTGTCATTTCTTATTATTTCCTCTGTTACTCTATTACCTTCCATATGTAATGCCTCTTCAAGCTATTGTGCAATACTCATGTATCAATTTTATTTTATTGTGATTGTTAATTTAATTTAATTTCAATTGGTACTTAGACACTGTTTAAAGGATTAGCATCAATGTTTTTTTGCCTTGTTCTCTTAATATTTGTCTGCTGTTTAACTTCAACATTTTTAATTGAATTGCTGCTGCACTGTCAAAGATGACATTTACTTTGTGTTTACACCTACTTCTAAATTGATTGATTGATTGATTATTGGTCCAGTTTTATCATATAGCACAAATTGTACAATTGATATTAGACAGGTCAAAGATAAGTTAACAATAATACATAGTATTAGCAAAATAGTAGGCAAATTAAAATTAGGTACCTATTACAATTAATTTTGTTACTTATTCAGAAATTCTCTGACAGAATAGAAACAATGCTTTATTAGAAATGCCTTTAGTTTAGCTTTAAATATTGAATGAGTAGTATTTTTTATTTCCTCTGGTATCTTATTGTGTAGTATTACACCAATGTTAATTATGTTCCTCGGATAGGTGGTTGTTCTGTGATATTTTTGAAGTATATTTGATTCCCTTCTGGTACTATAGTTGTGTATATTTTTGTTCTGTAGCTGTTTGCCTTTTTTCAGGAGGTAGTCCCTAGTGAACAAGATAATTTCATAAATGAATAAACTTGGAACATTTAGAACACCAAGCTCAGTAAAATGGGATTTGCAGGACTCCATCTTTTTAAGGCCACAAATTATTCTTAAAGCTCTCTTTTGCATTCTAAAAACCTTTACACTGTGGGTTGAGTATCCCCAGAAAATGATCCCATATCGGATTAGTGAGTGGAACTGTGCATAGTATGCCTGCAGTACTGTTGTTTTGCTTGTTGTAGCCTGTAAAATTCTTAGGCCATAGCACACAGTTGATAGCTTTCTACACAAGTTATTTATATGTGTATCCCACTTTGTCTTGCTGAACCCAAAGACCCAAGAATTTTGTGACACTTAACTTTTCTAGGGGATCATTTTTTAATTGGGCTTGAATAGACATTTGATTAGTTGGAGGAATTAAATGAAAATCGACACACACAGTTTTTTCAGTGTTAATAATGAGTTCGTTTTTTGTGAACCACTCAGAAAGTCTTTTCATAGAACTTTCTGTTGTTGGCCCCAAAGTTTCTGGACTGGATCCAGTGAGCAATATGCTGGTGTCATCGGCAAACAGGATAGTTTTTGTGGGACTCATATATTCAACTAAGTCGTCCACATAAATCAAGAAGAGTAGTGGACCTAAGATTGAGCCCTGTGGTACACCATATTTTATTGCTAATTCCCTAGAAAGAAAGGAGTTGTTTCTTGTTTCATTCATGTTGTTGAATTCGTACTAATGTGATACTTTCTGGGTGTGTTTTTTTAAGTATGAACACAACCGGCTATGTGCTACACCTTTTACTCCTCGTCTTTCTAATTTTTCGAGCAGAATGTTATGGTCCAGGACGTTGAAGGCTTTTGATAGATCTAGAAAAATACCTGCAGCTAATTTATGTTGATCAAGGGATTTTAAAATGCAGTCTAAGAATTCGAAAATTGCTGTCTGTGTAGATTTAGACTTTCTAAAAACATGTTGTACTGTAAAAGGTGCATATTTATTTATGAAACTTAAAAGCCTGTCATAGAAGAGTTTTTCTAGAATTTTTGAGAAGGAAGTTAACTGTGACACGGGTCAGTAGTTTGATATTTTTTCAGAACCACCTTTTTTTAGCAGTGGTGAAACTTTTGCTGTTTTAAAAATATCTGGAAATACACCAGTTTGTAAAAAGAGGTTGAAAATTTTTGCCAGGGGGTTTGCTATGTGGTGAGCACATTCTTTTAATATGAAATCAGGTACTTCATCAAGACCACTTGACATTTTATTGCTTAATGATTTAATTTTACTTATAATTTCATTGGGGTTTGTTTCATACACATACATAGAAGCAGTCAAGACCAGTGACTTGCTGGAGAAACTTGGAACTGGTCCTTGACAGTGTACTTGAATGAGGTCTTCAGCTAGTGAGGTGAAGTATTCATTGAATTTTTCCACAACTGAATTTGGGTCTGTGACTTTTGAGCCTTCTAGTGTTAATGATACATTCTCTTTCTTTAGCGCTGAACTACAAGTTTCTTTCTTTATAACTCTCCACGTGGATCTCATTTTGTTAGATGATTTTCTTATCAAATCGTCATTCCACATAATTTTTTCCTCTTTGACTACTCTACCATTGATTCTTTTGTAGGCTTTTTAATAATCTGCAAATTCTTTGATTACTCTATATTTCTTACAAGAGTACTGCAGAAATCTGTTTCTGTGACTGGAAATTTTTATACCTTTAGTTACCCATTGCTTGTTATTGTTAGGTTTGACTGTTTTTACTACTTTTGGAAATGCTACATTAAAATAGTGAAGCAAGATGTTCTGAGTGGCGATGCTTTCCCAGTTTTCCTTCGCCAGTAAGAGATTAAAAATTCTAATGTTATCTTCAGAAAAGGTTCTTTTTTCAACTACTTTTCCGGAACTGCTACTACTTGTTGGCATTTCTATACACAGCAGCTGTGCCTCATGATCACTATAACCCATGCTCAGTACTCTGCTTGTGAATCAGTAAGTTGTTTCTGAGATGAATATTTGGTCAATAATGGAATTTGTGCATTCTGTTAATCTTGGTGGACAGTGTATTGTGGGGATCGTATTGAATGTGTTGGTCATATTTATCAAAGCATCTCTGGTACTGCTGTCTTTTGAAAAATCAATATTGAAATCCCCACAAAGCACTATCTTCGTATTTAGTGTACTGATCCTGTTCAGCAGAACTTCTAGTTTATTCATGAAGACTGACAGGTTTCCACTTGGTGCTCTATATATGTTAATAACTATGAAAATGATGGTGGCTTGTAAGCCAAAAAGTAATTAACAAAATAAATCAATAGTGTAGAACATCCAAAATGTATTGCTTTATTTATAATTATTCACGGAACCTTTAAAGTGCTTTAGTGAAATAATAATGCTGAGAGATACTCAGGCAGGACGAATTCACTAGAGCAACAGCAGAAAATTAACTTTGTGAATATAAGTAAAAGGCAAAGTACATGTGTTACTAAAAAATGTCAGTCTATGATGGTAACGAGACAGGGAAAGTATTTTCTTGTTGGTGTGTTTTCGCTGTTGATGTATATACTTTCATGTCAGTTAAAATGTTTCAATAGATACTTTTCTGTTATCTTTAAATTCAAAGTAACCACCTATTTTAGTTGGTAGACATCATTTGCAAATGTCATTCCTTTTGCACAATTTTTCATTTAAATACAATTATTGTTTTAGGGTTCTTCATTGACAATGTAGTTGAAGTAGCAAAACGAGAGCTTGCATGGGAGGTAGACTACATTCGCGAGGCAGAATGTACTCGAAAGTTCCACAAATTACTGGCTCCATACCCAGACTACTATGTGCCTAAAATAATTGGTAAGTTGTGCTGCAATATTGGCAGAAATTGTTTAGAACTGTTTGTCATGTACGGTTAAGTATTGTGATCTACTGCAACAATGAAAACAATCAATTACTAACAAAATTATATACTTAGATACTCACCAAGCAGCTGCAGAACACACACATAAAAAAGATGGTTGTAATTGGCAAGCTTTTGGAGTCAGTGGCTCCTTCTTCAGGCAGAAGGGTTGAAGGGGAAGGAAGAGGGGTTAAGGAAAAGGACTGGAGAGGTCTAGGAAAAGGGAAAGATTTCGGGAAAGTCACCCAGAACTGCGGGTCAGGGGAGAATTACCGTATGGGATGAGAATCAGTCTTAAGTAATGAGATCGTAATACCAGTACTTACTGATGTGCAGTGTTCAGGAGACCTTTAAAAAGTAAATTAATTTATTGTTTTTGTCACAGTTTCTTTCCTCCTCTTATACTATTAGTGTTTTCCAAACTGTCTTAATTCCTGTATTGAGTCTAGACTGTGTAGTATAAACATAAGATAGAGAGTAATACAAAAATGAATCTTTTGAAAATCTCTGCTGGCAGCAGTTTGATATTGGCAGCACTTTTAATGGATCATGATGTGCAGACTACTTCATCCTTTAGTACTCAAGGTGCAGTTTTTTCTACTCAAATTTCTGGTATAAATTGCAGTCTCCTCAATGAGTAAATGTGAGTGTTGCAATATTTTTAAGTTGTAGAAGACGAAAATAAATATTAATTCCATTTATTGAACTATAAGAAACAATACTGATGACAATATTTGATTATCATCATTCACCATTCTCCTTGACCGAGAAAACCGATGGCTTTGTTTTTGAATCCTTTTATAATCTTGATGTGGAAATGCGATTTATATTTGTCAAATAATTGTTGACATGTTTCATATTTGCTTCATTTAGTATTAATTTTTGCTTATAATATACTGTTATTAACTTATAACATCATCTTTATACTGCAGCTTAATGACTCCTTAACAACTGCCACTAATTTTAATAACTGAACTCTTAACCTAATGTAGGCTATTATAGTTTATTGACAATCAACACGTAACACTTTTTACATTATTATTCTAATTATAATTCCTTATGATTTACAGTGGAGAAAGTTTTGTTGAAATTGATTTAAATGTGGTAACAAATTCAAGAGATGCTAATAACATATTTAAAGTAATTTGTTTTGTAGAATGGAAAGCTTTCCTGTGCCAAATTTCATAAAATAGTTAATTTCAACTGTGGATGTTCAGATAATTAAATGTCATTAAACTGAATTGAGTATTTTAGTTCTCTACAGTAATAGTGACTCTAATGCTAAAATTCAATCATTGCATACAAAAGACAATATTTCAAGTTATATAGAAGACTACCCACATGTTGAATGTTTACATTTTGAGCATTCAGTTGTGTCATTTTAGAAGACATGTTCATTAATTTCATTAAAATATTTTTCTGTTGTAGGTTATAAAGGGTGATTATAATTAAAGTTAAACTTTCAAAACGCTTTAGAACGACATCAAATTGCAACAGAATATTATAGGAGAAGGGGGGAAAATGTATGTCAGAAGAAAAAATTAGTGTGAAAATTGATCAATAGATGGCGCTGTATGTGTCAGAATATGTAAATGAATACACGTCATGCACACAACCCATTGAAGTTGGTGCACATGTCGCTCTGCAGAAGTTCCGGACACTGAAAGGTTTGAAAAAAGGCGTTGGTCTGACGACTACCGTGGGTGTGGAGAATATGATTCAGAAATTCAAAAAGATGGGTTCTTTTAGTGTGCAACCTGGTAGAAGGAGGAAACGAATTGATTCGACATCAGTGGAAGCAGTGGCGATAGCAATGCAAGAGGAGAAAAGTGGTGGTGTGCAAACTTGTAGTGAATGGAGAATTGCCTGAACATTGGACATATATGTGAGCATGGTGGGTAAAATTCTATGAAACATCCTTTTCTATCCATTCAGCATTACCCATGTGCACAAGTTGCTTCCTGTTTACCTGCCAGCATGAGAGACCTTTGCTTTAGAATTTCTTGCTTGCATGGAAGTGGACAAAGATTGATCGTGGAAGATTTTGTGTACAGACAAAGCCCACTTTCGTGTGATAGGATATGTCAATACACAGAATTGTCGAATGCAGGCAATGGAAAATCCACACGCAAATCAACCAGTACCACTTCATCCTGAAATGGTCACTGTGTGGTGCGGGTTTACAGCATCATTTATCATAGGGCCATATTTTTTCGAAGAGATAGGTGATTCCGGTCCTGTTACCTGTACCATCAGTGGTGAGCGCTATGAATGTCTTTTACATAACCACGTCACTCCAGCTCTCCAACAGCGTGGATGTGTGGATGGGATCATTTGTATGCAAGAGGGCACACTTCCACACATTGCAAATCCACTTAAGCAGCTGCTGAAACGCCATTTTGGAAATGCTAGAAATGTCTGCCACCATTTCCCTACAGCCTGGATGTCCCAATCACCTGATCTTAATCTGTGTGACTTCTGGCTGTGGGGCTATCTGAAAGATGTTGTGTTCAGTGTTCCAGTTGAAAATTTAGTTGCAGTGAAGGAATGCATTGCACAACACATTCTGAATGTGACCCTGGAAACACTTCGATCAGTTGTGGAACATGCTGTTTCTTGATTTCGACTTGTTGCAGAAAATGATGGACACCATATTGAACACGTTTCGTGCCAGTCACATGGCAGTTAATAATCTGTTGTGATTCTGATTGATGCATTTTATGCCATGTTTGACCTCGAGACAATTAAAAACCAATGTGCTTGATGCATTTTATGCTGTTTTTGGCCTCAGTACAATTAAAAACCAATTTTTCCCATCTGATGTGATATGACTTTGCCGTGATGGATGGGCTTAAGTAACTAACAGTATCACAACTGTACACCCATGCACACTAGTGGTACTGTTTCTTTAACATCAGACGTAAACCTTAGGCATTGTTGTACGATTCATTTGTCATTTGTAGTCGACCACTATTAAATTATGATGCTTACAGTGCCACCTATTGCTGCATTTTGTAACTATTTATTTTTTCCTCTGACATAAGTTTTCCCCCCTTCTCCGATAATATTCCATTGTAATTTGACGTCATGGTTATTTCTATGGTGGTTTGAAAGTTTAACTTTAATTATAATCACTCTGTATATTACTTCAGAGCATGTTAAACAATGATTAGTAAAAGTTGTAAATCAAGATACTATTATAAATGTACAACAATGTAACGAAAATTATGGTGTATCACATTCCTCGCTGAAAACACATATTAAGAGGTTCTGTTCGAAAATCTAGGACTGTCAGTTAAAAGTGGTATGGGTGTATTGTGCTCTTGTAATAAAAATATAAACGTACCGACTATTTCAAAGTTGTGCAGGGTAAGTTCTGATGTTTTATTTTGGTTACGACACTCTGATGAATTAAAAACTTGGAATCAATTGGATCATCTTCAGCAAGAAATCTGCAAGGCACTGGAGAAGTGCACTTGGTGGTACAGTCTTTAGCTTAACCATGTTGACTCATAAGCTCTTTTGTGTTGAAGAAACAAGGAATGGGTAACAGTGACTGTCACTTTGGGTCAATACAGTGAGATGCTGCATTATTTTCATGTGGCTGTTTTTCACAGCCAGACAAAACTGGCAGGTATTTGAAAATCATGTAGTAGTTGTGTCACTAACATTTTGAATTTATTCAGTTATGGTTGTTTTTAAATTGTGAGACTGCATCTAGGACAGTCATATCTACATGACACAACTAAGGATCCTGCACAAGTTAAGACGACAAATTCGACATTCATTCATCATGTTCTATAGATCCCATCAAGACTGAGAGCCTTCAGGGCTGTGAAATGAGCCAAGGAATACGTTAACAAAAAGACCATGAAATCATAGAAACTTAATATTTATACTGCATTAAAAATAAACAATAACTTCATTGTTTAGTGCTATTCACACTTACGCCTTCTAAATGTAATAGAATAAATGGGTAAGAAAGCTGCTACTTTGAGGAAAAGCTGCTGCTTCATCAGAATTCCTATGCAGCTGTTGGTTATCTGCTATTAGCAGCTTAATATTTACTCGATTATAGTGGTATATTTCAAAGAAAATATTGTGAATAAAATAGAAAGAAACATTCCACATGGGAAAAATATTTTAAAAACAAAGATTCCATGACTTACCAAACGGGAAAGCACTGGTAGATATACACAATAAAAAAACACACAAACGCACACACACAAAATTTTAAGCTTTTGCAACCAACGGTTGCTTTGTCAGGAAAGAGGGAAGGAGAGGGAAAGACGAAAGGATGTGGGTTTTAAGGGAGAGGGTAAGGAGTCATTCCAATCCCGGGAGCGGAAAGACTTACCTTAGGGGGAAAAAGGACAGGTATACACTTGCGCGCACACACACACACACATATCCATCCACACATATACAGACACAAGCAGACATATTTAAAAATATTGTAATGAAAATGATAAATTTTTGAATATATAACTGGAGAGATTAAAAAAAAAGTACTCAGCAAGTGCAGGAGGAGAAATCACGTACAAAGGTTAAAGAAATGTGCAGATGTTCAGAGTCATTGAGTCGTTCTTCTGGCAGAAACGATGAAGGGGAAGGAAGAGGGGTGAATGAAAAGGACTGGGGAGGCTTAGGAAATGACGAAAGCTCAGAAAAGTCAGCCAGAAACCTGGGTCAGGGGAGACTTACTGGATGGGAACAAGAGACTAGTTGATGGGGACTGCACCAGATGAGATTTCAATACCTGAGCGCATAGAGGTGGAAGATAGGGTAATAAGCGAGACAGACATTGCTGACAAAATATCATACATGAGATAAGAGTGGAAAACTAGGTGCATTATACATGGTAGATGTAACAAGGTGGGGGAGATGGAGAAAAATAGATAGGTCAGAAAATAAAAGATATAGGAAACTTAAAAGAGAATGAACAAATGAATAGTTACTGAGAAAAAATGTTGAGCCAATGAAAATTAAGGCCGGGTGGGTGGTGAGAACCAGGGACAAATTTTAACATCTGTTCCTATCTGCGAAGTTCTGAGAAACTGATGTCTGGGGGAAGAATCCAGATAGCACATGTGGTGAAACAGACACCAGGGTCATGTCTGTAGTGTTGTAGAGCATGTTCTGCAGCAGGAGACTGTGTGGTCTTCATTCACCCTAACTAATAACATAGTGGTAGTCATGCCACTGTAGAAGGCCAAACAGTGTTTTCATGTATATTGTTGGCAGTGTTTCATGAAAGGAATGGGTTCTCCCCAGCAGGGATTGCCATTTGAATTCACATAGCATTTCCATTATATTTGTGTGTTGATTGAACCTATCAGTAACGATTCTAGCAGCTTGCTTCTGAATAGCTTTGATGTCTTCCCATAAACCGACCTCAAGAATGAGTCTCCTTTATAGATGAGCTACATTTCTCTAGAATTCCCCAAGTAAACCCAAGTCCACTTTTCACCTTGCCTACAACAAATCTTATGTGATTGTTCCATTTTTATTTGCAACATTACACCTACATATTTAATATATGTGACTATGTTAATCAACGCATCACAAACACAATATTTGATAATTACAGGGTTGTTTTTCCTATTCAATTATATTAATCTGCATTTTTCTGCATTCTGAGTGAGCTGCCATTCATCACTCCAAATAGAAATTCCATTCAAGTCATCATGTATTGTCCTACAGCCACTCAAAGGTGGCACTTCCCCATGCATTCCAGCATTGTCAGAAAACAGTCAATGAGTTCTGCTCATCTGGCTATCACATCATTGAGCTATATATAGAGGAAAGAGCAATCCTATAACATTTTCCAGGGCACTCTTGATGATAATTTTGTCTCCTATGAACAGTTGACATCCAGGACAACATACTGGGTTCTGTAATTTAAAAATACTTCAGTCCACTTTCACATCCAAGAACCTATTCTGCATGCTCAGACTTTTGTTAATTGTCTCCAGTGTGGTACTGTTTCAGATGCTTTCTGGAAGTCCAGGTATACGGAGTCTGCCCATGGTTTTCAGGTGTAAGAAAAGGGCAAGCTGAGTTTTACATGAGTAATGCATCCCAACTCTTTGTTGATTTGTAAATAGAAGCTCTTCTCTCTTAACGGAACTTATCAAACAATGGAAAAATCCAGGATAGATTGTAACAATATAACACACATTGAAACTCTTACCCAGCAGGAGCTTGAGCAACATGCTCAAAACCACCTCAAAAACCTCTCCGTCCTGCTCACTTCCTATTCCCGTCTTGGAGTACCACTGTCCACCACCCCTACAACAACCTCCGAACCTCCCCCACATCCCCACGTAGCTGACAAACCCTGTCTCGCAGACCTACAACACTTATCCCACCCTCCAAAACTCCCTCCCACCACCACACAGAACCCAGAACCTAAACAGACCTGCAACATAGCCATGAACATTTCCTCCAGATGCCTTAGTCCCACAGAAATATCAGTCCTTTCCAAAGGCCTCACTTTTTGCCCCCACTCCCAAATTCAATCATGCAAAACTTGTTAAAGACCTTCTCTCCTTCTTCCGGTCCCTACAGTGGAAACACTTTTTCACCACAAACCCGACCAATCAGACTCAACCAAAGACCAATATTAAACCTTGCCTAACTCAGTTGACTCCTCTATCCAACCGTGATCCACCCCCACTGCCTCCAAACTACCCGCTGTTAAATTTCAAGAGTTTCTTAACCTTGAACCTTGCCTTACCATCATTTCCCAGATCCCTCAACATGCAAACTAACCTTACATCTGCAGATAGAACCGCAGTCCACCATCTAAAAACTGATCCCGACCTTATAGTCCTACCTGCAGACAAAGGCTCCACCACTGTTGTTTTGAACCACAAGGATTACCTGGCAGAATGACTCTGTCAGCTGTCAGATAATTCCAGCAGGATCTCCAGTCACTACTCAAATCCTTAGGCCCATCCCAGAACCTCTCCCCAGAGTCCATCTCTCTACTTACCCCTACTCCCCGCACTCCCACCTTCTACATGCTTCCTAAAGTCCATAAACCCAACCACCCAGGATGCCCCATTGTGGCCGGTTACTGTGCCCCCACTGAGAGAATCTCTGCTCTTGTAGACCAACACCTTCAACCTATTACCTGGAACCTATCCTCCTACATAAAACAATCCAACCATTTCCTCCACTGACTCTCCACAGTTCCTGTCCCTTTACCACACGGTGCCCTGCTCGTCACTATTGATACCACCTCCCTGTACACGAACATTCCTAATGCCCGTGACCTTAATGCTATTGAACACTACCTTTCCAGATGCCCTGTAGACTCCAAACCAACAACCTCCTTCCTAGTCGCCATGACCAACTATATCCTCACCCACAATTACTTCTCCTTTGAAGGCATTACCTACAAACAAATCCAGGGTACGGCTATGGGCACCCTCATGACACCATCCTATGCCAACCTATTCATGGGCCATGTAGAGGAATCCTTCCTAAAAAAAATTAAAAAAAAAACAGAATCCTAATCCCCTCACCTGGTTCAGATTCAACGATGACATATTTGCTATCTGGATTGAAGGTGAGGACGCCCTATCTACATTCCTCCAGACTCTCTACATCTTCTCCCTTCTCCCCCATTTGCTTCACCTGGTCCTACTCAACCCAAAAAGCCACCTTCCTAGATGTTGACCTCCACCTCAGAGATGGCTACATCAGTACCTCCATCCATATCAAACCTACTAACCATCAGCAATACCTCCACTTCTACAGCTGCCACCCATTCCATTCCAAGAAGTCCTTTCTGTACAGCCTAGCCACTCATGGTCGTTGCATCTGCAGTGATGAGCAGGCCCTCTCAGAATATACTGAGGATCCACTGAAGCCTTCACTGACCGTAATTATCCTCCCAACCTTGTACAAAAACAAATTTCCCATGCCTTATCTTTCCAGTCTCCCACCACCTCCCAAAGACCCACAGTCTGGCCACAGAGGAGTATTCCCCTCGTAACTCAGTATCATCTGGGACTGGAACAACTGAATTAAATTCTCTCGTGATGCCCTAAAATGAGAAATACCCTGCCCATTATCCTTCCCACCCCTTCTATAGTCGTATTCCGCCATCCACTGAACCTACACAATATACAGGGTGATTCAAAAAGAATACCACAACTTTAAAAATGTGTATTTAATGAAAGAAACATAATATAACCTTCTGTTACACATCATTACAAAGAGTATTTAAAAAGGTTTTTTTTTTTCACTCAAAAACAAGTTCAGAGATGTTCAATATGGCCCCCTCCAGACACTCGAGCAATTGTCTCCAATATCAACCCGATACTTCAACTCGTTCCACACTCTCTGTAGCATATCAAGCGTAACAGTTTGGATAGCTGCTGTTATTTCTCATTTCAAATCATCAATGGTGGCTGGGAGAGGTGGCCGAAACACTATATCCTTAACATACCCCCATAAGAAAAAATCGCAGGGGGTAAGATCAGGGCTTCTTGGAGGCCAGTGGTGAAGTGCTCTGTCACGGGCTGCCTGGCAGCCGATCCATCGCCTCGGGTAGTTGAGGTTCAGGTTTCATAACTAACCTTTTTCGTAGGACTCTCCATACAGTTGATTGTGGAATTTGCAGCTCTCTGCTAGCTCTGCGAGTCGATTTTCCTGGGCTGCGAACAAATGCTTGCTGGATGCGTGCTACATTTTCATCATTTATATATAAAAACAAAGATGAGGTGACTTACCGAACAAAAGCGCTGGCAGGTCGATAGACACACAAACAAACACAAACATACACACAAAATTCAAGCTTTCGCAACAAACTGTTGCCTCATCAGGAAAGAGGGAAGGAGAGGGGAAGACGAAAGGAAGTGGGTTTTAAGGGAGAGGGTAAGGAGTCATTCCAATCCCGGGAGCGGAAAGACTTACCTTAGGGGGAAAAAAGGACAGGTATACACTCGTACACACGCACATATCCATCCACACATACAGACACAAGCTTGTGTCTGTATGTGTGGATGGATATGTGCGTGTGTACAAGCTTGTGTCTGTATGTGTGGATGGATATGTGCGTGTGTACGAGTGTATACCTGTCCTTTTTTCCCCCTAAGGTAAGTCTTTCCGCTCCCGGGATTGGAATGACTCCTTACCCTCTCCCTTAAAACCCACTTCCTTTCGTCTTCCCCTCTCCTTCCCTCTTTCCTGATGAGGCAACAGTTTGTTGCGAAAGCTTGAATTTTGTGTGTATGTTTGTGTTTGTTTGTGTGTCTATCGACCTGCCAGCGCTTTTGTTCGGTAAGTCACCTCATCTTTGTTTTTATATATAAATTTTTCCCACGTGGAATGTTTCCTTCCATTATATTGACTACATTTTCATCACTCGTTCTCGGCCGTCCAGATCTTTTCCCTTTGCACAAACGCCCATTCTCTGTAAACTGTTTATACCAACGTTTAATACACCACCTATCAGGAGGTTTAACACCATACTTTGTTCGAAATGCACGCTGAACAACTGTCGTCGATTCACTTCTGCCGTACTCAATAACACAAAAAGCTTTCTGTTGAGCAGTCGCCATCTTAGCATCAACTGACGCTGACGCCTAGTCAACAGCACCTGAAACTTTATAGCTCCCTTAATTCGCCGACAGATAGTGCTTAGCTCTGCCTTTTGTCGTTGCAGAGTTTTAAATTCCTAAAGCTGTGGTATTCTTTTTGAATCACCCTGTACTTGTCCATCCTGACACAACCCCTGCTCCCAAGCCGGCCGGTGTGGCCGTGCGGTTCTAAGCGCATCAGTTTGGAACCGCGTGACCGCAACGGTCGCAGGTTCGAATCCTGCCTCGGGCATGGATGTGTGTGATGTCCTTAGGTTAGTTAGGTTTAAGTAGTTCTAAGTTCTAGGGGACTGATGACCTCAGTAGTTAAGTCCCATAGTGCTCAGAGCCATTTGAACCCTGCTCCCAATCCCTTACCTCATGGCTCATACCCCTGTAATTTACCTAGATACAAGATATGTCCCGTACATCCTCCTACCACCACCTACTCCAGTCCAGTCACTAACGTCACCTATCCCATGAAAGGCAGGGTTACCTGTGAAACCAGTCATGTGATTTACAAGCTAAGCTGCTACCACTGTGCTGCATTCTATGTAGGCATGACAACCAACAAGCTGTCTGTCCACATGAATGTCCACCGACAAACTGTGGCCAAAAAGGAAGTGGACCACCCTGTTATGCATCCTGCGTTCCCGTAACCCCCCTGGCCTGAACCTTCGTTAGTCACTGTCCTCACCCATCCAGCCCCCTCCCTGTTCCCATTCCAGCACTATACAACTGTCATTTCACCGCCACACACCGTCTTTTGCTACTTACCTCCTCCACCCCCACCCCCCGGATGCACCTTGTCTCCTGCTCTCCATCTAAACTGCAGCACTTCATTGTCTGCAACCCTCACCATGTTATCCCTCCCCCGCCCCACCCCAGCCTCCTCCTTACCCACCCCCCCCCCCCACCCTCCACCCACCCAGTCGCCACTCCCATCATGCACTGGTGCTGCTGCTCGCAGTGCCGTTTCAGTTATCTGAGACTGCAGACGTGTGCGAGTTGCGCTCGCGTGCGTGCGTGCGCATGCGTGGGTGTGGGTGCGCGCGCGCATGTGTTTATTGCTCACAAAGGCCTTAAGGGATGAAAGCTATAATTATGTGAATCTTTTTGTTGTGCCTATCGCGACTCAGCATCTCCACTTAAGGGAACTTATTATATTTGAACTTAGAATATGCTCAAAAATTCGGCAGCAAACTGATGTGGATATTGATCTGTTATTTTATGGGTCCATTCTTTTATCTTTCTTACATATAGGAGTCATCTTCACTTTTTTTTTCAATCACTTGCAGCTTTCCACTGTGTGACAGGTCCATGATTAATGCAAGCTAAATATGGGGTCAAAGCCAGTTTGAGATTCCATATGGACATGGTGACTTATTTGTTTTTAACTATTACAACTGCTTTACTATGCCAGGGAAGCCTATTTCTAAGTCAAAACGTGACGTGTTTGTATGATCGTCTTACCTGAATGATATTTTGTTAACTACAGAATTTAAAACTTCAGCTTTCCTTTTGATGTTTTCTATTGGCACACCAGACTGGCTGACAAGTTGCTGAATAATTTGGTTGTGCTTTTTTTCTGGCGCTTCTCATGGGGTGGCAACCGTCTGTAGCAAAATCTGATGATGATTGCATTCTTCATCTAATGATGTATTCTCTGAAGAACATTGACTGTTGTATTTAATTTGATATGTCATGTGCATGTGCTGATACAGAGATAGAAGTTCAAGAAACACAAGTGATGTGGTGGCCATGTCAATGGTAGTGGTAGTACAAAGTGTTAAGATGGTTTTTGTTGTGCGTGGAAGCATGAATCATTGTACAATTACTGCATGTTTTTTTAAAAAGTTACTTGGTGCCAGAGAAAATGCAGCTAATCTTTGAATTTGTTGTAACTTTTATACTATTTTTGCATGCTAATATTAAAAATGGTTCACACCATCAGCACATTTTCATGTTTTCATTAATAATATGTAAGGTTTATTTTCCAATAAGAATGAATCCTTTTTTTGCAGATGAACTTAGTACTGCTAAGATACTGACTTCTGAACTGGTAGATGGAATTCCGGTGGACAAGTGCTGCCATATGGATCAGGAAACCCGCAACCACATTTGTCAGCTCATCATGAAACTCTGTTTGCATGAGTTGTTTACCTTCCGTTACATGCAGACAGACCCCAACTGGTCAAATTTCTTCTTCAACCCAAATACCAACAAAGTAAGCAGTTTGATCAATGAAATGTCACTGTGTGCACCCATAGGCTGTTAATAAAAGTCAGACTGTAATGTATCTTTAAACAAATGTAGACAGAAATTAGCCTTCCATTTGCTGTAGTGTGACAGGCTTACTGATGAGTAAGAAATTGACTGACTAGCCTTCAAAACTAAAGATTCTGCTGTCTGGCAAAAAGAGAAGTGTTCTAAGTTAATGGGGCAGCTCAGTAATTAACCAGAAAATAAAGCAATGACTACATGGTAGGGTAAAGCTCCTAAGTCTTAATAAGGGGAAATCACGGTGGAATGTCGGAATGATAAGTGATCAGAAAACTGAAGAAGTTGGAGGTGGTGTGGAAGAAAGTAAGTTAAGAAATCAATTCAGAGAGTCCATCAGAGGTAAAGCACAAACAGTTTCTTTGATGCCATGATTTTTTTCAAGAGACAGTGAAGTACAAGATAAATTTATTTAAACTGAAAATTAAACTTAAAAATGAAAATTATAGGACATGATACTCTCACATAGTGTTGTGAACACTAATGGCACCGTAATGTTGCTGTTCCTGCCCAAAGTCACATTCACTTCTAGAGACCTCACCCGAATAAAGATTATCTGTCAAGTGCTGTCTGCTAGGAAGTACTCAATCCATTTGGAAAGTAGCCTGGTGTTCTGTAAACTTGAATTTTGTTCGTGAAGTGAAAATGTAGACCGTATCATCAACACAGGTAGGCACCACTATCCACTGCATTCCACATCAAACAGAGTGTACAAATCTTCACAGAACTGCTGTTTGTGGAAGCTTTGGCAATTCCTACACAGAATATTTTGAGTGATAATAGGTGAGCATAAAAGTCTCATAATGTCGCAACAGGCACACCATCAATATGGGCCTGTTGTTATGTAGAGTCTGGTGAGCTTCTTTTAAAATGAGAATGACCTGCATGCATTTGCAGTTGTTTGGAACACTTGCATTGCTCCAGCAATGAGTGATAGGCTGCAGCTAGAAGAGGAACAAGTTATTTTGTGTAATATGTATACTGTAGAGTCTTACAAGTATTCCAGTAGCTCATCAAATTACTTGCATTCCCATCCTGTTTATTCTGATATTAGTAGAATCTCACAACTACGCAAAAACTACTACTCCACTCTTTCCTTTTTCTTAGGGAATTTAAAACCTATCTTACTTGGAACATAAATACAGTTTGTTGCAGTGGAACTCCGACAGCAGTTGGATGTAAACAGCCCTAATTATTGAAGATGGCTATAACAGTATTATCAAAAGGAAAGTAGCTACTCACCATATAGTGGAGATGCCAAGTTGCAGATAGGTACTACAAAAAGACGGTCACCAATAAGCTTTTGGCCAATGTGACTTCAGTTGCCAGAGAGTGCAGTTGTTCGAGTGCATCCGCACTCCGCAAGCCACCTGACGGTGTGTGGCGGAGGGTACCTTGAGTACCTGTATCGGTTCTCCCTTCTATTCCAGTCTCGTATTGTTCATGGAAAGAAGGATTGTTGGTATGCTTCTGTGTGGGCTCTAATCTCTCTGATTTTATCCTCATGGTCTCTTCGAGAGATATACGTAGGAGGGAGCAATATACTGCTTGACTCTTCGGTGAAGGTATGTTCTCGAAACTTTAACAAAAGCCCGTACCAAGCTACTGAGCATCTCTCCTGCAGAGTCTTCCACTGGAGTTTATCTATCATCTCCGTAATGCTTTCGCGATTACTAAATGATCCTGTAACGAAGCGCGCTGCTCTCCGTTGGATCTTCTCTATCTCTTCTATCAACCCTATCTGGTACGGATCCCACACTGCCGAGCAGTATTCAAGCAGTGGGTGAACAAGCATACTGTAACCTACTTCCTTTGTTTTCGGATTGCATTTCCTTAGGATTCTTCCAATAAATCTCACTCTGGCATATGCTTTAGCAACGATCAACTTTATATGATCATTCCATTTTAAATCACTCCTAATGCGTACTCCCAGATAATTTATGGAATTAACTGCTTCCAGTTGCTGGCGTGCTATTTTGTAGCTAAATGATAAGGGAACTATCTTTCTATGTATTCGTAGCACATTACACTTGTGTACATTGAGATTCAATTGCCATTCCCTGCACCATGCGTCAATTCGCCGCAGATCCTCCTGCATTTCAGTACAATTTTGCATTGTTACAACCTCTCGATACACCACAGCATCATCTGCAAAAAGCCTCAGTGAACTTCCGAGGTCATCCACAAGGTCATTTATGTATATTGTGAATAGCAACGGTCCTATGACACTCCCCTGCGGCACACCGGAACTCACTCTTACTTCGGAAGACTTCTCTCCATTGAGAATGACCTGCTGCGTTCTGTTATCTAGGAACTCTTCAATCCAATCACACAATTGGTCTGATAGTCCATATGCTCTTACTTTGCTCTTTAAACGACTGTGGGGAACTGTTACAGTCTTCTTGTTGGGCCTATCTGTGACTCAGTATTTCCACTATAAGGTGAGTGGCAGTTTTCCTTTTCATAATGTTGTTACATTCAGTCCTGGATTTTCCATTGTTTGAAGATTTTTTATTTGCAAGGAAGAGTTACACATCCTAGCAAGATCCCTCTGTAGTGGTAGCATCTCGTCCGCTCTACCAAATGGGCAGTGGCAAGTGGTTGCATTCTTGGTGAATCCTGTGAAGTGATAACCTTTTGCTCACTACTTGCTGCCACATATGTTCCAATGAGAACATTAAACATTAGAAAAATGCACATTGGGACCATTAAACCACTGAAAAAGACCAACACAAACTACTGTGAAGTACATGGCTGAGAGTACTTCTCACTCTGCCACTTCAGCGTACGTATGGGATGCTGGAAGAATGATGGGTTAAATACCTCTCTGCACACTTTAACTTTATGTTTGTGAGCCCTATTGGGGGGGGGGGGGGGGGAGTATGTAATGGGTTCTGGTATATTTCTAGAAAACTTTGTAAATAGGCTTTCTCAGAATGGTTTGCATCTATCTTCAAGTGTCTGTCAGTTCAGTTTCTTCACTGTCTCTCACAGGTCAAAAAAATCCTGTGACCCTTCATGCTGACCCTCTCTGACCTGATTTTTCTATTTTGTGTAACTACAAATTATTACACCCCATTAGTTATGTGAGTTAATTAATTCTAACTGAGATTCATTGATATTAGAATCAAGAGTTGAAGTGAAATATAATTTTTGTGTGGGTTTTCACTTCATTATTGCTCCCTCACCTGTAGCTTGAGGTTTACCATATTTAATGTTTAAAGTTGCCTTCTTGTAGATTTCTTGGTGATGTGGACCTCTTATGCAGCGCCACTAATTCTGACCATGTTGACTTTGTCTCCTTCTGCAGTAAGTTGAGGCCTGCAAGACAGCTAAGTCTACACCAACTGCCTATGAAATGATGAAACTTCTTTTCAGTGACTCTCCTGTATTTTGTTGCTCCAATATTTAATTAACACAGTTAGGTGAACACATCTCTCTAGACCAGAACAACATAAACCGAGTGACTTTCGTGACATCAAATAAGAGAATGAAGTTAAAAGATATTTAAGAACAGAACATATCAAATTTATCTTATTAGCTGTCGAGAGTGTAGGCTGCACTTCTTTCTCTCTGCCTTCCAAGCACTGCCGAGATGTGATGCCAACACATAAACAACTCCTTCACAGAAGGTGTAGACACTCAGCCGTCGTCACACTTTGTCAGTGTCCTGTGCCCACACTTCTTTCATCATCCCTGTACATGTTTGAACTCAAAAGCACGCACAGTGGGACAGTTTCCATTTACAACTACATAAAAATACATCTTCAACTCTCATGAATGTCTTTTGTCTAACTACAAGAATAATAATGGAATATGCTATCCTGAAGAATTCTACTGATTACATTCCATTTATCTATTTTCTGAAGCAGCAATGTTACATTTATGCATCTGTAAAGAATGTTGCCATTGTTTGCACCACTTTGAAATCTTACCAAAATCTGACTGAATATTTGTGTAGCTTTTTCTGTTTTTTCCCCCGAGAGTACGTCATTATAGTTGGCTGCACCATCTATGAAAAGTCAAACATTACTATTAATATTGTCTGCACAGTTATTATTGTGCAACATAAGCAGCTAGTGTCCCATCACACTTTCTTGTGGCACACCTAAATTTACTTGTACATCTGTCAACGAATATTCATCAAAGATAACATGCTGCATACTGCCTACCAAGATCCTCAGTCCAGTCACAAACTGTGCTCAATATCCCCTACTGGTGTATCTTTGTCAAGCGTAGGTGGTACTCAGTGAAATGCTTTGTGGAAGTCGAGTATTACTGCAACCACCTGACTACGTTGATCCATGGTTTTTCAGGATGTCAAATGAGAACAAGGCATGTTGAGTTTTGTGTGACCCACCCATATTTTTTAAAGTCAGTATGATTGGCATGGAAGTGGTCATCCTCTTAAAGATACCTTGTCATGTCTGAGACCTTAGAATATGTTGTTAAGATTCTGCAACTGATGGATGCCAAACATATTGGATAGCAGTTTTGTGAGTTGCTTTTGTTACCCGTCTTCTAGTCAGGTGTGACGTGCCTTCTTCCAACTACTGGTTACAAAGGGATGTTAAATACTTATTGTTTATGCAGGCAGATTTACATATTTTATTTAGCTCTCTGATGCTCTTGAACAATACAAGACATAAACAGTTACTAACAAAGAAATTATAAATGGCCTATTAAATAAACAAAAGGAAAAACCGAAGACCATTGTTCAGGTTTTCCAGCCACTCCATGCCATGGAGCTGGCCCAATGTAGTTCTTCCAGGAATATTGTGAAATCGTGCAAGGGACAGCCCAGTACAATGTGTGTTACCATCTGTGCCATCTACAGTCGCAGCTCTGAGAGACGTGCCATCCTGAGCTATCGAGAGTAGCAGCTGTTCTCCCATTTGTAATTTGGTTCAGTCTGTACCAAATGACATGAGGAATGTAGAAAGTTTGGTGGCTGGCTTTTCAACCCACAAAAAGCCTTTCTGGGGTGAAGATGACCACTCTGATTTCCAGGCAGCCATAGGGTTGAATGTGCTGGGTAACGGGCTCACAGTGGTTCTCTGGACCAGTTGCCAAGATTTTACTTAGATTGTAGAAAATTTCTGAATGATGTCATTCATTCATCTATTTGTGGCTTAGATTGTGATGGTACCGGATTTGCACTTATGATATGGGATATGCCAGCAGGGTGGAGTGGTGGAGGGTGATATATGAGTTGATGACTAGCAATTACAGAAACTAGATTGTACAATTTTGAAACCTTATTTCTAGGCAAATTAATCTGATTTTACTAGAATGTCAGTTATATAAAACTGTTCTCCATAACTGTTGTTGTGGTCTTCAGTCCTGAGACTGCTTTGATGCAGCTCTCCATGCTACTCTATCCTGTGCAAGCTGCTTCATCTGCCAGTACATACTGCAGCCTATATCCTTCTGAATCTGCGTAGTGTATTCATCTCTTGGTTTCCCCTCTATGATTTTTACCCTCCACGCTGCCCTGCAATACTAAATTGGTGATCCCTTGATGCTTCAGAACATGTCCGACCAACTGATCACTTCTTCTAGTCAAGTTGTGCCACAAACTCCTCTTCTCCCCAATTCTGTTCAATGCCTCCTCATTAGTTATGTGAGCTACCCATCTAATCTTCAGCATTCTTCTGTAGCACCACATTTCGAAAGCTTCTACTCTCTTCTTATCCAAACTAATTATCGTCCATGTTTCACTTCCATGCATGGCTACACTCCATACAAATACTTTCAGAAACGACTTCCTGGCACTTAAATCTATACTCTGTGTTATCAAATTTCTCTTCTTCAGAAACGCATTCCTTGCCATCGCCAGTCTACATTTTATATCCTCTCTTCTCCATAACTAGCAATAACATTAGAGATGTACATAGTTAAGAAAAGACCAGTTACATGTAAGTGCTGCATATTATTAAATTTAAAATGCCAGATATTTTAAAATATCAAAGTGTTACAGAGAACAACTGTACTTGTCATAAAATACAAAAAAATTTCATTTCCATGAATTTGTGAAAATACCTTTGAAATTATGAAACAGTCATACAAAGAAATATGTATAATGTACGGGTACAGTGCCCAAACAAGGAAACAAGATCCCTGAAAATTTCTGTATGCCAGGTGCAACTGCTTTGTGTGTCTACAACATGATTTTGTAAACACTTCCGTAGCAATGCCTCTTCATAGCTATGTAGTCAGCTATTGTTTTCGCCTACAGCCATTTGCTCTTCACGGTTGAAAGCGGTCAAAACCAGTGACAGGTGTCAGGGATTTCCTTAAGTTGACTCAACTGTAGGAAGTGTCTTAAGAGTAGAGAATGAGTGTATTAAAACTAATGTATTGTGACATGTATGTTCATGACATCATATCACTTGAACTATGAATCATACAATGATATACACTGAAGAGCCAAAGAAACTGGTACACCTGCCCTAATATTGTGTGCCCCCAGGCGGCGAAATGCCATCACATGATGTGGCATGGGCTTGACTAATGTCTGAAGTAGTGCTGGAGAGAATTTGCACCATGAATTCTGCAGGGGTGCCCATAAATCTCAAAGAGTACGAGGGGGTGAAGATCTCTTCTGAACAGCATGTTGCAAGCCATCCCAGATATGCTCAATAATGTTAACGTCTGAGGGGTTTGCTGGCCAGTGGAAGTGTAAACTCAGAAGAATGTTCCTGAAGCACTCTGTAGCAATTCTGGACCTTTGGTATATCGCATTGTCCCACTTGAAATACCCACCAGATGCAGGTGATGAGACAAGATGGTTACGCATGTGTCACCTGTCAGAGTCGTAGCTAGACATATCAGGGGACCCAAATCACTCCAACTGCACACGCCCCACACCATTACAGAGCCTCCACCAGTTTGAACAATCCCATGCTTACATGCAGGGTCCAGGGATTCATGAGGTTGTCTCCATACCTGTACATGACCATCCACTTAATACATAATGAAACGAGACTTGTTTGACAAGGGAGCATATTTCCAGTCATCAACAGTCCACTGTCGGTGTTCACAGGCCCAGGCAAGGCATAAAGATTTGTGTCATGCTCTCATCAAGGGTACACAAGTGGGCCTTCAGCTCTGAAATCTCATAACAATGATGTTTCGTTGAATGGTTGGCACGCTGACACTTGTTGATGGCCCAGCATTGAAATCTGCAGCAATTTGTGAAAGGGTTGCTCTTCTGTCGCACTGAACATTTCTCTTCAGTTGTTGTTGGTTCCATTCTTGCAGGATCTTTTTCTGGCTGCAGCAATATCAGAGATTTGATGTTTTACCGTATTCCTGATATTCACAGTACACTTGTGAAATGGTCGTACGGGAAAATCCCCACTTCATCTGTACCTTGGAGATGTCGTGTCCCATTGCTTGTGTGCTGACTGTAACACCACGTTCAAACTCACTTAAATCTTGATAACCTGCCATTGTAGCAGCAGTAACCCATCTAACAACTGCACCAGACACTTGTTGTCTTACATAGGGATTGCTTGTTTACATATCCCTATATCTGAATACGCATGCCTATTCCAGTTTTGTGGTGCATCAGTGTATTAGCTTAGGTACATTCAGCAGTGTATGTGGTTACTGTCAGTGAAATATGTTGTGAATAGAATTAGTAGCAAAGGAGTAATACTTTTGGACGTCATGCACAATGTGCCAGTTTTTCACATATCTCAGTGTTTATGGTGTCATGTCTCCTGAACTATGATAGATAGGTGGTTCTTACTCCTCCAGCGACTGTTGCCTGTGACAGTCCATCTTTATAATGTGTGTGGATATCTGATACTATCAGCACACAATTTTGATTTATGTGGTATTATTTGTAACTGATGTTTTGTTCTTGTACTACAACCATGGTGGTCTTCATTTCTGTGTAATTTATCTAAATTTTGTTGTGTGAAGCAAATGGATTCAAATATGTTGTTAGAAGTGGTAAAATTTTGTGATGTCTCAAGAGTGGTCTGCAGTGCTCAGGTTCCTCTTCAAAGAATATGGAAAGAGATTGGCTTTTGTATATTCTTGCCCATAACAGAATGAGAGCGGACTGTCTTCTTAGGCAAAATAGAGCGATGTTTTATAGCATAACAATCCTTTATATTTTGTGGAGACAGTCAACTAAGAACCCTGACTTGCCCATAGCTTTTGTGTGTGTTTGTGTGTGTGTGTGTGTGTGTGTGTGTGTGTGTGCGCGTGTGTGTGTGTGTGTGTGTGTGTGTGAGAGAGAGAGAGAGAGAGAGAGAGAGAGAGAGAGAGAGAGAGAGAGAGAGAGAGAGATTCTTCATTTATTGGCTATTGTCAGGCAGAGGAATCTTTGTACCCAGGGACGTTACTCACTGTCATGTAAATGGTAGTAGTGAGATCAACGATTCTCAGTTTGAGAGTTTTTTGAGTTGCTCCTATGATCACATAGTGGTGACATTGTGTAAAGTACAGCATAGTGTTCGTACTACTGTAGTTGACTCAGACATAGAGAGAGATGGATAGAACGAAACCCAGTGTTACTAAATAGTGGCTTGTGTCCAGTGCTCCAAAGACCCACATAGTGTAATGTCACCCATATAAAGTTGCATCACCATCAGTGATTTGTAGCACAATGACTTTATAGCATTTTGTATGTGTGTTTGATATTTCATTTATGCTGAATGTAAGTTGATTGGTGTCAAGTATAGCACAGGTGGCAAGGCTAAGAATGGGATGGACCAATGAGAGAATAGCACTGTGTGGTGGGAGTTTGAAATTGAAATTTCAAATTTAATTTATTATAATTTTACATAAATGGAATTGTATGGAATTTTCTTTTTTTCTGATTGTGTGATATGTGGTCACTTCTTGGGCCACATTGATACTTGCTTTGGCCTGCATACGTATTTTAATTAACTGTCATACTAAAGATGCATTTGAGAATGCCATGCAAATAATTCCTCATTTTGAGAGTCGCGAGCATCGCACATGACAAGCTCCCATATTTTACGTGCCCTTTTTGTAAGCTAAGGTTATTCATGTAATTGTTTGGATTCAGGTTATTTTATGGCCAGACAGAACTTTCTTAGTCTTTGTGCAACTGTAGACAATGAAGGCAATGTTCTTTAAGACTCACTAACTTCATTTACTTCTACAGCTTGCTCTGTTGGACTTTGGTGCATCTCGAGGGTACGACCGAGAGTTCATGGACAAATACATCGAAGTGATTCGAGGTGCAGCAGATGCCGATCGTGAGAAGGTTCTTTTGCTGTCTCGGGACATGGGCTTCCTGACGGGCTACGAGTCAAAGGTATAATCTTAACATACTGTGCAGGTTGAATCATTACACTAGTGTAGCTGCTAGCCACACATAGCTAATATACAAAATCAAAATATGTAGTTGCTTGTGATATTTTAGAAAGATAAGACACTTCACTTCCATTTGATTTCTTAATAATCTGGGAGTAATAAAAGCTGCTGCAAAAAGGGTTTGTGCATGACTCTTGTGACTTCCATAGTTTGTAGTTACGTGATTGAAAACCTGATACTCAATTCTGTCCAGGCTACAGGAAATGGTTACATAAAGCTACATCTTTAATCAAGTACCTGTGCTTTCTTGCAGTTCCACAGAGTACATATCATCTCCAGTCCTGAATGATGTGATAATTTGGCTTGTTTACTTGTTCAGCCTATCACCTCATTTAAAAGGGTCACTTTATTTTGAGAAGTGTTGTCATCGTGGATGTTGCATGCCGAGTTGGCGTATGTCACAGTGAAGTCATTAGTGAATTCAGCCGTTATGTGACACATGAAACAGTGCTGATTTGTATCGTAGTGGTCACCTGCGGCCAACAAGCCCCTCAAGAAGTCCTGCAGAACTGGTTGTTTCCTTTTTGGAAGTGACTGATAGGACTCTGTGTGCCAACAGAGCACATGACCTTCCCCACATGATAAATGTGGCTTTTAGACACCCATCGTGAACAACAGGACAAACTCCCCCTCATTCCCATGAGATATGTAGAAAATGGGGGATGAGACACGTAGAACGGAACCTGGATCGCTGGTGTAGTGTCCTATTAATGGTGGATACTGTGGAGGTGGCCGGTACTGTTGCACTTTCCAGGCACACCGTCTCATGGAATCAGAAAGAGGTGAGTCAGGCATGTTTCAGGCTGGTATCACATATGGATGCCAGACACATCTCATCGCTGATTAGCGTAATTTGTGGTCTGTGCGGTATTGAAACAGGATCCTGTGATTTATCAATAAACTCTCTAATCAACATTTGGGGAATGGGTTCATCTTCTGAGATGATAATTCACAGCCACAGCACGCTCACCTTATGGACACCTTCCACCAGAAAGTGGGAGTTGACTAATTCAAATGGTGCACCCTTGGGATGAGATGAAACTTGCAGGTTATCATTGTAGGAGCCCTCCTCACACTATGAAGCAGCACCCTGTCAAGAACAGGTTTGAGTGGCAAGATCTTGACACCTCATTGACAGCAAAATGAGAACAATCCGAGCAAGTTGTAAGGTGTGGAGTACATCGACACAGTAATGAATATTATTTCGCAACAAACATGCAAAAATGTGCACTTTTGCTCTAACTAACTTATGGTACATTCCCTATTGGATTTTTATTTACTGGATTGAATGGCAACTTAATTATTTTTCTGCTCTTCTTCTTCTTCTTCTTCTTCCTCTTCCTCTTAGTTGATGCTGCAACTTAAGGCTCCTCTTCCTGCTTGTGCAGTTTATGTTCGAAGGAAATGTAATACAACAACTTCTGCTTTACTTCAGTAATTGTTATAACAGTTTTCGTATATACAGGGTGAGTCACCTGACCCTAAAGATGTCGTTTTATGCAACCCGAAATGTTACACCTGGCCTTCAAAAACAACACAAACAATTTTCATATTCTTTCGCGTGCTGCATGCAAACTATTAGCCCTAAAAAAAAGGGGGGGGGGGGGGGCTTTAAATAGGAAATTTGATGTAGTTAAATTTTGTACTGGGATATGATTTCCCTGAAGGCCACAGTTTTTGAGTTATTCCAGCAAAACATACAAAAGTGACCTTTAAATGCGCTTACTCCCCCATACTCGTTCCTCACCAGTTGAGTTTTCTAGTATGTTTTTTGTAGCACTCCATCCTACCACCGTACAAACATTTCCAATTACATGAACTATTCCTGATGTTACACCTTTTTTGGTGCCTATCACATGGTCCTATACACTGTGAGGGCGATGAAAGGAAAACTTCTTTTTGTAAACATGATGCTATAAGTAATTACATTGACAATTCAAACCAAACTTAACCCTTACAAGCACAGTAGCTTTGTAGCTGGAAGGTCTGATGAATGCAGTGATATAATTGCTTATTTCATGCTTTTAAAATTCACAAAATTGTTAAGTAAAATTTAAACAGATTTCAATTTTACAATTTATAAGTGCTCAATTAAGTCAATGTTGTAATAAGGCCAGTCAGTGAAGGCCAAAAACAAAAATCAAATGTTGGGAATAATTCATGCAGTTGCAAATTTCTGTACAATGGTAGGATTTAGTGCCATGAACAACATACTAGAAATCCTGACCAGTGGGAGCTGAGTCTGGGAGTCGGGGTACATTTGAAGATCACTTTTGTACATTTTTCTTGAATAACATGTAAACTACAATGTATAGCAAAAACGTATCTCAGTACAAAATTTAGCTACATTAAATTTCCTAGAAAAGGTCCCATTCATTTTATTCTGTAGGACTAATAGTTTGCACTTAGTGAATGAGAGAATATGAAAATCTCGCACTTGGTTTTTGAAGATCAGATATAACATTGCAGGTTACATAAAACGACATTAATAGAGGCATTTGAATCATCCTGTATATACTCCATGCATTTTTTGAAACATGTACGGTGTCTGTCAGATAGCAAAAGACTTCAGTCATAATATTTTACTGTGAAACACTACATACCAGTTCCATTTCCATGCCATGAAGGATTCACGATTCAGAATGACAAATCAGTTGACAATTCCATTGTTTCAATATAACTACAACCATTTCAGGTTTTCCTGTATTTCTTCTTGAGGTGACACACTTCTCCAATACATACTGGGCATTCATGGAGCTTCTAAATTGTGCCCACAAAGTTATTGCGGTTGCCATCCAATCTTGATGACGCACACCATCCACCGTCTCAGTTCTCTGTGGGGAGATAAAACAGTAAATCCACACTGTAGTTGTGCTTTCTGGCAACATAATTTGTTTTATCATTCTTTCATTCATGAGTATCATTCACTGGTAAGAAATATGTAGGGGTACACATCGCTCTTCCAAAGTGATTTACAACACCATACTTGGTTATTACAGGATGAGTCAAAAGGGCTTCACAACTTTGGAATGATATAAAAGTTTATTGAGATAACTTACAGAATCAGTAAAAGTGTCATTTTGGGTTTGATGTGACTACCATTTTTGATGTGGCAAACATCCCAGCGGTAATAAATTTCTTCCCACATTTGTTGCAGCAAATCGGGTGTAACTTGTGCAATGGCAGCATAGATTTGATTTTTCTCCTTGACTAAATTGTTGAGTAGGGGAGGAACATATGCACAGTCTCTAATGAAACCCCAGAGAAAGAAATCCAGTGGCGTCAAGTCTGGGAAGCGAGGTGGCCGTGCGATTGGCCCTTCACAGCCAATCCGTCGCCCTGGGATGTGATTAACGAGGAAACCTTGAATTTCCGTGAGGAAATGAGGTGGTGCATCATCTTGCTGGTAATAAACTATCCCATCTTGGTCATCTTCATCGATCTGTGGGCAAAGCTGTCCTTCACATGTTTGACACAATCATCGACGCGCAGGGACCGGGTGATTTATCACACTGCAGCAAACAACTAGTCTCCAGATAGTTCTTGTGCAAAGAGTAAATTGTAGACCTACTTGGATGTTCTTTAGCATATTCGGTGGGAAATTTATACCAAACAGTTGTTGCAGAGTTTGTTTCATGAAACCAAAATGCACAGTGAGCATGTTCTGCACCACTGAAGTTATCTATTTTAATTTTGCACTATGCTGACACTCTGTTTCAGGATGAGGTATAGATGTACTGTGTGAATCAAACTTGAGGTTCTGTGCTACAAAATGATACATCTACCGATTCTGTAATTTATCTCAATAAATTTCTGTATAATTCCAAAGTTGTGAAGTCCTTCCTGACTCACCCTGTATTTGGTTTTTATTTCATAATAAAGTTTTCTCGTGCACCCCTAGACTCTAAACCAGGCCACGCCAACTTGAGCACTTAGTACTTGCGTGCCCCGGTGCCACACTGAGCGGCAGCAGCGTTTTTCCCCCTCCCTCTTCTCTTTTCTCCTGTGTAATGGCTGTAGCAGCATGCGTTGACAAAGACAGCACTCACTCTTGCATCGTCTTCAGTACGCTGAAGTTTCCATTCAGAATCTTACCAAGTGGGACACTGTTAATCTGTCTTGCAAGTGTTCAGCACGAGTAGAAAAAGTTCGAATTTAGGTGTGCCATTTTTTAATGCTCAATGGGAAGACTGGTATTTATTTGCAAAGTCTGATGGGAAAGGACTGATTAATCTGCCACACTACCATAAATATCAAAGCATCAACAGTGCGCCATCATTACAAAAATAAACATTCCTCAGCACATGAGGGGGATTGTTGGACCAGAGAGAAGTGAAATGATCACTAAATTAAAATCAGAATTGCAACAATCTGAAGAGGTAAGCCTTGTTTATCCTGTTCATTCTAAAAGAAAAACACAAGATACCTTTTTGTAATTGTACTCATATATATAGAAACTTGCGCTATTTCTCTTTAGATATTGTTGTTAAACTTATTTATGAGACTGTTTTGTGTGGTAAGATTTTAAAGTTAATTACTGCTGCTGTTGTCCCGCAGACATCTGAGCTCAATTGTGCAACAGAAAGCACAGTTAGAGCAAGCTATATTGTTGCACTGAAAATTGCAAAAAGTGGAAGACCTATTACATAGAGCCATTTTGTAAAAGTGTGTTTTGTAGAGTGTTCAGAGGTAATATCCCCGTCTGCAGTGCCCCAATTTGAGATGTTAAGCTTCTCTGAACATACTATTTCTCAAAGAGAGCAAGAGGTTGGTGTGGAATTGAATGAGCAGTTCAATTTTGACAGACCGCTGTTACCATTACAATCATGATTTGATTTCATTTTATAAAGGTATCGATCGACAAGAATTCCCAAGGATTCATGCCCTTGTCCTGAAATGTTCGGAACAACATTCATTTGTGAACAAATGTCTTCAGTTATGAATATTAACAAGGACAAGTTTGTTTGATGCTTTGTTGGAAGCTGTACTTCTAATTGCAACTTCCAAAACAATTGTTCCAAATATTGGAAAATTATTGGCTTCAAAGCAATGCCAAAGATCAATAAAGAATGTTGTAAATTAATGCAAAATAAGGAGCACAATAAAACTATTATTTCTGTCTGTACTCAAAATTGGTATTATTATTATTTTTTTATTATTGTTATTATTATTCATTTTAAAACTGGTATGCCACTTGACGCACGCTGATTTTCCCAGTCCCATTCACCAAACAATAACAAGGCTCTGGCCTCGCTAAGTGCTGCCACAACGGTGCTGTGTCTGCCTCCCCGCCCCACCGGCAACTGGTGCTTTGCCGGTGCTCGCAAAGCACTCAAGTTGGTGTGGCCTGTGTTAATATAAGAGTTTCTCTTCCATAAAAGTAGCTTAAATGTATTTATGTCAAATTGTTCACAAGGTTCTGATAAGTACTTAACCGCAGTGCATAGAAGTTTATGTTATGTATAAGCTCACTCACTTCTGCTGACAAACCTTGAGGCAAAACGTTTTTACGGCTGTTTATATTCTCACATTTCTATGAATACTGTTCAATTTAGACAGATAGATTGTTTACATAAGCTAATAATTGTACTCCTTATCATTTCAAAAAAAAAAAAAAGAAACAGGAGTACACCTCTATGTACCCTCCTCCTGTTGTGCCTCAAGGCATAAATCTGCCTTATTTGTCCTCCTCACCTTACCTTTACTGCCCCCTCCCCATCCCCCCTCCCCGCCACCTACCCACCCACTTGAGTTCCTCACTTTGGTCTAAAGCATAAAATATGAAAGTTAACATTTTCCAAATGCTGTTAAATATAAACTGGTAGTTTCCATTTGCAGGTGATGGAAGATGCTCATGTCAATGCTGTTATGATACTGGGTGAGGTGTTCAGAAGTAAAGAACCTTTTGACTTTGGAGCACAGGTATGCATAATATGTATTCCTTACATATTTAACTCCAATCTTATACTTGTAGCGTACATGCCACCTTAGTACAGAGGACTCAGTGTCAACCAAGAAAATAATCATATTTTTTTCTACTATTTCTTCTGAGTCACAGTAGGTAAAGTTCAAATGATGTTGCACAGATACACTGTGCAACCCATGCAAAATAAAAATTAAAGCATTCAAAATTGATTGCATAAGAGTTTTGTCTATTTACAGACTCAAAATAGGTCACATTTAACATCATGCATTGCTCAGCACAGGTTTCAGTACCTATCTGCCCTTAGAGAAGCCTACTTTCATAATTGTCTGGTGTCGGTTAGTCATGGCTTCCTGGGTCTCTTTATAAAGCCATATCATAAAAATAATTGTGGGAGATAAATCTTGTAAATAATGATGCGAAGTTGAGACTTGTTTTTGAGAAAGGAACTGGTGATACTTCTCAGCAGAATGAGCTGGGGTGTTGTTATACACCAGCATAAAGTGTGAGGTATAAAGACAAAGTCATTCTCATTATATTCAAGCCAGCAATTTTTTACCAGCTTTATTTTACAAGTTATAATGTCCTCTTTTATTGGAGATACAAAATGTTTGTGAACAATTACACTGCTATTGAAAGACATTAACATGATCTTTAGCCTTCTTTTTTTGTCATAAAATCTCCACCCTCCCCCACACCACTTCTTTCCCATTTTTCATCCAACAACTGCTTCCTAAGGGATAGCATTTCTTCCATTATCCAAATTGTAACATTCTGAGCAATACTTATGCAACTGCATCTATTTTCTCAAAAGTTTTCTTTAATTCTCCTATAAGTAGCATCCGTCTTTCCTATAATCATGCACACTTCTGCATCTTTGGATTTCTCCTGTAGCCATTCCTGCTTTTCAACTTTGTACTTCCTGTCAACCTCCTTTTCTTGATTTGATTTGAGATAACCGGCTTTGATTCTGTCAGGAACCATTGTGCATAGCGACTGTAAACTATAAGGAAGGTGAGAGGCACACAGGAGCCAGTCACAATCCCATTAGCTTTCATTGTGTTGCAAATCTATATTTTGACTATAAATAGCCATCTTCAGTGCATTATCATTATATTTCAACAGACTCGGGGCAGTTCATATCACCCTATGTTCTTACAGGTGTATAGGCAGAAGGACACTGGGGCTCCTCAGTGTCATGAACTGAACAGGGTGACATGAACTGGCGTGAGTCTGTTGAAATATAATGAAAATGAGCTGAAGATGTCTCGTTATATCCAAAATCTAGATTTGCAACACTAATAAAAGCTAATGAGATTGCGACTGACTGCTTTATGCCTCTCCCTCCTTGATTTGAGATGTTGGTATTCCATTTTGCATGTTTCACTTGCTGCCATTTTTATATTTCCTTCTTCTATCAGTAAAATTTAATATCTCCTGTGTTATCCAAGGACTCTTTCTAAATCTTGTTCTTTTTCTAGCTTTTCCTCTGTTCTCATCATGATGTAATCTCTCAAAGCCACCCATTTTTGTTCTGTTGTATTCAGAATTATGCAAGGACAAGCAGGAAGTCAGCCATGGCCTTATCAATGTAGGCGTCCCAGTATTCACCTTAGAAACTTGAGGAAGACTATGGAAAGCCCAACTCAGGATGGCTGGGCAGGGCACAAACCCCATTCCTGCAAAATGTAAATCCAGTTCATTAACACTGGGTTAGCCACCTAACTCAATATATGATTCAGAAAGTGTTAATGAACTGTATTCGCATTCAGGAGGAATGGGATTCATGCCCTGCCCAGCCATCCTGAGCTGGGCTTTCCGTAGTCTTCCTCAAGTTTCTAAGATGAATGCTGGGATGTCTACAAGTAGATTACAATATGCTTAACAAGTATAATCAATAATATTATGAGAACGGGCAACTTTTTTATATGACACGTCTGAAAAATGTGAACAGATGAACACATTATATCATACTGCTGAAACATATAAAAACACCAATATCTGTCAAAACTATATCCATCACAACTATTATTGCAACCGATTCTTTTCTGAGGTGTACTGCACTGCATTTGAAACGAAGTTAACAGGAAGTGAACTGCAGAAACATCCTTGTGTGAAGACAAATACAGCATGGATGATACTCCGGTCAACAGATTAGAAAGTACTCTACAATAAATGAGAGCCTAGTATTCCTGTAAGCAAACATATTTATTTATGATGTAAAAAGTTCTCAGTAAGAGATCATTTTAACTCTGCTCTAAGAGCTATTTCCTTATCCAGCTTCTTGGTGATGTAGGCAGTGCATTATAAAGAATGGCATTGACGTAGCTCACCTGGCTTTGAGTACAAACGGTTATTGCTTGCTGTACTCATAGGAACCCACAGTTGCACATGTTAAATCTGTGGTAATTACTATTAGTTTTCTGTCTCAAAGGTTAGCTCTTGTCATCGATGCACATTTGTATAATTACGTGTTCCACAAACCACTAAGAAACGCATAGCAGACAGTACTTCCTATTACGCAGGTTGGAAGTTAAATAATGACAACACTGCTGTGGAGACACTATGCAATAGAATCTACTACTGTTGCTGATAGCACACATTGTTGACATACCTACCTTACCTTCGAGCAAATGGGCTTGCCGTCCCTTGCTGGCGTGCGCACAATTGAGGTAAACACTTGTGAGCGAGCTGTCTAATGTAACGATGTCACTATGTTTTGAAAACAGGAGCAATGGAGTTGGATCAAGATTGAATGTCCCAGAGGTCGTACAGTATAACATTGTCATCGAGCTCTTCAAGAGGCGTGCACGGAATCGGCATTGCCATACAGAACAGTGGCACAGTGGGTAAAAGCCTTCAACAAAGGTCGGCAAACTGTGGCAGACATGCATCAGACAGGTCATCCTACCATCTCTGAAGAAGTAGTGCATGCTGTTGCCGCATTAGTGGACAGTGATCAATGCCATGCGATCCATAAGCTCACCCACGAAATCAGATTAGCGTATACAACTGTGCTTCTCATCCTGAAGGAATGCCTGGGCATGCAAAAAACTGCATCACGATGGGTTCCCCATGAATTGATAGAATTGCAGAATAGGATGCGTTACGATGCTGCTAAGATGTACTTGGAGTGCTTCGAGCATGAAGGAGAGGCTTTCTTACACCTTATTGTAACATTGGATGAGACATGGGCCACATTGTATGAGACAAAACTGAAATGCCAATCCAATGAATGGCGTTATTATGGGTCGCCACGAAAATTGAAAGTGCGTCAGAGCCCCAGTATGGTGAAAGTTATGGTGATTCTCGTGTATGGCTGTGGTGGTGTCATCCTAACGCATTACGTTCCTCCACCGTCACTGCACAGTATTACTGTTCATTTTTGGAGCATCACCTGCAACCAGCTTTGCGAAAGAAGCGGTGACACGTTCTGCACAACCCACCCATCATTTTGCATGACAATGAGCGGGGGCGTACAGCACAAGCTGTGGCTGCTCTGTTGGGACTGGGAAGTACTGTACCATCCACCGTACTCCTTGGACTTAAGTCCTTGTGACTTTGATTTCTGAAGATGAAGGAATCACTTTGTGGCATTTGCTTCAGAACTGGTCCAGAGATTCGACAGGCAGTAGACCAATCCATTCACACCATCAACAGAACGGGCTCAGCTAACAGTATACTACGCCTTCCACATCGCTGGCAATGGGTTCTACACAATGCTGGTGACTACTTTGAAGGACAGTAACAGGTGCAAACATGTGACTCTTCTGTATCGGTTGTGAATAAGTAATTGCCACTAATTAAGTTCCAACGCTCGTATACAATTGTCAGGGTTTCTTCCTGCTCTGTTCTCATGTATGGTATGAAGGATTGCTTGGATGCTTTTTTGTCCACTGTATTTAGTCTAAGCTTACCGTCATCATTCCTGTGGGAGAGATGCGCAGTGGATAGTAGAGTATTCCTTGATCCCTCACTTTGTACTGTTTTCCGAAACATTTTAAGTAGGCTTTCATGGGAGAGTTGGCATCTGCTAGTTCATGTTTTTATACCAAAGAAAATAATAATTTTTGAAAGTATAATTTACCTGGATAGATAAAAAATCTACACAGCAAGCAGTGGCAGAAGAAGGCACACATACAAACGTTAAGTAAATGTGCAAGCTTTTGTAGCCAGTAGCTCTTTCATGCAGAAGGACTGAGGGGGAAGAAGAGGGATGAAAAGAAAGGACCACTGAGGTTTAAGAAACAGGGAGAGTTTGGAAAAGTCATACAGAACCACAGTTCAGGGGAGACAGAGCAGACTGGAATAGAAGGAAAGACTGATTGTTTGGGACTAGCCTATCTTCCACCTCAAAGCTCTCAGCTTTGAAATCTTATCCAGTGCAGTCCCCAACAATCAGTCATTCCTTCTCATCCCACCTGGTAAGTCTCCCATGACCCGGGATTCTGGGTGCTTTTGCCGAACTCTCTCTACTTCCTAAACGTCACCAGTCTTCTTTTTTCATTCCTTTTTCTTCCCCATCAGCCCTTTTGCCAGAATAAGGAGCCACTGGCTCTGAAAGCTTGCAAATTTCCCTCTCTCTAGTTACATATTACAGTTCATGTTTTTCAAGCATTTTCATGTTGCCCCCCCCCCCCTCCCCCTCCCCCGTGGGACAGACCTGTGATAATTTAAGGTGCCCTTCTTTGAATATGTTCAGTACCCAGTACCACACCTATGCTTATTGTCTAAAGTATGATCATGTGGGATATCAAGTGAAATTTGTGATGGGAGGGAGGACACAGTACGTTATCTTGAATCGACAGACATTGCCAGATGTAGAAGTAATTTCACGTATGCCCCAGAGAAGTGTGCTGTTCATGTTGTATATTAATGAACTTGCAGATATTATTAGCATAATTGGGCTTTTTGCAGATGATGCAGTTATATGTAATGAAGTACTATCTGAGAGAAGCTGCATAAATATTCAGACAAATCTTGATAAGATTTCAATGTGGTGCAATGATTGGCCACTTACTATAAATGTTCGGAAATATAAAATTTTCCACTTCACGAAATGAAAAAATGACTATAACATCAATGAGTCGCAGTTGGAATCGGCCAACTCTTACAAATACCTGTATGGAACACTTGGTAGGGCTATGAAATGGAACGATACCATAGGCTCAGTTGTGGGTAAAGTAGGTTGTAGACTTTGGTTTATTGATAGAATACTGCGAAGTGCAATCAGTCTACAAAAGATATTGCTTACAACCTGTATCATATAAGACTAACAGGGGGTATTGAATGTATACAGAGAAGAGCGGCACAATTGGTAACAAGTTTGTTTAATCATTGGGAGAGTTTCACAAAGATACTGAAGGAACTGAAGTGGCAGACTCTTGAAGACAGACATAAACTATCCCAAGAAAGTCTATTAATAAAGTTTCAAGAACTGGCTTTAAATGATTACTCAAGGGATATACTAAAATCCCCTATGTATCACTGACATAGGGATCATGAGGATAAGATTAGAATAATTAATGGATGCTCAGTGGCATTCAATCATTGTTCCCATGCTCCATGCATGAATGGAACAGGAAGAAACCCTGATAACTGGTATAATGGGATGTACCCTCTGTCGGAGTATAGATGTAGATGTAGATCCCCCTGTTAGTCCTGTTTATTATGGATCCCATACACTTGATCAATATTCTATGCTATGTCATACAAATGTTTTGTAAGCAATATGTACACTGATTGCATTTTCCCAGTATCCTACCTGTGAAATAATAATATAATATTCTGAATTAGGACCCCTGCCCCAGTACCAGTTAGACTGACATAGCTCAGAACAGCTAAGTTCTACAGGAGCCCACCCTCTCCTTCCCAGGAGGGAATGAAAATTGAATGGAAAAAAAAGTAATTCTGGGAATGTAATGGTGAGACACAGGCCCCTATCAGATCAGTGCATGTTGCCCACAGACTGCAGTTTGGCCATACCTGATTTAAAGCAATTATCTGTACTGCTTTGAAAGCTTATCAAAACTCAATCTTTGTAATGCTTTTTTGAGACAGTAGTTCATTACAGATAATGGCGTAGTCTAAAAACATCTGAAGTTACTATTAATATTGTCTGCAGGTAATTAATATACAACAGGAACAGCAAGGGCCCCAACACACTTCCTGGGGCAAAACTGAAGCTAACTTCGACATCATTCATTGACTCCCCAAGCAAGGTAATTTACTGTGCCCCCCTTACCAATATATCATCAGTCCAGTCACAACCCGGGTTTGTAAAAACCATATGATCATCCTTTTGTTAGAAAAGCATTATTTATGGTAGTTGACATAAATTCCATCTGGTTTTTCTTCTGTTCCTCTGACAATTTATTGCCAGTTGTCTTTATAAGCTTGTGCACAAATCAGTTCTTTGTAAGTAGTGTTTCAAAGGCTAGATGTTTCACAAAGGAGTTCTGTAAATAAACCAAACTAATTTTTTGGTGGGCAGAGCTTTTGCAGTACCATGTTTTGCCATTAGGAGTGCATGGAGTGCACGTTCCAGAGTCAGTAAGCAGAGTGCCATCACTGAAGGAAGTCAGGACTAGTTTTGGTAGAGTTCATAGTGACAACTGTTTTGTGTGATAGTCATTTTTGCTGTGGCTCATATTCATCAACAGTGTGTGGTGGTGAGATTCTGCTTTTTGCCTAGAAAAAAGTGGAGCAAAAACTCTTGAAATGTTAAAAACAGTGTACAAGGATGAAGCTATGGGGAAATTTCTTAAGTTTTTGAGTGGTTTTCCCATTTTAAAAAATGGTGAAATGTCAATTGATGCCAAGCCTCATTCTGGCCATATTTCCATGGCCCAAACACACGAAGGTGTTGGAAACATTTGCGCAATCATCAACAAAGATCAACGATGGACCATTGAAGAAATTGTGGAGCTGTCAGGAGTGACTTGGAGTTCAGTGCAGGGAACTGTAACAGAAGATTTGAGAATGAATATGGTAGTTGCCAAATTCATGTCAAGACTGCTGACTGCTGAAGAAAAACAAGGTCACCTGGAAGCATGGTGTGCTTTGAAAGATGCGTCCCAAAATGATACGAACTTTTTTAAGAAATTATCACATGTGACAAAGACTGCAGCTATGCTATGAAGGCACAGTCAAAAACATGAATTTAAACAGTGTTTTGAAAAATGGAGTAAAAGATTAGGCAAGTGTATTACTGGAAGTGGAGAATACTGTGAAGAGGACTGAAAGTTTGTGCTTAAAATGTGAATATGTAAGTTGAAATAGTAAAAGTTGGTTCCTCTTGGGCACTCCCTTACATTATGCTTTCTTCTGTAATGTTCTTATTTTCTTAATCTTCCCTAGTTTCTTCTACCTATCAGATTTTGATCTCCTGTTAATTAATAATGTTGAATAATCTTTTGGTGAATCTGTTATTGTCCATTCTATAAATGGCACATCCGGCATCAAAACTGACCAAGTAACAAAATTTTAAAAAAATTAGTTCAATTCATCTGTTTAAAGTAAAACTATATCGCTCTCAGGGTAAACGAAAATATGCTTCAAAATTGGTTTTGTCTTCAGTTACAGAACATTGAATTCTTGGTTGTGCAACAGAATGGGTCGAGCCCTGCAGCCTGTGAATTCATAACTGGTCAAATCAAGGAACCTACAACAGTCCTCACATTGCAGCATTTTTGTCTGGAATCTTGTGTTGTTAGATTACATAACAATGTGGCCATTTCAGTGGGTAAAATAATTCCAGAAACTCGGAGGTACCAAAGTCTGTATAAAAAAAAAAAAAATCGCTACTTCAAATGACACCTCACACAGCAATCAAAGGTATTACTCTTCCTGTCTCTAGAACAAAAGCCACAAAACATATCCTGCAGAAAGACTATGGTCCAACATGAGAAGATCTTCAGGCATTGCAGTGTTATTAAATGGTGATGTTAGCTAGTGAAAGAGCTTGCGCCAGGAATGAGAGTTACAACATGGTCTCCAAAGTCGGCATCAATGTGAAATGGTTGATGTTGTGATCTAAATGAGAGCAAATTGAAGGCCTAAAATAACAAAATTAATCAGTATGGGTGAACAGCAACTGTCATAATAATGAATCTATTAGAATCCTTGATCATTTACAGACCATTTTGTTTCTATTGCATTCAAGAACTAAGTGAACTACACACTTTTAGCAAGAGAATTCTCCTCAGTTTTTTTATATCGTTGATACATTATGTTGAAATGCTTCTATTTATTGCTATAAAGAAAAGTAATTACAGTGTCACTTTATTTTCATTTAATTGCTATTTACACAAGATTTTGTAATTCAAACAGTACAGTTTTATGAGAGGGGGAGAGAGAGAGAGAGAGAGAGAGAGAGAGAGAGAGAGAGAGAGAGAGAGAGATTATACAGGGTATTCGGAAATTCCTGTTAAAACTTTTTGGACTTGTAGAGGGGAATGATACATAATATTTTGAATAGGTATCTATGTCCAGAAATATATTGTTTCTATTCTATGAAGATTTCTATTCAGTTACTTAACCCATCCATTTCTGCACGAGAAATTGAATTAGGCACGACACAGCACAATTACTAGGTAACAACTCAAAAGGAAACATAACAAAACATCCATTTATCACTGAAGCACATTTGTTTTGTTAACACTTAAATATTATATTTCTGTACACACATATGTTGGGTTCTTTTTTTGTTGTGGAATTATGTAAACATGTAATGTTTAAGTGTACATAAGTGATAAATGGATGTTTCATTATGTTTTCTTTCAATTTGTTATCTAAAGTCGTACTGCTTTATTCCTAATTAAGTTCCTCAAGTTGAATTGAGATGAGTTTAACATTTGAATCAAAACTATCCTAGAAAGGAAATGATATATTTCTGGACATGAGTTCCTGTTTAAAATGTTATGTACTCACTCTGCTTTACAGGTCCTAGAAGTTTGGAACAGGAATTTTCGAACACATTGTATACGAGGGGAATTCAGTAAGTAATGTAACATTTCCTTTTTCTCAGCTAGTTTTGGTTGGAATAATATGGGATTTGTTGTGGGACATTGGGGAATTTCCCACTTCAGCCTCTAAAGTTTCCTGAAGTTTTGATCGGTGGCAGCGCTATACGTCTGTAACGGAGGTACATATCGAGCAGAGAGCTGTCATTGGGATTCTTTTCATGGAAACCAGAGCATCACATGCATTCATAGGACTTTGATTATGTCTACGGAAACCTGGCAGTGAATAAAAGCACAGTGAGTTGTTGGGCGTCGCATTCTGTCATCTTGCAACAAGGTTGTGCAAACCTGTCAGATCTCCTGCATGCCAGCCAGCCATGCACAACTGTGATATCTGCAATGTTGAAACATGTGGACACTCATACGAGATGATTGGTAGTTAACAAACAAACAGCTCCCAGTGCATTTGGACGTCTCCAACGGTAGCAATGACACACTCGTTCACCAGTTGAGGGTACTCAAAGGTGTGTGCCCATAGGGTTCCTCGTAGCCTAACAAGGGCTGTAAAGAGCAACAAAGGACCAACTACACACATCAGAAAAAGTTTTGCTTCATCCCGGTTCCCAGAACTCCTCAAGATAGACATTGACTGTGTATTTTGTATCACAGATACAATCCCTTTGACTGTTCAGAGACATCACTAAACCCACCCAAAGATGTAAACAACCATGCATGAGCAGTGCCTTTTAGACACAGGGGGTCCGACAGCCAATCAGTTCCAGTCATTCCACCAGGAAGGAAATACACAGCTCATGTTTTCAGTAGTTCAACCATGCCTAAACGGTCAATACCGCTGTTTGATCACATCCGCATTGTTACTTTGTGCCAGGAAGGGCTCTCAACAAGGTAAGTGTCCAGGCATCTCGGAGTGAACCAAAGCAATCCTGTTCAGACACGGAGGAGACACAGAGAGACAGGAACTGTCAATGACATGCCTCGCTCAGGCCGCCCGAGGGCTACTACTGCAGTGGACGACCACTGCCTACGGATAATGGCTCGGAGGAACCCTGACAGCAATGCCACCGTATTGAATAAGGCTTTTTGTGCAGCCACAGGATGTTGTGTTATGGCTGTGCACAATAGAATAGGCTGCATGATGCACAACTTCATTCTCGACGTCCATGGCGAGGTCCACCTTTGCAACCACAACACCATGCAGCGCAGTACAGATGGACCCAACAACATGCCGAATGGACCGCTCAGGATTGACAACACATTCTCTTCACCAATGAGTGTCGCATATGCCTTCAACCAGACAATTGTCAGAAACGTGTTTGGAGGCAATGCGGTCAGGCTGAACACCTTAGACACACAGTCCAGAGAGTGCAGCAAGGTGGAGGTGCCCTGATGTTTTGAGGTGGCATTATGTGGGGCCGACGTACGCCGCTGGTGGTCATTGAAGGCACTGTAACGACTGTACGATACATGAATGCCATCCTCAGACTGATAGTGCAACCATATCGGCATCATATTGGCATTGCTCGACTAGAGTGGCCAACATGTTCTCCAGACATGAACCCTATCGAACATGCCTGGAATAGACTGAAAATGGCTGTTTATGAACGATGTGACCCACCAAGCACTCTGAGGGATCTACGCCGAATCGCCGTTGAGGAGTGGGACAATCTGGACCAAGAGCCTTGATGAACTTGTGGATAGTATGCCACAACAAATACAGCCAAACATCAATGCAAGAGGACATGCTACTGGGTATTACAGGTACCAGTGTGTACAGCAATCTGGACTACCACCTCTGAAGGTCTCACTGTATGGTGGTACAATATGCAGTGCGTGATTTTCATGAGCAATAAAAAGAGTGGAAATGATGTTTATGTTGATCTCTATTCCAATTTTCTGTTCAGTTCTGGAACTCTCGGAACTGAGGTGACGCAAAACTTTTTTTGACGTGTGTGTATGGAATTCCTTGCACGTAGAAGACTGAATGTGACAAGTTTTTGTTGAACATTGTCACAGGCACTGAAACATGGGGTGGCACCACACCACCTATCCTTCAAAGAAAAAATTCACATCCACATCCTAGGCCAGAAAAGTCATGGCAACAGTCCTCTGGGACTTTTTTGTTTGATGTCCTTCCTCATGGTGCAATGATCAACTATGAATTGCATTGTGCTACCCTCAGGAAATTGAAGAAATGATTTCAGCATATTCATCGCCACAAAAATACATACCACTACTACTACTACTACTACTACTACTACTACTACCACCACCATCACCACCACTACTACTCCTTGGCAATGCAAGGCCTCTCACAAGTCTGCACACCTATGAGGACCTCACAAAATTTGATTGTACTGCTCTTCCTCATCTTCCCTACAGCCTGGATCTCGCATCTTCCACATGTTTGGCCCAATAAAAGATGCACTCCAGAGGAAGCAGTACGCATATGATGGGGAGCTTATTGATGCAGAAAGACATTTGCTCCAACATTGACCAATAGAGTGGTACCATACTGACGAGCAGGCCCTCCCAGTAAGATGCCGTCACATTGAACAGATGTTATGTTGAAAAATAGGTTTTTGTAGCCAAAAGAGTAGAGAATAACATGGTATATTGGAATTCTGAATAAAGTAAACATGCTTTCAGAAAATAAATTGTGCTGCATTACTTTTTGCACACCCCTTGTAAAATTGTATCAAAAACGGCCAAGTCAAAAATTTTTGTAGGAAAGTTCTTGTAGACTATAAATACCATTGGATTAATGGAAACCAGACTTAAATTGATATAATAGGATCATTATTAATCAGATGTCACAAAACAATAAAACTTAAATGTAAAACCATTAAGGATGAAACTATGAAAGAAAACGGTTTATGAGTGTCATTGTTTTGTCTCTAGAGGTGTTTTGTCTATATTGGAAAACATGCCTTCAGTGATTGGGCTGGTGTTGATACTGGATGCTTCAAATATGGCCTTAGAATTTCAAGTGTTGCGCACATATAGTGTAGCACAGTTGTTGTTCAATTTACTTTTAGCGATTGAGCACTACTAGAGAAAATCCCAATGCACAAGTGCTGCTTCATGTGTTGAAACTGACAGAGATGTTTTGTCTTGAGCTACATTGTAGAATATTGATTTTGAAATTCTAGAATTATTTGTGAAACATATATTCTCAGAACTTTGATTCCTGTTCCTTTCTTTCATAGCTTAGATTGCGTGATATCCAGCAGTATCAAACCTTCCTGTCTCGAAGAGTCTTGTGCTGAGATTTTAGAGTCAGGTCACCAATGCAATCTCAAGAATATAGTGAATGTTCTGGTTGGTGCTTTCTTTGTTAGTGACTAGGAAATAGAGAGGGAAGTGCCTATACAGTGCAGTGAAGTGAAAAGTGTGATCTTTTTCTCAATAACATATTTCTCAACTCACTGTATTCATCTGAATGAAATGACCAGTAATTAATACATTTCACTTGTATTTCGTAACTCCAACTTGTATGTGGCAGTTTGCTTTTAAATTTTCAAAGATGCAAAGTTCTGCACTTCTTAAAACCAAAATCATTGTATCCTGTGACAGCAATATCAATGATTGACAAATTTAAAATAATTCTTCAGTGCATATTTTTACATTTATATGTAAACAAATTATATTGTATCATCTGTTTGGACACAGTGAAAATAAAAAATTATTGTTGAACAAAAAATGTTACTTGAGTGGGTGGTGACTATTATACTGGGTGTAATGAAAAAAATGGGAATTTTTTAATTCTGTGGTGTTTATACATCCAGTTTTCAATATTTTCGAAAAGGATGGATCAAAGAATTTGCAATAAATTTTGCATGAAAAATAGAATAAAGTGCAGCACCCCATTTGAAATGCAGACTTTTGGTGAATCTGCTATCAGTAAGACAAGAGTTCATGAATGCTATAGACATTTGAAAGAGGCTTAAGTAGACACCATTCTGGACGCCTTAGCTCATCAGTTAGTGATAACAGTGTGGAAGAAGTAAAGAAAATGTTCTGAAAAATCACAGTCACCCCTAGAGAGGTTGCTAATGTCAGCATATTGTTTGGCTGACACCAAGTAATTTTTTTTGGGAGTTTTGGGCATGAAACGTATTGTAGCCAAGTTTGTTCCAAAATGGTTGAATTTCAACCAAAAACTACATTGCATAGACATCACTCGGAAATTGCTGGATTAAATCAACAATGATCCAGAACTTCTATAAAACGTTATGACTGGTGACAAAGTCTGGATATAAAGGTATGACATTGAAACCAAGGCCCAATCATCCCAATGGAATCTGCCTGAAGTGCAAAGACTGAAAAGAAAATTGACAAACTTGCCCACATGTCAAGGTTCTTGTCACGGTTTTCTTTGATTACAAAGGGGTAGTGCATCATGAGTTCCTACTGTACAGTTGTGCAGTCAGTAAGAAATACTACCTGGAAGCATTGCACTGTTTGGATGAAGCAGTCCAAAGAAAATGACTGGAACTGTGGCAAAACCACTTGTGGAAATTACATCATTACAATGCTCCCACTCATATCTCAAAGGTTAGAGAGAGAGGAGAGGAGAGAGGAGAGAAACCATTACGTTGCCTCAGTCACTGTATTCGCTGGACATGGCCTACTGCAATTTCTTTCTTTCCTGAGGCTGAAGAGAATCCTAAAAGGCATTGTTTTGCCACCATTGATGAGATAAAAAAAGAATCACTGAAGGAGCTGAACACCATAATGAAAAGTGAACTCTGCAAGTGCTTCCAAGGTTGGAAAAAGCACTGGAACATGTATCTTAGGGGGATTACTTCAATGGGGACAAAGTTAATGGTGATGAATAAATAAACATTCTTTAAGAAAAACTAAAATTCTCACGCTTTTTGATCATGCATCGTATGTGTCATGTTGTATACAAAAAATAAAAGTGCACCACTGACCATGTGGAAGCCTTCTTAAAAATTTTCCAGTTTTGGCATTAAGTGAGGCATCTAGGAAAACTCTAAAAACTCATATGTATTGCTCCCATATGGAATGCGAAAGTAAGAGTAAATTAATTAGTGTACACCAATTATTGTAAACAATTATTCTTTCTCTGCTTCAAATGGCTCTGAGCACTATGGGACTCAACATCTGAGGTCATCAGTCCCCTAGAACTTAGAACTACTGAAATCTAACTAACCTAAGGACACCACACACATCCATGCCTGAGGTAGGATTCGAACCTGCGGCCGTAGTGGTTGCACGGTTCCAAACTGAAGCGCCTAAAACCGCTTGGCCACACCGGCCAGCATTCTTTCTGTGCTCAACATGCAGTTAGAATGGGAACTTCAGTGGTTTGGCAGTATAGATGAAGATGTAGAATGTAGTTTAAATTCCAGTCTGTACACCCAGGTTTAATTCAGTCTCTCTAAATCACATTATGCAACATTGGGGACAGTTAGTTTGAATACTCTTTCCATCCTATTTCCCATCAAATATTACCTTGCACTCCATATGTAGTGACCTCAGTATCACTGGGAAGTTATTCTAAATTTACTTAGTAATTGTACTGATTCTTATCCATGCAATATGTACTTGGTTCTAAAATGTACACATTTTGTTCCTCTAGGACACTACCCGTCGCATCACAGAGCTGGTGCCGACAATGTTGAAACACAGGCTGCGCCCACCGCCAGAGCAAATCTACTCTCTGCATCGCAAACTGTCGGGAGTTTTCCTTCTGTGTGCTAAACTACAGGCTCGTGTTGAGTGCCGTTCCATGTTTGAGGAAGCTTATTGGAAATATACTCATGGAGATGTTGACCGTATTGCAGCATCTCATGGATAGAGAAGTGAAAAATGAAGTGTGTCATCGAAGCTTTATAGTCCTTTGATGTCATATAAGGTGTCTGGTGTGTTTATAATGTATGAGGCTTTAGGTTGTGTGTAAATTTTTCTCAGGCAACTGAAGCTGCCACAAAGCTTGAAGCTTTATCTCAATGTTGTGAATAACCTGTTAATGGTTTGGCTTTATCACAAAATGAGAGCACTGTAAATAAAGTCAGTTACAAATATAGACAATTCTTGCCTTTCTTTATTTTACCAGTGAATGGAGGGGTTGGTGGAAGAATGTGATAGCATAATAATCAGCTTCTTCATATTCTGTGAAAATGCATATATATATATATATATATATATATATATATTTTCCCCCCTTGGAGGAGAATATTTATAGTGATTTCTTCAACAAATCTCTCTCTTCAGCTTAAGGAAGAAAGCTATACAACCATTTTGGAAAAAAAAAAGAAGAGAGCAGCTGCTTCTTGAGTTATTGTAAGTTGCTGCTGTGTATGTGCAGTTAATAGTATACAAACAGTGTGGAAAATAAATAGTATCTCTTATAGGAAAATTATGGTAAGTGTAAAATACTCTTGACACAAAGAGTTGACATTCACATTTTCTTACAGCAATTTGGATAAGAAACAAGAATTGGGTTCCTCATGTGTGTTTGATGATGGTGGTGATGATGATGATGATGATGATGATGATGATGATGATGAAAGAAGTGGCTTATAAAACACTTGGGTGGGGTGAGTCTGTGCCGCACTATGCCATCTCTACACCTACTACACAGCCCGGTGTATAAATCAGTTCACTACCTGTTTACACATGTGGTAACCATGTGCCTTCCCTTCGCAACTTGCCTCCCCAATGCTCCCAGGAGAGACAATTCCATGTGTAATTTTGCAGTTTCATAATTGTTACATAAAGTTAGGTAGGGAAACATTCCTACACTGGTTACTTGATGACAAACTCGGGCAACAATTTTCAAATTCAGCATGTTGTTGGCCACCTCGTCCCATTAGGCACATGTTCAGACTCCTACCATATGTACACCCTGCCAGAAACTTCGGTTTCTGTGCTACAGACACTACTTAAGTTCACACCATGAGCCATTTCTCTTGCACGTGATTTGTGTGTTCGCCCCTTGCGCAGCTTTGCAACTGTGGCTTTGCCTCTGACGCAACACTTCACCGACACACTCGCCACTCCAGCACCTCACGACATCATCGCCGAATTGACTGCTCATCTCATGGAACTGGAACACTGCAATGCTGACCTGTGCATGCAAATCGTGGCAAAGCTACCACTCGTGGCCCAGCCCTCAACATCACACTCAGTGCTGACACCCGCACTGGCCCCCGCATCTGCCATCGCCACCATTCACCCTAACCTCGAAGTGCCAGTGTCCAATCCCCTGCCTCCCAATGCCACTCTTTCCAGCCGTTTTGCAACTCACCTGTTAACCTTCAATCCCTGGGACCCACACCTGTGATTTTCCTTGGCAGATGCCATCTTTGAAGGCTGTGACATAAGCCAGGACACCACCAAGTTGTGATGGTGATCAGGCAGCTCCAGCCAACATACAGGATGGAGGTCTGCAACACCATCTCATCGCCCCCAGCCACTGTCCACTATGAGACTCTCGGGCAGTGTCTCATAGTACAACTAACATCCTCAGAGATCCAGCACATCTGGGTCTTCCTTCTGTTTGAGCAGTGTGGGAACTGGCATGCCTTCCTGTGCCACCACTGAGCCCTCATGGACCTACACATGATGTCCAACATCTGCCTGGCTTGCTTTCTGATCCTAATACAGATAGCCTTTGAGTTGCACACAGACTTTCTCTCACAGATGCCGCCAGCCTTGCTGAAAGGTGCACAAGACACTAACCTCCCTATCTGGAGCCACCACTCCCCACACTGACCTCCACCCAGTACAGTCAGCTGGCTGTACAGATGCCTCCCACCCCACCAGGAGCTGCTACTGCCACCTTGACATGCCAATAATGATGCCAGCACCCACTCCCCTCCCCACTTGCCCATAGAGCAGCACCTAGCAATCAGGAGCATAGGAAATCCTACCCGCTTCAGTATTTACATGGCAGTCCTGCAAGTGACAGTGACTTGCCTTGATTCCGACCACTGCCACGCATGCTGTTCCAGGTGCCCTGCTGATGCCTCTCGTGACACAGTCAGTCTCTGCTGGTACCAGAGTTCTTCAGCCTGGATGTTGTGAACTGCAGGGCACCCTACCTGTAGCACCCAAGCACTGATGACTGCCTGGATTAGGTGTGCCCGGCTGCTGCTCCATCTCCCAGCACCTGTTTTTCTGTGGCATTCACACCACCACACCATTCTGATTGACACTGGCTCCAAATTGTCTATCTTCCTACAGCAGCTAGCACGAAACCCTGGTACTGCCCCAGCCATCCTCCTGACGTTGGCCAATAACTCCACTATTGCCACCTATGGCATACATCATCACATCTTCAATATCAGCCTGCAACAGAGCCTCCCCTAGACTTCCTCAATCACTGACTTAACTGACCTTATTATCAGAGTGGACTTCATTGGGCACTATCACCTGCTCCCTGCAGCTACTGGCTGGCACATCATTAGCAGCATTACTGGGCAATCAATGAAGTGCACCACTATTTTCAGCTTTCTGTTATGTGAAGCAGGTGGCATACTCCAGTCCATATACTGGCCAACTGGCACAATGTCCTGTTCTCACCGGCCTGTCCCGTATGACTTGGAAGGTCTGTTATTCACCTGTCCAGTACATCGACACTGCTCCAAGATCTCTCATCTTCTGCTGTGAGCCATGCGTAGCTCGTGTTCCCCCCATCATGTATTTTGCACCCTGTTTTTAACATACTTCCACCTCACTACCATTAATTTACATTACTACTGTCACTGAGTTGCTGCTTTCCCTGACCGTGATCAACGTTAACAGTGCATATCGATATATCCCCTCTCGTAGTATATTTGCTTGACTGCTATTACTTCCCAGTCGTCGTCTGTCGTAAGGAGAGTTTAGATAGCGAGTTCGGGTCTACCAGTCAGTTGGAACGTGTCTGGAGCACAGTCCGGACCTGCCAGTCAGAAGTTGCAGTGCGGTACTAGTGCAGTCGGGTTGGAGCAGCAGTGAGGTCTGCGCTGACATGGCTCGCCCGACCATTGCCGCCACACATCACTTGAGCCGGGCCACAGTATTGGTGGATCATCGGTCGGTCGTCCTACCAGGCGATGCGTTTTGGCTTGCCGATTGTTCATGAGTCAGCTGTGTGTGTGTGTGTGTGTGTGGGGGGGGGGGGGGGGGGGGGGGGCGGCGTGTGTGCACGCGCATTGACTCCCAATTTGTCTTAGTGTGTGTTTAGTTAGTGTTGGGTATCATTCAGGTCTTCGTGCAAGTGTTCATCGGGTTGTATGTGTAGTTAGTGTTAATTCCACTGACGACTATTTTAAATGTTGTCGGCATTTGTTGTGGTGGTTCATTTCAGTGGTTTGCTGTTGGGGAAGGTTTCCTGTGAGCAACACCGAGTGTTTCTACTGCTGAAGTTTAGCCACTATGCAGTGCAATTAACTATTTTGTTGACTGCAATTCGAGTGCACCAGTGCAATTTTCTGCCCTGGCGCCATTAGTGTTCTGGTTACCTACCCTGGGCACTGACGTACATTCAGGCACTGTTCTTTTGGGTCGAGTTAACTATATTACTATGTTTCAAATTCAAGTGTACCAGCAGAATTTTCTGCCTAGTGGCCGTTAGTGTTCCGGTCACCTGCCCTGGCCACTAACGTAATGTCAGGCCACGTCCTTTCCTCACCTGTTGTCACTGACCAACATGGTGTGTAATTTTGACAGCTAGTACATACTCCATTGTGTATTATCACGTTTGTAACCTTTTCTGTTTGAGTTCTCATCTACCGATTGATGGGAAGCAAGTTGTCCAGAATGAAATTTCCACTCTGCAGCGGAGTGTGCGCTGACATGAAACTTCCTGGCAGATTTAAACTGTGTGCCCGACCGAGACTCGAACTCGGGACCTTTGCCTTTCGCGGGCAAGTGCTCTACCGTCTGAGCTACTGAAGCACGACTCACGCCCGGTACTCACGGCTTTACTTCTGCCAGAGTCTCGTCTCCTACCTTCCAAACTTTACAGAAGCTCTCCTGTGAACCCTGCAGAACTAGCACTCCCGAGTTCGAGTCTCGGTCGGGCACACAGTTTTAATCTGCCAGGAAGTTTCATATCAGTGCACACTCCGCTGCAGAGTGAAAATTTCATTCTGGAAACATCCCCCAGGCTGTGGCTAAGCCATGTCTCCGCAGTATCCTTTCTTTCAGGAGTGCTAGTTCTGCAGGGTTCGCAGGAGAGCTTCTGTAAAGTTTGGAAGGTAGGAGACGAGATACTGGCAGAAGTAAAGCTGTGAGTACCGAACGTGAGTCGTACTTTGGTAGCTCAGATGGTAGAGCACTTGCCCGCGAAAGGCAAAGGTCCCGAGTTCGAGTCTCGGTTGGGCACACAGTTTTAATCTGCCAGGAAGTTGCAAGTTGTTGTGTCGGTCGGTCCGTGGCTGTCCCCTGGTTGGATTCCAACGGATCAATTGTAGTTGGGCTCACCACCTGTCTCACCTAAGTGAACGAGGGCAGATCAACCTCCCTTGAGGCTTTTGAGTGCCATTGTCTTTGTTTTTCCTACTGGTGTTTAATTATCTGTTTTCGGTTACTTAAAATTTAAGGCTTATGGTTATTTTTTTATTTTTTCTTAAAAATTTTGCAAAATTAATTGTGGGCTCTCAATCTTGCAGTGACCTTCTGCTTTTAAAAGATTATGGTAATACACTCCTGGAAATGGAAAAAAGAACACATTGACACCGGTGTGTCAGACCCACCATACTTGCTCCGGACACTGCGAGAGGGCTGTACAAGCAATGATCACACGCACAGCACAGCGGACACACCAGGAACCGCGGTGTTGGCCGTCGAATGGCGCTAGCTGCGCAGCATTTGTGCACCACCGCCGTCAGTGTCAGCCAGTTTGCCGTGGCATACGGAGCTCCATCGCAGTCTTTAACACTGGTAGCATGCCGCGACAGTGTGGACGTGAACCGTATGTGCAGTTGACGGACTTTGAGCGAGGGCTTATAGTGGCCATGCGGGAGGCCGGGTGGACATACCGCCGAATTGCTCAACACGTGGGGCGTGAGGTCTCCACAGTACATCGATGTTGTCGCCAGTGGTCGGCGGAAGGTGCACGTGCCCGTCGACCTGGGACCGGACCGCAGCGACGCACGGATGCACGCCAAGACCGTAGGATCCTACGCAGTGCCGTAGGGGACCGCACCGCCACTTCCCAGCAAATTAGGGACACTGTTGCTCCTGGGGTATCGGCGAGGACCATTCGCAACCGTCTCCATGAAGCTGGGCTACGGTCCCGCACACCGTTAGGCCGTCTTCCGCTCACGCCCCAACATCGTGCAGCCCGCCTCCAGTGGTGTCGCGACAGGCGTGAATGGAGGGACGAATGGAGACGTGTCGTCTTCAGCGATGAGAATCGCTTGTGCCTTGGTGCCAATGATGGTGGTATGCGTGTTTGGCGCCGTACAGGTGAGCGCCACAATCAGGACTGCATACGACCGAGGCACACAGGGCCAACACCCGGCATCATGGTGTGGGGAGCGATCTCCTACACTGGCCGTACACCACTGGTGATCGTCAAGGGGACACTGAATAGTGCACGGTACATCCAAACCGTCATCGAACCCATCGTTCTACCATTCCTAGACCGGCAAGGGAACTTGCTGTTCCAACAGGACAATGCACGTCCGCATGTATCCCGTGCCACCCAACGTGCTCTAGAAGGTGTAAGTCAACTACCCTGGCCAGCAAGATCTCCGGATCTGTCCCCCATTGAGCATGTTTGGGACTGGATGAAGCGGCGTCTCACGCGGTCTGCACGTCCAGCACGAACGCTGGTCCAACTGAGGCGCCAGGTGGAAATGGCATGGCAAGCCGTTCCACAGGACTACATCCAGCATCTCTACGATCGTCTCCATTGGAGAATAGCAGCCTGCATTGCTGCGAAAGGTGGATATACACTGTACTAGTGCCGACATTGTGCATGCTCTGTTGCCTGTGTCTATGTGCCTGTGGTTCTGTCAGTGTGATCATGTGATGTATCTGACCCCAGGAATGTGTCAATAAAGTTTCCCCTTCCTGGGACAATGAATTCACGGTGTTCTTATTTCAATTTCCAGGAGTGTATGTTTTAAAATTTTGAAACTTAATTGTGGCCTTCAGCCATTAGTACTGAACTTTGCATATGTTTGTTCTATCTGCTTTGCCTTGAGGCTTTCCACTTAGCCATGATATATGTTTTTTTTATTTATTTTATTTGCTTTTTTTTAATTGCATTTTTATCTTGTTGATTTTTAATATTTCTTGTTTTTAAATGTTGTGTCCTTCTGCCTTTTTAAGTCTATGGTAATAAATTCTAAAAATTTTGAAACTTTATTGTGGCCTTCAGTCATTTGTATTGCACCTTGCGTATGTTTGTTCTGCCTACTTTGTTTTGAGGCTTTCCACCTAGCTGTGATGATAGATGGTTTTTTTAATTATTTTATTGCTATTTTTATTGGATTTTTATCTTGGTGATTTGTTAAGATTTCTTGTTTGGAGGCCTTCAGCTGCAAAAGAGTTGCATTTGATAAAGGTTTGGCTATGTGCCGCTTTGGTTGTAAATGTGTTATTAAATTACAATTAGAAGCCGAAACTGACCACAACCTTATTTGGCCCTTTCCACAATCCTTATTACCTGTTCTGCCCAGCGGGTTTAGCAGGTGTTTCATGCTGGCTATTGCCTCTACCACTGGACTGTCTCAGGACTGCCAAGTACAAACTGATGAGCTCTTGCTGCTGATGTGCTGCATCCTTCGAAGAGCCTGTGGGCACTCATCTGCCTTTCACCATGCTAAGGAGGAGGATGGCTCCTGGCACCAATACTGTGATTACCAGAAGCTAAACGCCGTTCAAATCCCTGATGGTAGCCAACACTGTCACACACAGCTACAACATGCTGGGTGGGGCTACAATCTTCAGCATGATCAATGGCGCAAAGGCTGTCACCCAGATTCCAGTTTGCACGCAAGGAAATAAGAAGATCACCATCATCATGCCATTAGATTTCTTCAAGACCTTTGGCCTCTGTAATGCTGCCCAAATATGGCAGCATTTCCTAGATGGAATCTTGCGATGCTTGACTTGGTGTTTGCGTACTTGGATGACATATTCATTTCTCTGTGACATGCGAGGAACACCATGAGCATCTGCACGTTAGTTTTGAACTCTCCAGGGCGCTGTCATTATGGTCAACACAGTAAAGAGCACATTCATTGCCAGTGAGGTGGTACTTACAGGCCATACTATGTGAACTGCCAGCTCATGTCCCCTGTCTGATAAGTTAGAAGCTTATTTTTGAGGTTTTGGGATTGCAGCCAGATCATGTTGACTTGCCACAATATTTTGGCTTCCAACCATTCAGCCATCTTCAGGTGTCTGTCCACCAGGATTTACAAAATTCGTTGACAATGTGGCAAAGCATACATATGTCATACGATATACACAGTTCACAAAAGGTGTGTTGAACATGAGTGCCCCACTTTCATTCACAGCCCAGTTACTGAGCTTTAGCTGAGGCTTGTATTACCGCATGCTGCCACAAAAATCTTGGCCCCGGCAAAGTCCTTTTGGGATTCAGTAATTAAAGAATTTGTGGAAATACATCTAACACAAAATCTTACAAATCATGACGGTGGCTTTCAATTGGACGAGGCCTGGGATCCGGTGATGTCTTTAATTTCTTCTGAGAGAGAACATTTTATTCGTAATGACACGTCTGCAACATCTGACGTTTGTTTTTGGCAACACGAGTGCACATTCTGGTGAGGGTAGACATGTAGTTTCACCTTTATGCATGCATCTGCGTGCCACAGATGAACAGTATTTCTAGCTGGCGTGGATTTCGATAGGCGATGGTCCTGTGACAGCCGCCAAAGCGGATTCATCTCCGCGCCAATTTTTGCTATAAAGCCGACACTGTGAACTAGCTGTCTGCAGTGGCACACAGTCACCTGAAGATGGCTGGACAGTTGCCAGCCAACATAATGTGGCAAGAAGTCAACATGATCCGGCTGCAATCCTGAAACCTCGTAGAATATTCAGTACTCCAAGGAAACTTCAAGAACCACATAAGTTATAAACTGTCATCAATCTCCCATGCCCAAAGATATTTTAGGTCTTCCACTGCTCCCTCAGCATGTTAAACTTATTCTGGCACTGTCTGAGGAATGCCAATACTACAGACAATACCCTGTTTGCCCACCATCACCGCACTGCCCCACTTGTTGTCGTGGTCAGTGCCAATCAGATGGGCACTTGCAGCAGCGCATCAGTGACACCTAGCAGTCACTCGCTTTCATCTCTGTCAAGTTCTCTGCCACTTAGTGACACATGGGTACATATGACAGAGAGCTCATAATCATCTAAGAGACAACAAAATACTTTTGGCCATCCTATCACGGTTTTCCACCAACCATAAGCCTGTAACTTTGTCCTCTCGAAAGTCATTGACCAGTCCTCCCCACATAAATTCCAGCAGCAGTCATTTGTCTTGGAAGCTTCTACTGACATACGCCACATCGACGATTCGGCAGCACCTGCGCCTTCGCTTCGTTCCATGAACATGCCCATGTGCACCTAGACACCACCTTTAATGTATGCTGGCCTCCGGCTCAGACAACAGTATCTTGGTGCGATATATCTAACAGCTCACTGCAACCCTTCCCTTCCACAAGGCTGCATTTACTATTTATACATCATGGTGCACCCCGGCGTTGCACACGCCCACCACTCTGGCAGTGCAGCATTTCATGTGAAAGGTGTTCGGAGGGACTGCTGGACATGGGTCCGCAGCTGCCTCACACGTAGGAGGCCCAAACTCAGCTGCAATGTACACACCCCAGTTGCCACCATCCCAGAAATTGGGCATCGTTTTGCTCGCTTACATATGAACAACATCAGCCCTCTACCTTCCCCCGGTGGTTGCCACTACCTCTTCAACATGGTGGATGGGTCCACCTGCTTGCCTGAGGCCTCGTCACTATCTGACATCATCGCCATCAATGTTAATCTAATTTGCTCTGACTGTTCTTTTCGACCTGATCGAGTGTCAGTTTAATCTGTTCTGATTGTTCTTTCGAGATTTCATTAAAATTCTCTTTCATTTGTTTAGCTAAATTTTTTGCTAAGCATTTGACTTTAGTTTCCGTTTGTTTTGATAGTTCTGTAGCTACTTGATAAATGATGTTTTAATCTGTGCTGATTGTTCTCTTGCAGAATTGTTTAATTTAGCACTCATTGTTGCTTCTAATATTCTATATTGCATTGTAAACTGATCTGCTACTGCAGACACCCCCCCCCACCCCCTCCCAGGGGCCTCAAGGCTCTTTGGTGAGTATGTGCTTGGCGACTAGGGGGCCCCAGCCCTCGCAGCACCACTTCTCTTTCTGTGCTGCTTGTCTCCTCTGGTCCTGTCCTTTTCCCCTCTCTTGGGGGATGTCTCATGCCTCCATGGGCTCTTGAAGCTCATTTGCGTTGGTTTGCTTGTAGGACTATTCTCTCATGTACCGCTCTGTCCCTGTGCCGCTCTGTCCCTGTGCCGCTCTGTCCCTGTACTACTTTTTCATCGTTTTTGCTCTTTCCCCGTTTAGCCCCTTCCCCGTTTAGCCCCTTCCGCATTTAGCCCCTTCCCCGTTTAGCCCCTTCCGCGTTTAGCCCCTTCCCCGTTTAGCCCCTTCCCCGTTTAGCCCCTTCCCCGTTTAGCCCCTTCCCCGTTTAGCCCCTTCCCCGTTTAGTCCCTTCCCTGTTCTGCTCTCTTTTTCCTCCACTGTGGCGTTTGAGGCCATTCTTTCTTTCTTCCTTCCTTTCCTTCTTCTATTTTCTTCTCCTCCCTGTGTGTGCCTGACAGCCACCCACGCATTTGACGCGTAGCAGGAGACTGGGTAACGAGTAATTCCCAGCCCCGGGTGGGCATGTAGGGCCTGCACGTACCCTCTGGTACAGGACAGGCCCAGGGAAGGGTGATTGCCTGAGATGTTATCTTCCTCCTCTGCCGATTGGTCCCTCCATCTGTCGTCTGGAGGTGTGACCTAAGGTGAGGCGAATCACCTAAGGTGGGGGATTCCCTTTGGAGGGCCCCTGGCTGGAAGGAGCGCGCCATCGGAGACGCTGGCAATCATGGGGGACTTCTTCCCAATGACTGGTTTTCCTTCTCTTTCTCAGAGTGTTTCAGATAAAAGAAAGTGGAATGAGGCTATTGCCTCAATGTCTCCTCCTGTTGCGCCTCGATATCTAGTAGTCTCATGTTTAGACGGAAACCAGACTTTTGCTGCTGTTAACCCCTTTGATATACAGAAAGATGTGGATGGCATCGCCGGCCCTGTGAAGTCATGCTCTTGTCTCCGCAATGGTACTCTGCTTTTGGAAATTGATAGTGCTCTCCAGGCCCAGAAATTACTCAAGTCCCAAATCCTCCATGAATATCGTATAAAAATGGAGGCTCACAGAACACTTAACTCGTCTTCCGGTGTTATCTACATCTGGCTGTTGGATGGTTTGACCGAGGCCGAAATAACTATCTATCGGATCAGGGCGTTACTGCTGTACGAGTTATGAAGAAGGAAGCTGCGAATTTGGTGCTCGCTCGCACATTGTTCCTGATTTTCGATCAGTTAACACTTCCTACCAAGATTAAGGCAGGCTATGAAGTCATCTCTGTGCGCCCTTACATTCCCAATCCGTTGAGGTGTTATGTATGCCACCAGTTCAATCATACCAGCACGTCATGTAAAAACGCAGCCAAATGTGTCACTTTTGGCAGGGATGCACACAAGGGTATCTGTCCACCACCTTCCTCCTGTTGCCTTACTTGTCATGGGGAACATGCTGCTTCTTCTCGTTCTTGTTCCGTCTATCAAGACAAGCGAGCTGTTCAGGAGATAAGGGTGAAGGAGACGGTACCTTTTCCTGTTGCCGAGTTGTAAGCCAAATGTCCCTTTGTCTGGAAGCTACAGCACAGTGTTATCCTTTCCCCGTTCCACGAAAAACATGGCTACGCAAACTTGTGACTTCCAGTTCACTTCGATGGTGGCAAAGTCACCTCGCCTTCAAGCTGACACTCCATCAGCTGTAGATCCTGCTCGCCATTCTTCACCCTCGCCGGCAAAGATGGTTGCAACGTCGGCAGCAAACCATCAATTCAAAAAGGTTTATTCCCTGAAAGATTTCTTGTGTGCCTCGAGTTTGCAGCAATCTGGCTCTTCTGCCAATCGCCAAAGTCAAACCAATCATCCAAAGGCAAACAGTCTTCCCCCTCTCTAACTCGTCGGCCCTCTTCGACTCGTCAGTCCTTTTCAACTGACCGACATCGGGGAAGCCCCGTTGATCCCGCTGAGTAGATGGATGAAGAGCCTCCACCTGTGGATTCCAGTGGCCGTCCTCCCTCGACAGCTCGCCCTGAGCGGCCGTCGAGGTGAGTGTTTCTTATTCATTCTCCGGTGTTCCAAAATTTTATGGCCCTTTTACAGTGGAATATCCGTGGCCTTCAGCCTAACAGGGCGGACCTCCTGCTGCTCCTGCGATCGCAATGTCCACTTGTAGTCTGTCTCCAAGAAACCAAGCTACGTCCTGAAGACCATTTTGCTCTTTCCCATTTTACTTCGCTACAGCTGGACCTTCTCCTTACGGCGGGGATTCCTGCTCATGGTTGGGTCATGCTGCTTCTATGAGATGTTTTTCATCGTCCTATCCCCTTGCACAACCACTTGCAAGCAGTTGCTGCCCGTGTTTTCCTTCCCAAATTTACCTTTTCCCTCTGCACCATTTATATCCCTTCATCTTCTGCCGTCACTAGGGTGGACCTGATGCAGCTTGTTGCTCAGCTTCCTCCACCCTTTCTGCTCCTCGGTGTCACCAATGCCCATCATCCTCTTTGGGGCCCGCCTGTCCCCTGCCCAAGAGGTTCTCTTTTGGCAGATCTTCTTAATCATCTTAATCTTGTGTGTCTTAACACTGGCAAAGCCACGTTTCTCTCTGATTCCATGTACACTTATTCCCATTTAGACCTCTCGATCTACTCTGCCCAGCTCGCTCGATGTCTCGAGTGGTGTACTCTTACTGATACTTACTCGAGTGACCACTTCCCTTGTGTGACTCGCCTGTACAATCATACCCCGCCACAGCGGCTCGCTCATTGGAAATTCCCTCTTGCTGACTGGAGACTATATTCCTCCTTGACAGTCTTGGACGAACGGCCGTTTCCCAGCTGTGATGATCAGGTCAAGCACCTCATGGACGTTATTATCTCGGCAGCCGAATTCTCTATCCCTCGTACTACTACTTCTCCCCGTCAGGTCCCTGTCCCTTGGTGGACTGTGGAGTGCGGCAATGCTATTCGTGCCCGACGGCGTGTGCTTTGTGTCTTTCACAGTCATCCTACATTACCGAATTGCATCTGCTACAAGCAACTACATTTGCAGTGCTGTCGCACTATTAAAGAAAGCAAGAAAGCATGCTGGGTGTCCTTTATCAGCTCGTTCAACAGATTTACTACGTCCTCTCTCGTTTGGGGTGGCCTACGCCGGCTTTCTGGGACTACTGCCCATTCCCCGATCCCTGGTCTGACTGCGGGAAACGTCATAGTCGACCCTCTCGATATTTCCAACGCTTTGGACCAGTACTTTGCGGAAGTTTCAAACTCCACCCACTACCATCCTGCCTTCCTTCCTCGGAAACAGGCAGAGGAGGCTCATGCAATCTCTTTTCTCTCTCTGAATCGAGGATGCTACGATACTCCTTTTACTATGAGGGAGCTTGAGCGTGCTCTCTCCTCGTCCAGGTCTTCTGCTCGTGGGCCCGATGCAATCCACGTCTTCATGCTGCAGAATTTTCCTCCTGTGGGAAAACGCTTTCTCCTTGATACCTACAACCGTATTTGTACTGACGGTGTATTTCCCACACTTTGGCGTGAAGCTATTATTGTTCCCCTACCTAGTCCTGGTAAAGATAAATGTCTTCCATCCAGCTATCTTCCAATTTCCCTTACCAGCAGCGTTTGTAAGATGATGGAACAAATGATCAATGGCCGATTAGTGTGGTGGTTGGAGTCACACCATGTTCTCACTAATGCTCAGTGTGGATTCAGAAAGTACCGCTGCGCAGTTGATCGTCTCGTCACCCTGTCGACGGTCATCATGAATAATTCTCTGCAGAAACGACAAACACTGGCCGTTTTCTTTGATTTGGAGAAAGCCTATGATACCTGTTGGCAGACAGGCATTCTATGTACTCTGCACACACGGGGCCTTCGTTGTAGTCTTCCCACTTTCATCCGGGAATTTTTAACAGACCGAGTTTTCCAGGTACGTGTGGGTTCCTCCTTATCCCACACCTTTTCACAGGAGAACGGGGTGCCTCAGGGCTCTGTACTGTCGTCCTCTTCACCAGAGCCATCATTCCCATTGCGAACTGCCTTCCAGCTGGCATTTCCAGCTCTCTTTTCGTTGATTACTTTGCTATTTATTGCAGCTCCCAACAGACGTGTCTCCTGCAATGCTGTCTTCAGCATTGTCTGGACCGTCTCTATTCGTGGAGTGTCACAAATGGTTTCTGCTTTTCTGCTACCAAATTCGTTTGCGTCAACTTCTGGCGGTACAAGGCGTTTCTTCCACCGTCCTTGCAACTGGTCCAAAATGCGCTCCCGTTCGTGGATACAACGAAGTTCTTAGGGCTTACATTCGATAGGAAACTCAGCTGGTCTCCCCATGTGTCCTACCTGGCTGCACGCTGCACCCGGTCCGTGCATTGAGTAGTACCTCTTGGGAAGCTGTTGGAGTATGGATGCATTGCCTACTCCTCTGCATGACCATCTATCTTACGCCGTCTAAATACAATCCACCATTTGGAAATCCGTCTCGCCACTGGTGCCTTCTGTAGTAGCCCAGTTGAAAGCCTCAATGCAGAAGCCAGTGAACTAACGCTGTCATACCAGCGCGATATCCTAATCAGTAGGTATGTGTGTGGGCTTTCTTCCATGCCAGGCCACCCAACCATTGACCCTTTTTTTATGACATTCTTGACCGCCAATGTGAGATGTACGTTTCTTCTCTGCAGCCTCCCGGCGTCTGCTTTCATCACCTGCTTCAGCAGCTGCAGTTCACACTTCCTGCCACTTTCCGAATGGGGGAGAGCCCTTCACCACCTTGGCTTCAGGCACAGGTTTGTGTTCATTTTGACCTCAGCTCTTTCTCGAAGGATTCGATTCCTGAGCTGACCTATTGCTGCAAATTTCTCGAACTTCGCTCACAACTTGCCCATAGCACATATTTTATACACTGATGGTTCCAAGTCTGCCCACATCGTTGGCTGTGCTTTTGTCGTCGGGGCTGATAAGTTTCATTACCGGCTTGTCGACCAGTGCACAATTTTTACTGCAGAGCTTTTTGCCCTCTATCCGACTGTTCACTATGTCCCGAGGCACCAGGTCACTTGCTGTGTGATCTGCTCTGACTCCCTCAGTGCCCTTCAGAGTCTGGATGATCCAGATCCAGTCCACCCCATCGTTTGACTGATCCGGGACTGCCTCCATTTGTTCCCAAATGGGGGAGCCCAAGTGTCGTTCATGTGGGTTCCTGGCCATGTAGGTGTGCTTGGGAATGACGCTGTTGATGCTGCAGCAAAGGCCACAGTCCATCTCGGTCGGCCCGCCTCTTACTCTGTTCCCTCGTAAGATATTTGTACTTTTCTCTATCGGCGTATCACTTCACTTTGACATGACCATTGGTGCTCCCTTCATGGGAACAAACTGAGAGAAGTCAAACCTCTCCCAACAGCCTGGTCGACCTCCTCCTGCCCATCTCGCCATGAGGAAGTAATATTAGGTCAGTTGCAAATAGGCCACTGCCGCTTTTGTCACCGCCACTTGTTGAGTGGTGACCCTGCACCCAGCTGCCCTTTCTGTAGCCAGCCATTAACAGTCAGACATTTCCTGATCCTCTGCCCCTATTTTAGCCACTTACATCTCAGGGTCGGGCTGCCGCTCGCTTTGCTGGACATTTTAGCGGATGATGTCCAAGCTGTGGCTCGCGTTTTAAGTTTTTTAAAAAGCAGTAATATGACAAAAGAGATTTGATTTTTACCTGATGACTCCGGTGTCTTGTCAACATGTTTTATATACTCTTCCGTAACGTCTTGACGTTTTAAATTTTTTCTTCCTTTCTGTATTGGACCTCGCAATGGTTTTTACCCTCACGGTCCCAGCATTCTATGGTTCTATTATGGGTGCTTATGACATTAGATGTTTTGCGCCCTAAACCCCACCCCCCACCCCACCCCCAAAAAAAAAATGCTACTACATATGTCAGCTGAACTGCCTCTGTTGGGGGAGGATATACCTGTACCTCAGTCTCTGTGCTGGCCGTGTCTGTAAATTTCTTTAGGTTTCGTCATGTTGCGTTTTCGACATTTTATTCGTTTGGTATTTCCTCCACATGCTCCATGTTATCCACTTTGCCACTTTTCGTCGTTACCCAACAAGTAATTCTAAAATTTAATGTTATTGACTTCACTTGGGCTTGCGTATGTATGAGCAAAATGCTGTTAGCAATAATGGGATTCTCACTGAATTTACAATCATAAACACACCACATCAGAGAACAGCACAAGAGAGCATCGACATCTCAAACTACACGAAATGCAAAAGTGGCCGTCTTAACGACATGATCTGTGACCATAAACAATTAGTGCAATAATAAATTCTTTAAATTGCAAGCTGAAAAATTTCTTACGAGTTGTGATACATCTACAGTAAGACCTCAAGATTTGTGACATTTAAGAGCAGGAATAAGCGAAGGATGCCCGCCCGTAAAATAAATATATCCTCACTCAATTTCTACACGATTCATCGCTTCCTATTTCTAGGGGAATGTAGTAGCACACTATGATTGCATACACAAACAAAACGATCGAAATGACGTAACGCTCGATAAGTCAGCTCTTCCGATCTTAACTGAACAAGGCTACTAGGGAAATTGCCGCAATCTATGCTTTCTTAGGATACCGTACAGTCGTTTTATAATTCTTGTGTAAAAAAAAAAAAAAAAAAAAAAAGTCATGTCGGCAATACAGTCTCGCAAGTTAAAACTGCAGAGCAAATCAGATGAAACATAACAGTTGAATAAAACAACTGTTAAGAATTCATTTTCCCCCGAAAAATTTTGGAATGCGGAGTCATCTGGACCAGTTCGCACTGCCCGTCACATCCCATGATGCAAGGTTTGACGATGCATTTCAGATGGCGGCATTCACACAGAACTTCAATGGGCAGTCACATTACGTCAAAGTTTCTCGGGAAGAAAGTTTTGACGGCGTCGTTGTTTGCTAACATCGGAAGTTAACTCAGTTTCGCCGCCCATACTCCTGTTATACTATCGAATTTTGTCCTTTTTCTTCTCCTTGATCTTTATCTTATTATTGCGTTTTGTTCTCGTGCCAAATTACAAATATTCCATGAAGACTTGGATATTTTTTCTATCGAGTTTTCTTACACTAGCGGGGTCAGATATCTGAAAGCGAAAAATAATTTAGGTTTTACAATAACAGAGCAGATCTGACGCCCACACTGCATATACAGGGTGTTTCAAAAATGACCGGTATATTTGAAACGGCAATAAAAACTAAACGAGCAGCGATAGAAATACACCGTTTGTTGCAATATGCTTGGGACAACAGTACATTTTCAGGCGGACAAACTTTCGAAATTACAGTAGTTACAATTTTCAACAACAGATGGCGCTGCAAGTGATGTGAAAGATATAGAAGACAACGCAGTCTGTGGGTGCGCCATTCTGTACGTCGTCTTTCTGCTGTAAGCGTGTGCTGTTCACAACGTGCAAGTGTGCTGTAGACAACATGGTTTATTCCTTAGAACAGAGGATTTTTCTGGTGTTGGAATTCCACCGCCTAAAACACAGTGTTGTTGCAACAAGACGAAGTTTTCAACGGAGGTTTAATGTAACCAAAGGACCGAAAAGCGATACAATAAAGGATCTGTTTGAAAAATTTCAACGGACTGGGAATGTGACGGATGAACGTGCTGGAAAGGTAGGGCGACCGCGTACGGCAACCACAGAGGGCAACGCACAGCTAGTGCAGCAGGTGATCCAACAGCGGCCTCGGGTTTCCGTTCGCCATGTTGCAGCTGCGGTCCAAATGACGCCAACGTCCACGTATCGTCTCATGCGCCAGAGTTTACACCTCTATCCATACAAAATTCAAACGCGGCAACCCCTCAGCGCCGCTACCATTGCTGCACGAGAGACATTCGCTAACGATATAGTGCACAGGATTGATGACGGCGATATGCATGTGGGCAGCATTTGGTTTACTGACGAAGCTTATTTTTACCTGGACGGCTTCGTCAATAAACAGAACTGGCGCATATGGGGAACCGAAAAGCCCCATGTTGCAGTCCCATCGTCCCTGCATCCTCAAAAAGTACTGGTCTGGGCCGCCATTTCTTCCAAAGGAATCATTGGCCCATTTTTCAGATCCGAAACGATTACTGCATCACGCTATCTGGACATTCTTCGTGAATTTGTGGCGGTACAAACTGCCTTAGACGACACTGTGAACACCTCGTGGTTTATGCGAGATGGTGCCCGGCCACATCGCACGGCCAACGTCTTTAATTTCCTGAATGAATATTTCGATGATCGTGTGATTGCTTTGGGCTATCCGAAACATACAGGAGGCGGCGTGGATTGGCCTCCCTATTCGCCAGACATGAACCCCTGTGACTTCTTTCTGTGGGGACACTTGAAAGACCAGGTGTACCGCCAGAATCCAGAAACAATTGAACAGCTGAAGCAGTACATCTCATCTGCATGTGAAGCCATTCCGCCAGACACGTTGTCAAAGGTTTCGGGTAATTTCATTCAGAGACTACACCATATTATTGCTACGCGTGGTGGATATGTGGAAAATATCGTACTATAGAGTTTCCCAGACCGCAGCGCCATCTGTTGTTGAAAATTGTAACTACTGTAATTTCGAAAGTTTGTCTGCCTGAGAATGTACTGTTGTCCCAAGCATATTGCAACAAACAGTGTATTTCTATCGCTGCTCGTTTAGTTTTTATTGCCATTTCAAATATACCGGTCATTTTTGAAACACCCTGTAAATACGAACATAAGTTAATGAATCAGTTTTCAAAAATCAGCTCTAACGAAGGGGGAAAATACAGTTGTTTCTAATGTTTTTAGTTAAGGATGTGAAAAAACGTGATGGATAAGGTAAACTGGCTCTATCTCCTTGGCTTAACAGTTACTGTGTGTGTGTATCTATTACGTAAGGGAAAAACATAATGGATAAGGTAATCTGCATCTATTCCCTCGGCCTAATAGTTACTGTTTGATGTGTGTATGTTTTCGCTAGAAAATAGCTGTAGATGTTTTGAAATATTGTCTCACTTTACCACGTAAAAGTGACCAAGAACATGCGTTAGGGGCCGGACGGTGTGGCCGAACGGTTCTAGGCGCTACAGTCTGGAGCCGCGCGACCGCTACGGTCGCAGGTTCGAATCATGCCTCGGGCATGGATGTGTGTGATGTCCTTAGGTTAGTTAGGTTTAAGTAGTTCTAAGTTCTAGGGGACTGATGACCTCAGATGTTAAGTCCCACAGTGTTCAGAGCCATTTGAACCATGCATTAGGGAGTTTGCTTTGGTCATCAATAACCTTTGACGTTACTAGTCCCTCTATTCTGATACTATAAGGCGACATTTTGTACCACATATGATAACTCATATCCTCAGTTGCACCCGATGAGATAAAAATTTTGACTCCTTGAGTTCACCGTTCGGTGACATGACGAAGGCTACTGTGAATTGACCTTCAAGAACTCTACAAATTTTCTCTTTCCTGACATATAGGTTAATGTCACCCTATTATAAACTACTTGAAAAATGAATTCTCTTTTGAGTTATTATTTTCATTTTTATATTTCCCCGTAGTAATAAAAAGGTTATAATTCAAATAGATTTTGTCTGGAATCAAGGTTGCTGTACCACAATCTAACATATGTTAGACTGTGGTTGTACTGTAAGACCCGTCCACTATCTGCGCAGACAAAGCGTTGCATGTGAACAGGAGTTTTGCGCATATATGAGATGTGGCAAACCTGGAAATTGGAGGTTTGAGCGGAATTGCTCAAAGCTGTGGGTTCAAATCACATCGTGTGGACAGGAGACCACAGCAAATCTGGCTCTGAAATACGTATGAGTGAACTGTTCGTTCAGTCAGGTCTTTGTCGTCTGCGTGTGCATGGCGAATTTTGAAATGGCGTATACGTCAGTGTTCTAGATAATTCATTTCCGAATTAATCTAAATGTGTAAGAGTCATACATATTCGTGGAAAATTAAAATCATGGATTACTTCGATTGGGATAAGAAGGCAACTGCTTAGAATCCTTTTACAGAGAAATTGCTAGCAAACAAAAAAACCCCACATAATAATAATAATAAAAGAAATCGTTGCAGACCGTTTACCGCAAAGAGCTAAGCAAGCATGCTATCACTCAGTACTGTCCTGTGCCATTATTAGTTGCAAATGCATTGCAAAAAAGAAAAAAGTAGGCCCCATTTGTTATTTAGAACTTTGTGTGGAGCTGATAATGGACGGTCTTGGGACAGTACATCCAGGGAAATAGTTATTACACTTCTTTTACTTCCTAATACAGGCCTGGCCAAGATTTGCGAGCACAGTCGAATCTGCTCAGCGATCCGGCTTCCCCCCATCACCGCAATATTCCGGGCAGTTGTATGAGAGTGACGGCATTATGCTGAAGGCACAGACGCAGGAAACTTAGAAAGACATGTTTGCAACATAGTACAACTATTTGTAAGTGGGTAAAATTGCAACATCCCTTTACAAATAGGATTTTATAACGTGTGTTTATTCTCAACCTTTTATTTTTCTGCCAAAGCAATAACTTTTATTAATTAAAGTACATTAGATAGTGCTAATGCAGTGAACGAAATTACAGAAAGGTTTACGTACAGACATGTGACATTAAAGCCTGTTTACAGGACGACACGAAGTTGCCGACCACTGTGCATGTGCACCGGGCGTTTGCGCAACTCGTTGGTGAAACTAAACATTTTTGGTGTGTTCAAACTTTGGCGACACTAGTTGCATAAGTTTTGAGGTCATGTGTGTTCATAGAGCGTAGACAAACTGAAATATGAAGTGAGGAACGGAGAATAATGTTCGCTTATTGGATATCTATGCTTTGAATAGGTGTTTGTGGGATTTAAGTGATGCTGATTACAAAAATAAGCAACATATTGCTGCTCCTGAGACCTCCACTTGCAATTAGAACATAGATGGTTTGACAATATCTGAGCTGCAGGGCAAAATTTATTGCGTTAGGAGCACATATACAACTGAATGACGAAAAATACAAGCGAGTGTAATTCTAGCTGTGGCAATGCTCTCGTTTACAAGACAAAAATCCCTTTGTTCGAGTTGGCCGACTCTTTGTTAAGGAATATTGTTGACAGGAGGGAAAGCTACACAAATCAAGAAGATGCATTCTTTATTCAAAACTTCTTTACTTAAAACGTCGCAGCAGTGCGCCCCATTCACGTATGTTAGCATCTTGAAATATTACCACTATACAGATCTAACTTCAAGAGAGTAGTTTGCAAACTATTCTCTTCTTAATGCGGCCTGCTTCGAATAATTATTACTGTTAATGTTAGTAACTATTGGTGTTAATGGAAAAAGCGTCATCACCAACTAAAACCGCATTTTATAACATCTTAGTGTTCTCGCTTGTAATGCACGCAATATATGTAATTTAGTTTTGGCTACAGTGCTTCGTGCGTTACAGTATCTTTACTCCTTATCCCATAATTAACTCTACTTACAAGAAACGTGAACAGTTCTGGTGACATCCTAAGATAATCAAAAGAACTTCTTGGGTCTTCCATTTTAAATTATTTCAGCAAGGATGCTGAGCAACCGAGCTGATGTCTGTTCTTCATCCAGTCATGAATCAAAACACGTTTCTTATTTTTTTTCTTATGCAGCGATTCCACACAACAAGCTTTAAGTCCATCACAACTCGGGCTGCGTGCTGCTGCCAAAACTTTTATTTCAGACACGACTCAGGAACCCACAAAACGACGAAACTGAAGTGTATACTGGTGGCACCATGTCTACAGTCAAATATGAAACCATCTGTGTGCAACTCATTCCGCAAAACGAGTGACGCAACCCAATGTCGTCGTGTAAACTAGACTTAAGTTGCTATGTTTATAAATTTATACACATATTGATTTTATAATATGTGATATATCTAGAACTAAGAGTCGTGATACAGTCAGACACACAGAGTTATGCAGATTAAAATGTATTAAACCTCACTGCTGGTGATACATTGTCAATTTCATAACAGGGAAAAGAAAGGTTGAAATAACTTTAGCTTGTCTGTGCAGTCGAGGATATTGCTCTTGGGGTGGTATTTCATAAGAGTCTTGCAAATATCTGGAATGGAGAAACAGGTCGTTGAGCTGTGTGTTATACTGAACGTCAGTCAGCTCAAGTTGGAAGTAATGATGTATATTAGCAGCCAAAAGCGAGAAGGATGTAACAAATACATCAAAATTTGGCCTCAGTCATGCAAGGTTTTAGAAGCTGTTCAAGAAATCATAATGAAATGTTTCAATTTCTGACACATAGTCAGTCATGTCTGGTCTACAGAAGACTGCCTTGAACTTTGGGAAATGTCAAGAACTTAAAGCTGTTTTTTTCCTTAGGATTCCTTTTTTTTTATGATATCAATGTTGACCACCATATGTTATTAAATGATGCTTCCCTTGCATTAAGACACTTAATCAGTTCAAATAGTACATGCTGTTAACCACAAAATATTTTGTCAACATTCTACTTACCCCGAACTCAGTGCAGCCAGCATTTGCTGTCATTAGTCACAAGACGTGTACATCACATCGTCTTCCTGGCTGGTAGCGTAATGACGATGCTGTAAGTGTTTATCCAGACCATAATACTGTGATGGCATATTAAGTGCTTGCATGGCCTTTACACGACATGAAAAGTAAGGTAATTTCACTTGGCATTGAATGATGTGGCTTCTCTACTTCTTATTCTTTGGACAATTGTAAAGACACCGTAGTATTCATAATGCAAAAAGTAAACATAATTTAAAGCAAGTAGTGTTGTCAGCATACTGCTGATCATCTAACAAGATGAATGTTTTGTTCAAATGGCGTCCGGCTGCAGCCTTCATTTTTCACTTCTTCATCATACTTTGGTCCCATTCACTGCTGCACATGAAGCGATAGGCAAAAGTGCGGCTGGAGCCCTATCACTTGAGGAGTGCTGTTTGGCTAGACCTGTCCTAATATAATGTGTGAGAATTCACTGAAATGAAATGATCGTATGGCATTCTTGGCCAGGAGGCCCCATTCGGGGGAGTTCGGTCGCTGTATTGCAAGTCTTTTTCAGTTGACGCCACATCGGCGACCTGTGTGTCAATGATGATGGACACACAACATCCAGTCCCCTGCCAGGAATCGAACCTAGACCCCCTGCGTGGTAGGCGGTAACTCTACTGCTACGCTATGGAGGTGGACTGAGAATTCACTGTCACAGTATAAGAAGTAAAGCTTTCTACATATACTGTGAATCCCTATCTAGAGTTCAGAATGGAATTTTGTATTCTGCTGCAGAAGTTGCTGGTAGACTTCAGCCATGGAATTGAAAATCTCGACTTAGAAACAAACTGAACTACAGATAATTGGCCACGTATGTAACTTATAAGAATATATATAGTCTCAACCACATTTAAACTGTAAAATTAATATCTGTAACTCATTGAAATTAAAGTACTGGTACTGTACTTTACTTCCACTCATGAAAGCATCTTCCAGAACTGTGTGAATAGCTTATGTGTGTTGGGTATGATTTCACTCAATGCTTGTTTCGAAACTGCAGTAGCAAATTTTAGATCCTTATAGCTCCTATTACCAGGAATGTTGATGTCATTGTCTGCCACTCGTTGAGAAATTGCTGTCATCATGCAAGCTTTTCTTATATTATACTAGGAGTTATAGGCATCAAAAGAGAATTGTATATTTCTAAATCCACCCTCAAGTATTTATGCCAGTCATCCAGTTCACCCTGCAACTCGTAAAGTAAATTTATGTATGAAAATTGCCTTCACTTAAGCAGCCACTATGTAGACCAGTCTGATCTCTCTCTCTCTCTCTCTCTCTCTCTCTCTCTCTCTCTCTCTCTCTCAGTGGGGAAGCTTCTGGAGAGGGTGTTGCTGGTACGACTCAGACATCACCTGTTAGAGCACAAGGCATCCGGCCAGACTAGTTTTGCTTTCAGTGAAAGGTCTCAGCCAAATTCCAACTTATACGCCTAACCAGACATACTCAACACCACTTCAATCTTTTGTAGCCATCTTCTTTGATACTGACAAGGCTGATGATAAGGTATCGCACAACAACCTGATTGTGAAACGTGACAAGCAGATGGCACTTCCAGACTGCTACATCCATTTTGTAGACAATTTCCTAAATGACCAAACGTTTTCTATGTCTGTGGACAGGACTCAAATCACTACAGGAGAGTGTCCTGCAGGGATCGCTCATTGCCCCATTATTCTTCATCTTTATGTGAACGACCCACTGACCAATCCCATGATCACATGAAGCCTTTATGCCAAAGATACTGCTTTTGCAATGTCCAGACATAACTATAACCAACCAGATCGACACGATGGAGAAGTGGGCCTTCAATTGCATCAAGACAGAAGCAGCTGCAGATCCTTCTGACGTGACTTAAAGTCCTTGGACATGAGATCCCATAGTCACCAGCCTGAGGTATCTGAGGGTTGTCCTCGACAAGTCGTTCACATTAACACATCATCTCCGACAATAAAAACAATCAACATACAGGATGATTAATGTGCTGTTGCTATTCTTCCTTAGTAAAGATCTGGAGCTGAAGACGGTCAGATGTACAATTTTACTGTGCAACTCAAACTCCTCTATGGCTTCGCCGCATGGGATATGACTTGCACCTCGAATGTGTCATCAGTACGACTTCTCCTAACTGCTGTCTGTGATGGGCGCTGGAAGTGCTGTGGTGGGGCAGAGTATGAGAATTACAGGTGTTATTGGCAGAAAACTATCTACAGGACAAGATTAAGGACAATGCCGCATTTGTGTTCCACAGAATCGACACATTAATGCTTTTTGTCCATCAGCTTCAACATGTTGTTACAGTCCATCCACAACCATGGCATAAAGTTCCGTGGGAAATTCCAAAGTATCATCCCCCATGGGCAACTGGCTCCCACCTTCATTGTACAGAAGTTCCAAGGACCCATCTGAGTGCTCAGGTTGCCTCTCATTGTGTCATTAAATAAGTGAAGTGTTGATTCATCTTGATTTTACAACAAGAACAATCCACCAAAGGTGGTCACTCTTGAGTACACGCTACGTTTTTTTAAATTCTTTTTTTAACACAGGCTGCGAACACATACCATAATAGAATTTCCTCCATTTCTGAATAAATGAAATAAACTTTGAGGTTATTGTACGACAGTTTAGTCGCTTGTCACTGAAATTTCTTTTCTGCACCGACCGACGGCGGGCGAACAGTACACTGGAACGTGTCTCATGTGAACACACCACATTTACGGAGATATGTTGCATATACAGGCGTGCGCTAATAACTGCGCAGACATCGTTGCGAATGAACGGGTCTGTTATCTTTGGTGTGTTCGTGGATGGATCTTTTATCTTTGTTATGTTTATATTTCCGTCTTTGATCGAATTCGTTTGAAAGCGCGTGCTCGCGATTCTCCAATCACGTATCACGATAAGGCTGTTGGAGGGCTGGACCGGTAGTTGTGTCGGTTGAAAATCGCGCGTCGTTGTATTTGGTAATTTTTTATCATCGAAACAGTAAATGACGCTGTGCTGCTGGTAAGGTATGTTTATATACGGTTCTCTTCGAAACAGTTATCGCTTGATGTTTATTATACATATATTGTAAGAGAAACAAACGCCCGTTGCTGTATATTTCCTATATAATACAATCACAGAGTTGTCTTTGAAATGGAATTAGGCTTAATAATGTAAGCCTATTGAATGAATATTCAGTAGTTTGTCATTATCTATGTTAATTGGATAAGCTAGGGGGGGAAAACTTTAGATGCAATAAGCATTCATTAGCTAAATTGGTTTTATGTCGCATTGATAATTTTGAAGTATAAATCATAATGATGTGAAACGAGTCATTGTCATTTTACATGTCGCAAATTAATTTGTAAATATGTCTGCAAGCTTATCATCCATACTCCTTTTTTACAGATTATACTCCTTTTTTACAGATTTGAGTTAGTAATTCCTAACCGCCACTCATTCCATTTTGTTTTTAAGTTTTACTTTACTGTTCGTCGAGCATTTTATGTCACTGGGTAAGGGATCAGAAAGTTTAGTTACAGTATCGTGCATCCATTTTTGTGCTTTGTAAATGAGTTAAGATGTTTACACACACTGAAGCGCCAAAGAAACTGGTACAGGTATGCGTATTCAGGTACAGAACTATATAAACAGGCAGAATACGCGCTTCTGTCTGCAACGCCTGTGTAGGACAAGTGTCGGGCGCAGTTGTTAGATCGGTTACTGCTGCTACAGTGGCGGTTATCGAGGTTCAAGTGAGTTTGAGCGTGTTGTTATAATCGGCGCACGAGCGATGGGACACAGCATCTTCGAGGTAGCGATAAGTGGGTATTTTCCTGTACGATCATTTAATGAGTGAAGCGTGAATATCAGGAATGCGGTGAAACATGAAATTTCAGACATCCGTATTGCCGGAAAAAGATCCAGCAAGAGCGGGACCAACAACGACTGAAGAGAATTGTTCAATGTGAGAGAAGTGCAATCCTTCTGCAAATTGCTCGAGACTTCAATGCTGGGCCATCAACAAGCAAATCATTCAACAATACACCATGGATATGGGGCTTTCGGAGCCAAAGGCCCACTCTTGTAGCCTTGATGACTACATAACACAAAGCTTTACGCCTTGCGTGGGCCCGTTAATACCGACATTGGACTGTCGATGACTGGAAATATGTTGCCTGGCCAAACGAGGCTAGTTTCATATTGTATCGAACGGTGAATATGTACAGATTTGGAGACAACCTCATGAATGCATGGACCCTGCATGTCAGCAGGGGACTGCTCAATCTGGTGGAGGCTCTGTAATGGTGTGGGGCATGTGCAGTTGGTGTGATATGGGACCCCTGATGCGACTCTGACAGTTGATATGTATGTAAGCATCCTTTGTGATCACCTGCGTCCATTCGTGTCCATTGTGCATTCTGATGGACTTTGGCAATTCCAGCAGGTCAATGCGACACTGCACATGTCCAGAATTGCTATAGTGTGTCTCCAGGAACACTCTTCTGAGTTTAAACACTTCCGCTGGCAACCAGACTCCCCAGACGTGAAAAATTATTTAACATATGTGGGATGCTTTGCAACGTGCTGTTCAGAAGAGATCTCCACACACTCATACTCTTATGGATTTGTGGATACCACTGCAGAATTCATGGTGTCAATTCCCTCTAGCATTACTACAGACATTAGTCGAGTCCATACCACATCGTGTTGCAGAAATTGTGTGCGCTTGTGGGGGCCCTACATGATGGCAGGTGTACCACTTTCTTTGGCTCTTCAGTGTAGCCTATTATGTTGAGTGTCTACACCCCAATTTCGAAGATTTAACCATAGTAAATCTTATTGGTTTGTATTCTGTTTTCAGAGCTACACTTTGGTTTAGTTAATAGTAAATATATGAAAAAATCAGGTTTTGCTTTTTTTTAAAGTTGCAATTGTTACACAAATAAATAGCTACAGACTACAAACAACATATGTAACCTATATTAAATAGGTAATTTGTTGTGGTAGCCTAGGACATTGTAAGTGCAAAACATGTTTATTTATCTCTTACTTTTCCAGTCATTGTATCAGATATGTTTATAGGTTCAAAAATTAATTTTTGAGTGAATATTTGTTGACAGGTAATGAGTATTGCTTCCCCCCCCCTCCCCCGTCAGAACCAAATACGTCTTCATTATAAAAACCCAAACAATAATTTTTGAGAATTCTCTTCCAAGTAACCATCCAAACGGAATTATTTCAAAATAATATATTTGTCAGTTGAAGACTGGAAGAGGGAAATTCTGAATGTGCCAAAAATAAATATTTAGGAAAATAGGTGGATAACCCTATGGACGTTATACTACAAGCAATTTTCATTTAGTGAAATATAAGCTCTGATGGCATAATCCATATCACTTCAGGCAGGGGGGTTACCTTCATAGTTTTGGATGTTATTGAATTTAGCATATGTTAAAATTCAGGAGTAAGTAAGAAACATGTATTGTTTTTGTTTTCTCCAAAAAGTTCCTGCCCTGAGTTACAGGCCTCCAAAGATAACACTGTGAAGACCATTTAGAAGTTGACGAATTTCGGAAAAGTGTTTAAAATGCTAACAGTTCTAGATATTTTGTTTGAGTTTTTTTATTTGAAAGATAATTGCTTTGTGATTACAATGGTATGCTTCATTTGCACATATCTGTCAAAGTTGTTTTACTGTCGCATTTTGAAATTTTTTATAATTTACTTTTTTTTTTTGTAAGGTTCCAATCCAGAAAAGTTAGATTTTTTCTGTGGATTAGTACCATGTATTGCTATATTCTCTGTAAAGGAGAGCTTCCACTTTTACGTTGTATGGGTTTTATTTTTTTTAAAAAAAAAAAACTTTTTTTTTTTTTTTTTTTTTTTAACTTTTAAGGGTAATGTATGTCTTCGTTGAAGTTGTTTCTTACTAATTTGGGCTCAACGGGAGCGTCCGATTCCACCCGTCTGCTTTGCTTTGACCCATGACGTCATCAATATGGTTGAAAGGGCTATTCTAAACGTCTCCAATATGGCGACTAAGAAGTCACTACACACACATGGCAGAAAACACGTATAAATAAGACAATAACATCTCCCTCCAAAAATACAATCAAACTAACGGGACAACTGGGGGTTTTAGGGAGGGCACAAGATAAATATAACAGTAAAAAAAACACACCACAATCCCAAAATGATGAACAAAAGAAAAAATTACAAAATCTACAGGAATCAGACACTTCACTTGAAGTGCATAGTTCAACCGCATCTGACGATACCAAAACACCAACGCCTACAGCAAAAACTACAAAAATTGGAATCCGACATGTCCCTTGACCACAGCTGACGATACCAAAACACCAATACCTACATATAAAATGATGAAAATTGTAGCACTTTGCTGAGCACTATATTTGAACCCCCCAGCCTTTCGCACTTTCAAATGGTGGCTAGAAGGGAAAGTCCTCTCGTTCACTATGTGCCACAATAAATCCTATAATGCCCCATTTACAGAGTGGAAGCTCCTCACTGCTCCTGGGCCAGATCGGACCCACAGTCAGATGATTAAACATCTCTCATCTGACTACAAGCGACATCTCGTCTTCTTCAACCGGAGCTGGTGCGATGGTGTATTTCCAATGCAATGGCGGGAGAGCACCCTCATTCCAGTGCTCAAACCCGGTAAAAACCCGCTTTATGAGGATAGCTATCGGCCCATCAGCCTCATCAATGTTCTTTATAAGCTGCTGGATCGTATGGTGTATTTGCGGTTGGGTTGGATCCTGGAGTCATGTGGCCTACTGGCTCCATGTCAGGGCGGCTTCCACCTGGTTCGCTCTACCACCGATAATCTCGTGTCCCTCGAGTCTGCCATCTGAACAGCCTTTTCCAAATGCCAACACCTGGTTGCCGTCTTTTTTGATTTACGAAAAGCATATGACACAACCTGGTGACATCATATCCTTTCCACAATATACTAGTGGAATCTCCGAGGCCCGCTCCCGATTTTTATCCAAAATTTTCTGTCGCTTCATACTTTTTGTGTCCAAGTTGGTGCCTCCCAAAGTCCCCCATTCCGGATTTGAGTCCCCGCCAGCAGACAGTTTTAATCCACCAGGAAGTTTCATTTAGGTTAGTGTCAGCTCTGTCCTTTAACTTCCAGTTTATGGTGGAACTGTGAAAAAGAGACACTTTTCTCACACTTTCATCAGTTTTTCTATACACAAATATACTCATAATTTTTGATTGCAGGGACCTCCAAAGATTCTTAACTTATTGTTATGGCCTTTATTTTGTATTTTTGCATTATCAAATAAAATTTGTTTTACTGAATAATATTTTTTATTCGTAAGGAAAATAACAAATTTTGGAATGTATTCTGTGAAAAAGCCTTTATTATAAAGGGTTAAGCAACTGTTTCTATTCCACAAATGCCATTGTATCATATTACAAGAACTTTTTATCTCCTGTTACCTACCAGTCAGCAGATATTGGCAATGCATGCATCTCACTTTTTTGTGAGGTATTCATAAAGTTGAGAGTACCTCAGTAAATTAAATTTTCACACACAGTTAGATATACATTATAGCAAATAAATTTCCGTTATCGTCAGATTTACCATGTGGTATTATAAAAGAATCATAAAAAGGCTAGTTAAGTGGAAGTAGCACTATGTGGCGAAGGCACAAAGTAGCACTATGTGGCGGCCGTGACGTCACGGCCAAGGGCCGGTGAGTGGCTGGGGGTCGTTGGCATCTAATCAGTTATGTAAAAATGTCCTCATTTGTATTACAAATGAAGTTGCAAGTAGATATATAAGGGGCAGCGTTGGAGTGAACAACGATTGCAGTCAGTACCTGATGAACAAATGCTATTGGGCTGAACAGTGAAACATTTACTTGCAAACAGTGGCGTCTAGAAGACAAAGGTATTTATTATATTATTTTAATTAGTGCGCTTTATCTCGGAGCGATACAATGAGTTCATCTGATTCCCATGAAAGTAATAAGTCTTTCGTTATTGAGCAATGAATCGTTTCCTCCGAGACAAAACATTAATAACCAAGCTGTACGTTGCTTAATTTTTGAAAGTGATAGTGATGGCGATGAAGAACTATCTCAAATTCGTAGTAGAGAATCTGATGACCAATTTAATCGTCGTCGTGCAGACTGGGCCGCATGTATTGACGAAAAAGTACCTGTATCTACAAGAGACTTGCAGTACAGTGGACAAACAGTAGTATGAAAAGTTTTGGGATGGCCAAGCTGTTTATATGACAAAACTGTAATGAAATCTGTATCAAATACCACTTATAAATTATTTATTAGAAACGAAGAATTTGAAAGACATTTTAATTGGAGTGCTATCGCTTTCAGAAGATATGATCATTTTATGTGAATTTGTTCATCAAAAGATAAAGATTTAATAACGTGGACACGATTTGATACAAAGCGTAAATTACAATATAGAATTAAAATTGTGAATGTGAATTATAAATTAATATCACTTAATCAACCACGCAATTACTGTCTTAGATATTATGTCCATATGCGTAAACCTGTTCTATACAATGTATTGTGTGCAAATTGTTATTTAAATGTTATTATTAACACTCAAGATGAAGGAAAATTACGAATACTGACTAATAACCATTATGTGAGTCGACCTAGTAATGTATTATATTTAACTGAACAACCGACTCAGGAGCATTATGGGTTTACTACTCAAGAAATACTTTGTACATCAAAAGCTCGTTATTTTGAAACTATATTACAAATGAGTGATATTTTATTTTGTAGAATTTGTTTAACTGCTGCATTTGCAGAACGCATTGAAAGTATTTTCACTGAAGATTTAATACCTTCTGTAAATCAAGGAACACAATGTGATTTATGCCTTGGTGCACGGCCAGCACGTCTTGGCACAGTGTTACACTGTCCGGGTTATCTGGATACTTCCCACTAACACGAACCTGTCAGAACTCCGGAGATGGGAACTTGCCCTTCAGTATATCCTCTCTTCTCGTTATCCGCCAGGCCTCAACCTCCGCTAATTTCAAGTTGCCGCCGCTCATACCCCACCTGTCTTTCAACATCTTTGCCTCTTTACTTCCGCCTCGACTGACATCTCTGCGCAAACTCTTTGCCTTTACAAATGTCTGCTTGTGTCTGTGTATGTGCGGATGGATATGTGTGTGTGTGCGCGCGCGCGCGAGTGTATACCTGTCCTTTTTTCCCCCTAAGGTAAGTCTTTCCGCTCCCGGGATTGGAATGACTCCTTACCCTCTCGCTTAAAACTCACATCCTTTCGTCTTTCCCTCTCCTTCCCTCTTTCCTGATGAAGCAACCGTATTATATATATAAACAAAGATGATGTGACTTACCAAACGAAAGCGCTGGCAGGTCGAAAGACACACAAACAAACCCAAACATACACACAAAATTCAAGCTTTCGCAACAAACTGTTGCCTCATCAGGAAAGAGGGAAGGAGAGGGAAAGACGAAAGGATGTGGGTTTTAAGGGAAAGGGTAAGGAGTCAATCCAATCCCGGGAGCGGAAAGACTTACCTTAGGGGGAAAAAAAGGACGGGTATACACTCGCGCACACACACACATATCCATCCACACATATACAGACACAAGCAGACATATTTAAAGACAAAGAGTTTGGGCAGAGATGTCAGTCGAGGCGGAAGTGCAGAGGCAAAGATGTTGTTGAATGACAGGTGAGGTATGAGTGGCGGCAACTTGAAATTAGCGGAGATTGAGGCCTGGTGGGTAACGTGAAGAGAGGATATATTGAAGAGCAAGTTCCCATCTCCGAAGTTCGGATAGGTTGGTGTTGGTGGGAAGTATCCGGATAACCCGGACGGTGTAACACTGTGCCAAGATGTGCTGGCCGTGCACCAAGGCATGTTTAGCCACAGGGTGATCCTCATTACCAACAAACACTGTCTGCCTGTGTCCATTCATGCGAATGGACAGTTTGTTGCTGGTCATTCCCACATAGAATGCATCACAGTGTAGGCAGGTCAGTTGGTAAATCACGTGGGTGCTTTCACACGTGGCTCTGCCTTTGATCGTGTACACCTTCCGGGTTACAGGACTGGAGTAGGTGGTGGTGGTGGGAGGGTGCATGGGACAGGTTTTACACCGGGGGCGGTTACAAGGATAGGAGCCAGAGAGTAGGGAAGGTGGTTTGGGGGTTTCATAGGGATGAACTAACAGGTTACGAAGGTTAGGTGGACGGTGGAAAGACACTCTTGGTGGAGTGGGGAGGATTTCATGAAGGATGGATCTCATTTCAGGGCAGGATTTGAGGAAGTCATATCCCTGCTGGAGAGCCACATTCAGAGTCTGGTCCAGTCCCGGAAAGTATCCTGTCCCAAGTGGGGCACTTTTGTGGTTCTTCTGTGGGAGGTTCTGGGTTTGAGGGGATGAGGAAGTGGCTCTGGTTATTTGCTTCTGTACCAGGTCGGGAGGGTAGTTACGGGATGCGAAAGCTGCTGTCAGGTTGTTGGTGTAATGGTTCAAGGATTCCGGACTGGAGCTGATTCGTTTGCCACGAAGACCTAGGCTGTAGGGAAGGGACCGTTTGATGTGGAATGGGTGGCAGCTGTCATAATGCAGGTACTGTTGCTTGTTGGTGGGTTTGATGTGGACAGACGTGTGAAGCTGGCCATTGGACAGATGGAGGTCAACGGCAAGGAAAGTGGCGTGGGATTTTTGGAGTAGGACCAGGTGCATCTGATGGAACCAAAGGAGTTGAGGTTGGAGAGGAAATTCTGGAGTTGTTCTTCACTGTGAGTCCAGATCATGAAGATGTAATCAATAAATCTGTACCAAACTTTGGGTTGGCAGGCCTGGGTAACCAAGAAGGCTTCCTCTAGGCGACCCATGAATAGGTTGGCATACGAGGAGGCCATCCTGGTACCCATGGCTGTTCCCTTTAATTGTTGGTATGTCTGGCCTTCAAAAGTGAAGAAGTTGTGGGTCAGGATGAAGCTGGCTAAGGTAATGAGGAAAGAGGTTTTAGGTAGGGTGGCAGGTGATCGGCGTGAAAGGAAATGCTCCATCGCAGCGAGGCCCTGGACGTGCGGAATATTTGTGTATAAGGAAGTGGCATCAATGGTTACAAGGATGGTTTCCGGGGGTAACAGATTGGGTAAGGATTCCAGGTGTTCGAGAAAGTGGTTGGTGTCTTTGATGAAGGATGGGAGACTGCATGTAATGGGTTGAAAGTGTTGACCTACGTAGGTAGAGATACGTTCTGTGGGGGCTTGGTAACCAGCTACAATGGGGCGGCCGGAATGATTGGGTTTGTGAATTTTAGGTGGAAGGTAGGGGTGCGGGGTGTCGGTGGGGTCAGGAGGTTGATGGAGTCAGGTGAAAGGTTTTGCAGGGGGCCTAAGGTTCTGAGGATTCCTTGAAGCTCCGCCTGGACATCGGGAATGGGTTTACCTTGGCAAACTTTGTATGTGGTGTTGTCTGAAAGCTGACGCAGTCCCAGTCCCTCAGCCACATACTCCCGACGATCAAGTACCACGGTCGTCGAACCCTTGTCCGCCGGAAGAATGACGATGGATCGGTCAGCCTTCAGATCACGGATAGCCTGGGCTTCAGCAGTGGTGATGTTGGGAGTAGGATTAAGGTTTTTTAAGAAGGATTGAGATGCAAGGCTGGAAGTCAGAAATTCCTGGAAGGTTTGGAGAGGGTGATTTTGAGGAAGAGGAGGTGGGTTCCGCTGCGACAGAGGACGGAACTGTTCCAGGCAGGGTTCAATTTGGATAGTGTCCTGGGGAGTTGGATCACTGGGAGTAGGATTAGGATCATTTTTCTTCGTGGCAAAGTGATATTTCCAGCAGAGAGTACGAGAGTAGGACAGTAAATCTTTGACGAGGGCTGTTTGGTTGAATCTGGGAGTGGGGCTGAAGGTGAGGCCTTTGGATAGGACAGACAAAGAGTTTGGGCTGAGATGTCTTTAAATGTGTCTGCTTGTGTCTGTATATGTGTGGATGGATATGTGTGTGTATGTGCGAGTGAATACCCGTCCTTTTTTCCCCCTAAGGTAAGTGTTTCCGCTCCCGGGATTGGAATGACTCCTTACCCTCTCCCTTAAAACCCACATCCTTTCGTCTTTCCCTCTCCTTCCCTCTTTCCTGATGAGGCAACAGTTTGTTGCGAAAGCTTGAATTTTGTGTGTATGTATGTGTCTGTTTGTGTTTCTATAGACCTGCCAGTGCTTTCGTATGGTTACCACATCATCTTTGTTTTTTTTATATATATATATATATATATATATATATATATATATATATATATATATATATATATATATAAACGTATCTATTATTACTACTGGAGAAGTACAATTTAAATACTTTACTCCAACTCAAAAAGACATAAGTTTATTTTTTAATATGTCTAAAAAGGGCATTGCATCAGAATCTTCTGACTATTCAGACGAAGACGATAAAAGACCAACAATACCAGCAAAAGACATAGACACAGGATGTAAGAGAAAAACTTCTGATACAGAAGAACAAAAAGAGGTAACTCCCCTTAAGAAAACAAAAATAACCACTTTAACAAGTGACAACGACGATACTGACGGACTAACAATAGACGTAATTGAAATTGTAAGTCTATTAGTTAAAATTATTAATTTGACGATCCTCAAGAATGTCTAAATTCATTTTGTGGTTACATTCTCACTTTGAAAAAAAAATATCAAATTGAACGTTTACAAACTTTACAGAAAATTCAAGGGGGAATGGGAAAAATCACCTCAGACAACATCATTAATTACTTGTGTATCCAGAGAATTGGATTGGACACACACTGTTCATCCAAAGCCAATACAAATTGCGTTAGATTCTTTTGCAAACAAAATCAAAGAAACAGATTTCTCTTCATCCTTGCATAGTAATCAGAAACGAACTCAGAGCACATCCATGTCGCCCATTGCTGTAACAGACGAAATGGATGGTGCAGATGTTACTTCACTACATATTTCACTAATAGAGTTGGGAAGTCAGAATATACAACAGTTTTTAACACATCCAACGAACAAGGCCGAAGAAATTTATTGCAGTATTTCAGTTCAAAAAAACAATGTTATTACATCCTCTTCATGGGTGGAGGACGAACAACCATTTTATATGATTGCTCAATTTTATTCAACTCAAACAATAAAGCATATCAACACGTCTCAATGGTGGAGACACAAAAAGAGGGAAATGAAATTATATGTATATCCAGATTCAAGTAATTTTCCCTTGAATCAAGCTGTAAGGAATCTAATAGTAACATCACAACAACAGCTTGACAGACTTACGAAAAGTGGACAACAAATCAAAAAAAAAAAAAAATAAAATAAAAAAAAAAATTTCCTTTGAGGAACTCGTACGTGTAGTAATAAATAATTTGACTGTACCAATTAATAAAGTAATAGAAACTTCTATATGGAGATCCAATACAACACTTTGTACACTTAGTGATAGAGTGTTATCAAATGTCATTAAGCATATTCAAATTGAAACAAGTCATTCAAGTGTACTTCAACTTTATGAATATATATGTAATGCTGATTGTGTTTATTTTGAATCTTATGTTCCTAATTTCAATGATTTCTATTGTGATGAAAATATGAGTGGAAAAATTGCAAAAGATCTTTTACGATACCAATTTCTTAATGTAATTAATATTTCATGTAGTATGCTCAATCAGCAGGTGCAAAAGTGGTTAAACAATACATTATTCGCTACACACCGTAGATAACTTTTTTTTCTTTTCCTTGTGTAACTGCAGTGTCATTGGTGGGATGCAAGATTGTGATATAGTGAAGAGAGTATGTGGCAGTTGTTCCTCGTGCAGGGCATTTAGTATCTGCAGGATTTCAAACTGCCATATAATAACTACGGATTGCTTCACCCAGAATTGTTGTCATAACACTGTTTGGCTTTGCGGATCCGTACAGTTGTAATTTATTAAATGGCATCTCATTGATCCCACATTTGCTACCATAAATTATTTTGTTTAACAGATAGAAAAATCTTTTGTTTGATTACTTACACAATAACTCTGCTAAAAATAAGCAATGTAGTTTTACCATCCTTTACACAGTAGTTCAGTGATTGAATTGATCTCTTGTAGTGAGATTAGAAACACCTTGTTGTTGCTGTTGTCTTCAGTCCTGAGACTGGTTTGACGCAGCTCTCCATACTACTCTATCTTGTGCAGGCTTCATCATCTTCCAGTACTTACTGCAACCTACATACTTCTGAATCTTCTCAGTGTATTCATCTCTTGGTCTCCCTCTACGATTTTTACCCTCCACGCTGCCCTCCAGTGCTAAATTTGTGATCCTTCGATGCCTCAGAACATGACCTACCAACCGGTCCCTTTTTCTTGTCAAGTTGTGCCACAAACTCCTCTTCTCTTCAATTCTATTCAGTACCTCCTCATTAGTTATGTGATCTACCCATCTAATCTTCAGCATTCTTCTGTAGCACCACATTTTGAAAGCTTCTATTCTCTTCTTGTCCAAACTATTTATTGCCCATGTTTCACTTCCATACATGGCTACACTCCATACAAATACTTTCAGAAGAAACACCTAAATAACTTAAATTTTCACACACAATTATAAATATGTTGTATGACTTAAAATAAGTTTTGACACAGTATTGTGTGAAGTTGTTTCCTGAAAAGTGATCAGTTGTTGATGTCAGCATTATAACACCAGCTGTTTGATCAGAATGAAAAAATTGTAACAGAGTAGACTGTTCAATGGAAGATATTTCTTAGTGTAATTAATATTTCATGTAGTATGCTCAATCAGCAAGTGCAAAAGTGGTTAAACAATACATGATTTGGTACACACAGTTGATAACGATCTTTTTTCTTTTCTGTGTGTAACTACAATGTCGTTGGTGGGATGCAAGATTGTGATATAGTGAAGAGAGTATGTGGCAGTTGTTCCTCATGCAGGGCATTTAGTATCTGCAGGATTTCAAACTGCCATATAATAACTACGGATTGCTTCACCCAGAATTGTTGTCATAACACTGTTTGGCTTTGCGGATCCGTACAGTTATAATTTATTAAATGGCATCTCATTGATTCCACATTTGCTACCATAAATTATTTTGTTTAACAGATACGAAAATCTTTTGTTTGATTACTCACATAATAACTGCTAAAAATAAGCAGTGTAGTTGTACCAGCCTTTACTCAGTAGTTGAGTGGTTGAATTGATCTCTTGTAGTGAGATTAGAAACACCTCAATAACTTAAATTTTCACACACAATTATAAATATGTTGTATGATTTAAAATAAGTTCTGAAACAGTATTGTGTGAAGTTGTTTCCTGAAAAGTGATCAGTTGTTGATGTCAGCATTGTAACACCAGCTGTTTCATCCAGAATGAAAGAATTGCAACAGAGCAGACTGTTCAATGGAAGATATTTCTTAGTGTAATTAATATTTCATGTAGTATGCTCAATCAGCAAGTGCAAAAGTGATTAAACAATACCTGATTTGGTACACACAGTTGATAACGATTTTTTTTCTTTTCCTTGTGTAACTACAATGCCGTTGGTGGGATGCAAGATTGTGATATAGTGAAGAGAGCATGTGGCAGTTGTTCCTCGTGCAGGGCATTTAGTATCTGCAGGATTTCAAACTGCCATATAATAACTACGGATTGCTTCACCCAGAATTGTTGTCATAACACTGTTTGGCTTTGCGGATCCGTACAGTTGTAATTTATTAAATGGCATCTCATTGATCCCACATTTGCTACCATAAATTATTTTGTTTAACAGATACAAAAATCTTTTGTTTGATTACTTACTCAATAACTCTGCTAAAAATAAGCAATGTAGTTTTACCATCCTTTACACAGTAGTTCAGTGATTGAATTGATCTCTTGTAGTGAGATTAGAAACACCTCAATAACTTAAATTTTCACACACAATTATAAATATGTTGTATGATTTAAAATAAGTTCTGACACAGTATTGTGTGAAGTTGTTTCCTGAAAAGTGATCAGTTGTTGATGTCAGCATTGTAACACCAGCTGTTTCATCCAGAATGAAAGAATTGCAGCAGAGCAGATTGTTCAATGGAAGATATTTCTTAGTGTAATTAATATTTCATGTAGTATGCTCAATCAGCAAGTGCAAAAGTGATTAAACAATACCTGATTTGGTACACACAGTTGATAACGATTTTTTTTCTTTTCCTTGTGTAACTACAATGCCGTTGGTGGGATGCAAGATTGTGATATAGTGAAGAGAGCATGTGGCAGTTGTTCCTCGTGCAGGGCATTTAGTATCTGCAGGATTTCATACTGCCATATAGTAACTACGGATTGCTTCACCCAGAATTCTTGTCGTAACACTGTTTGGCTTTGCGGATCCGTACAGTTGTAATTTATTAAATGGCATCTTATTGCTCCTACATTTGCTACCATAAATTATTTTGTTTAACAGTTACTCACACAAGAATTCTGCTAAAAGTAAACAATGTAGTTTCAACAGCCATTACACAGTAGTTCAATGAATGAATCGATCTTTTGTAGTGAGATTAGAAGCAATAGTTAATTTTAAAACCTACCTAGTATTTGAGAAGATATCGTCATATTCTTCTTCTTTGTTGAGGTTAACCGTAATCTTTGCCCCCCTGTTTCATCGGTGAAATTTCCACTATGTAATATGGCATTACAAGTGTCATAGGATATAAAAGATAATTTTGCTCTCTCTCTTTTTGTACAGTGCTTTTTAAGAAAAAGTTATTTTCGAGTACCTCTGAAACATATTCTGCAAAGAAGCCATTATTAACACCAAAGAATGTATTGAAGTAGTTAAAGCATTGGCTTCTGTGTTGAAGGAACGATTTTGCTTGGCAAACCCGATAAGTGTTCTGTTATATAGCTAATATGCCAGTTTCCTTTAAGGTTATAGTTATTATCCTCTCTTCACTTTGGAGTTATCCAGTAGGCCCAGGAGATCGCCAGCTATGAATGCACCATTTTGCATACGGTATGGAGGGAAAAATGAAATGGGTCAAGCAGGGTCAGTGCAGTTCTTCACAACACACAAGGTTGTTCTTTGTAATACTTTTACATGTTGTGTTCACACTTATGTCATTAGATGGAGAGTGTAGACAATAAATATTGTTGCAGTTACTCATAAAATATTGAAATCGCTAAACTGGTTTCCGTTGCTTACAAATAATTATTGACCTAAAGCTGAGTAAAATTTGTTGAGGCACCATTCATGTTAGGCTGCTGCTGGTAGGGGGAACTCGTGTCACCAGTGCAAATGGAATAGTTGATAGTATTGAAAGGAATAGTAGATAGTGTCGCATGAATGGGGTGTTGATCAGACCGCGTGCTTGCTCTCTGTATGAAGTTTGAATGTGGAGTGGCCAAGACACATGAGAGTGAAGTATAGAAGTTGCACAAGAAACTGCTGGGCCAAAAGTTAAACAGCATTTTTGCATGCATGTGGAGATATGTGATACCAGGTACTTTTTTAATATCAAACACACAGGGCTGAGGTAGATTTTTTAATGTAGTGACGTGAAGATGTAACAGCACAGTACAATAGCGTAACATTTAAATATAGAATTTTGTTCCAAATTCCAATAAACAGCAAAGGAAATGAATACAGTGTTGTTGTGAGTTTCTTGAGCAAATTCCACAAATAGATGATGTGCTTACAAGTTTTAGTAAGAAATTAATAATGGAAAGGAGACTTGTCAATGTGGGTCAACAATCAACAAGCCTAATGACAAATGACATCAGTGAATGCGGCATATACTTTCACAGAATTGATGACTCCCTAAGAATGTTACTAAATAAATTTGAAATTAGCTAGGCTAGTGTGTGTGTGTGTGTGTGTGTGTGTGTGTGTGTGTGTGTGTGTCACAAATATATGAGTAAGTTGAAGCTCTGTTATTATTTTGTGCTGTGTGTGAGGCTTGTTTGGTTGTTGAAAGCAAATGGGTTTCCACTACTGGTGTGTTGTGCCTATTGTAGCTACACCAGAGCCCTGTTGGCCATCATATTTTGTGTTTCCTGTGGGACATTCACAGCTACAATAGGATCTTGCGACACACATCGTCTGCATTGTACTTCACCGCTTCAGTCAATCCCCTGCCTCATGCTGTTGCGTGCCTCCCATGACGTGGACAAGAGGTCAGACTTGAGAGAGACTGTGGTGCGTAAACTTGAATAATGTGGAGAAGCCGACATGAATGTAAACATATTGAGTTTTCATCGATGTGTAACAGAAATCAATCATTCCTGCAAAACATAGTCACAAGTAAGGAGGAGATCTGGGTAGAAAGGTGTGGCTTTCTGTCACATCTCCTACATCCTTTGTTGTATGATACAGTTCATCACACTAATTAGATGTTGTTCCATGTTAATTACAACATGTTGCAGCTTGCCGTGCAGTTAGCACCCCTTTTTAAAATCAACATTAGCTTCTTGAGCATGATATGCTGTACCTGAATCTATTGAGTACATAGCTAGTTATGTGTTGCTGAAATGTTGATGCAGTATTGCAGAGTTCTGCATTCTCTTGGCTGTTAAGATTGTTTATAAGCAGATGTCGAAACATTCAGAGCTAGAACATAGTTTTACCTTCTTTATTCCTTTCATTTCACAAAATCTGCTTATCAACCAGTTTACATAAAATCATGAGTTAGCCCATATTTTCAAATTTAATGAGAAATTAATATGCTGAGTAGATTCTTGCAATACACCGATAATGCTTAAAAATTTTAAACCCATGTATTAGAGTTTTTTTGCCAATAGTTGAGTGTCGAACTGGGAGAGGGCATTGAATTAGATACCTTGATCTCTGCCACCAACATTTTGTTACCTGTATAGGTTTCCCTGAGTGTTTCTGTGTTCTTTAAATGAGGGAAACTAGTGAGAAGGGCCAACTCTAGCAGGATTTGGTCCAGTAACAAAAATCTGCGACAAGTAATTAACACACAAACGAAAGTTCACTCAAACAGCAATACAAATAAAGACAAACAAAAGTTAACAGTGTTTCATCAGAACATAAGAGGCCTATACTGCAAGCTGGATCAGTTCACAGCAAATATAGAAGACACAAAAGGTATAAACAGTGCCCACATTCTGTGTCTAACAGAACACCACATCACTGCTGGTATTGAAGTGGTCCCTATTCCCAACTATATTTTGGCAGCGTCTTATTGCAGGAACTATATGGACAAAGGAGGAGTAGCTGCATATGTAAAAAACAATGTCTTGTTCGCAGCAATAGATGTACAAAGATTCTGCTTTGAGCTACATTTTGAAGTATGTGCTATAGAGGTGCCAGACACTGCCTCCAGATTAACAGTTGTGGCAGTTTACAGGGCACCATCTGGTAATTTTAAAGTGTTTGTTAAACAATTAGATACTCTTTTGTTGTACTTAAGCAGAAAAAATAGGGGCATGGTAGTTGTTGGGGATTTTAACATAGATTTCTTGGTTAATTCTCCCTGCAAGGTGGAGTTTGAAAATCTCATGGGCACGTACAACCTTGTTCCTGTGGTTAGCTCGCCCACCAGAACCACAACCTCTTCCAGTACTCTCATTGATAACGTTTTTGTTGATCAGAGTAAAGTCAACCATATTAATATTGAAATGGTTATAAATGGTCTGTCTGACCATGACGGACAACGAGTTACTTTCAACAGCTTGGGAATTCCTCTGAGTGACACCTCACTTAGATGGAAAACAGTAAGGAAAATAAGTGAGGAAGCTATTCAAACGTTCAGATCATGTTTCCAGCATACTGACTGGACACCTGTTTATCTAGCAGAAACTGCTAATTCAAAATACAATTTATTCACAAATGAGATAGCAGGTACCTTTGAAAGTGTATTTCCAAAAAAGTCATACAGAGTCCAACCTGCTAGGTCTGCAAAAAAACCATGGCTCACTAAGGGCATCATAGCTTCCTGTCAGAGAAAAAGACAACTCTACATAGCATCAAAGACTTCTAACAACCCTGCTCAGCTAAAACATTATAAACTCTACTGTAAAATTCTTGCCAAAGTAATTAAAAACTCTAAAAGTATGTGTATAGCATCTGAAATTACTAATTCTGAAAATAAAATTAAAACAATCTGGAATGTGATAAAGAGAGAAACAGGGACTGTAAACTACACCAAAGACAAAAATATTGTTTTAACTGTTGACAACTCAGAGATAACTAATAGTGAGGAAATTGCTGAAATCTTTAACCAACATTTTTTAACTGTCCCAACACAGATAGGTTGCCATGGTTCTGTAGATAAAGCTGCCTGTATAATGAAAAATAATTTTCCAGAACCTTTCAGTCAAATAAGTGTGCTTCCCATTACTGCCAATGAAATCAAAAAAATCATAGTCTTTGAAAAATAAACATTCTGCTGGTATCGACGATATTTCAAGCAAGCTGTTGAAGGCTTGCTGTAGTGAAGTGGCCGAAGTTTTGTCTGACATCTGCAACACATCCATGCAACAAGGAATGTTTCCAGACAGAATGAAATACTCTGTTGTCAGGCCCCTGTACAAAGCAGGGGATGCTACAAATGTGTCAAACTATCGCCCTATCTCTCTATTAACAACATTTTCAAAAGTCCTAGAAAAAGCTCTGTACAACAGGATTGTGGCACACCTTGGTGACCTGAACATCATTAACAGTCAGCAGTTTGGTTTTCAAAAGGGAGTTTCAATAGATAACGCAATTTTCTCATTCACAAATGATGTTCTAGAGTCTATAAACACCAAGAGGCTGCCAATTGGTGTCTTATGTGACCTATCAAAGGTGTTCGACTGTGTAGATCACCAGATACTCTTCAAGAAGGCCTGTCATTATGGAATTACAGGACCTGTAGGGAACTGGTTAAAATCGTACCTCGAAAATAGGAAGCAGAAGATTATTCTAGATGTTTCAGATAGTGTATCACAATATATAGTGGACTCTGAGTGGGGAATTGTGCAGCATGGAGTGCCACAGGGATCAGTGCTTGGGCCCTTGCTGTTCCTCATATATGTTAATGACCTGCCTTTATCCATCAATAAGCAGTGTAAATTTACAATGTTCGCTGATGATACGAACATTGTGGTGGATAATGTGTCTACTACTGACTTAGAATCCGAGGTCAATGATATCCTTAAAGAAGTTCTGGGTTGGTTTAGTATTAACTCCCTTTCAATAAACCTGGAGAAAACCAATTTTATCCAGTTCCAGACAACCCACAAAAACCCAAAAGAAATAGTTATCACACAGAATGATCAGATGATAAAGCAAGTGTTCTTATCAAAATTCCTGGGCGTATACGTGGACAGTAGGCTGAACTGGGAACATCACGTTCTACAAACACTAAAACGGCTGACATCGTCAACATTTGCTTTACGAATTTTGTCACGCTTCAATGACATTACCATCTCAAAGTCAGCTTACTTTGGGTATTTTCATTCAGTCATGTGTTATGGCATCATCTTCTGGGGCAATACACCTGCCGCAAAGAAAATCCTCGCAGCACAAAAAAGAGCAATAAGAATCATTTGTGGTGTACCCCCACGAACCTCATGTCGAAATCTTTTTAAACGACTTGAAATACTGACAGCAACATCTCAGTACATATATTCACTGATGTGCTTCATAATAAATAACCCCACTCTGTATGAAACGAATTGCCTACATCATGAACATAACACCAGAAGAAAAGAGGATTTCCACTGTGAGTTAAAGAACTTGACACTTATTCAGAAAGGGATAAAGTACGCTGGAACGAAAATTTTCAATTCCCTACCCAACAGCATCAAAAGTATAAGGAGTAGTACATCAGTATTTAAACGTAGCTTGAAAAATTGTTTACTTGAGACCTCACTTTATTCACTAGAGGAATTCTTTCAGAGAAATAAGTAAAACCCAGATTGGAAAGATGTTTTTAAATTTTTTGACACTGTTTACTGTTAAACTAATGTAATAATGCCCTAATGTAAAAATTCCTGTTTTTCTCATTTCCATTTTTGGGTCACTTTTAAACCCAAAGTGGGAAGTTTTGATTACTGTTCAAGGTTAAAATAAATGCAATAATGTCCTAAATATGAAACTGCTATCTTCACATTTATGTTGACTAGTTTTTAAGCTAAAAAGTATGACTTTTGTGCACTGTTATTAATACTATAACAATGTCTTTATTCTATGTATTTTATTATGTATATTGACACATTTCTATGGGGAAAGACAAAAGACACAACTAGTGACCGACCCCCCCTCCCCCCCAGGGGGTCCACAACTCTTTTGTGGATACGTGCGTAGCGAGCACGGGACCCCGAGCTAATGTGACCCTCCTTCCTTTCCGGGCTGCATACCTTCCTTTTTCACATCCTTCCCCATCCTCCATCTTCGCCTCCCCCCCACCCTCCCCACCCCCCACCTCCGCCTCTTTCCTTCCCTTTCTCCCCCTCTGGGAGTATGTTTTGTGCCTACGTCCGTAGACGGACGCTCGAAAATGTAACACATTCTTCGCTTTCTCTGCTTGTAAGTCTTCGTCCTTCCTTTGTCCTTCTCTTTTCCTTACCTCTTCTCTTTACCCTTTCTCCGCTGCGGCGTTTGAGACCTCTCTTCTTTCCTTTCCCTTTCTTTGTTTTTCCCTTTCTCTTTTTTCCTCCCTGTGCGTGTCTGAAGGCCGACCCACGCATTTCCATGCGTAGCCAGTGACGGGGTAACGCGTAATTCCCCACCCCGGGTAGACAGGTAGGACACGTGCGTACCCCCTGGTAACGACCAGGCCCAGGGAGGGGTGATTACCCTAGCTGATACCTTCCGAAAGTGCCGATTGGTCCCTCCATCCGTTTCTCGGGAGGTGTGACCTGAGGTGTGAACAATCACCTAAGATGGGAGTGCCCTCAGAGAGGGTCCCCACAAGGGAGGAGCGCACTATCGGAGACACCGGTAATCATGGGGGTTACTTCCGCAATGGTTTCCTCATCATATACTGTGTCTGCTCACAAGCGTAAGTTCAATGAGTCTCAGCCACAGACAGTTCTTCCATTGTTGCCGCAGTTCCTTGTTTCTCGGTCTGACGAAGGTCACTACTTCTCCACGGTCAACCCTTTCATTATTCAGAAAGGTGTCGACGCAATTGCAGGTCCTGTAAAGTCTCGTTCCAGATTACGAAATGGCACCTTGTTGTTAGAAACAGTCAGTGCCCTCCAGGCCCAAAAATTGCTGCGTACTTTACTGCTACATGCCTTCCCTGTCAGGGTGGAAGCGCACCGCACTTTAAATTCCTCACATGGGGTCGTTTATACACGCTCCCTTGACGATTTGTCCGACGAGGAAATTCAACACTACCTGTCTGACCAGGGCATAACGGCTGTTCATAGTCATGAAAAGGGTTGACACGAACATCGTTCCAACCCATACTGTCTTCTTGACATTTGACAGAGTTCAACTCCCATCGAACATCAAAGCGGGCTGAGATAATTTCCGTTCGCCCTTACATCCCAAACCCTACACATTGCTATCAGTGTCAGCGGTTCAATCATACCAGCCAGTCCTGCTCCGATCCGGCCAAATGTGTTACGTGTGACAAGGATGCCCATGAGGGTGCTTGTCCACCTCCATCCCCTCATTGCATCAACTGTATGGGTGACCACGCTGCTTCCTCTCGAGATTGCCCCATTTTTAAAGACGAGAAGCTCATTCAGGGAATCAGAGTGAAGGAAAAGGTATCGACCTTTGCTGCTCGAAAATTATTCGCCAGTCGAAAGCCCACTGTGCCTCATACAGGTAAATACAGCACTGTCCTTGCCTCTCCTCGGCCAACAAAGGAGGCGGCCATGCAGGCTTGTGATCTCACCTTTAGTGCCACAGTCGTCAGATCGGCCAGCCCTAAGATCGCCCGTTCAATCTCTCCACTTTCGCCTGCTCACTCTAAGGCTCACCCTTCATCGGGTTCTGCTAAATCTCAAGCCCAAAAGTCAGACACCCGGACTTCCAAAAAAGAGCCTACACGTGAAGATTTTTTACGTACCCCAAATTCACACCCATCAGTTCCTTCTTCATCTAAACATCCGGTTTCCAAGAAGGCTAATAAAAAACCCAGTTCCTCTCCTTCTCCGCCACGGCGTGTCTCATCTACAGCACCACTTGGCGGTAGCCGCCCTTGGCCACCTTCTGTGTCGCCAAGGTGCACTGCTGGCGGCCGATCGCTGGTGGCAGGAGCTGCTCCTGAAGAACCTATGGATCCAGATCTTCTGCCTTCGGCTGACTGCCGTTCCATGCTGTCGGTCGCAAGCTCTGGAGGGCAACCTTGGTCACATTCTTCCATTTTCTGTCCAGCCTGTGTCCATTATACATTCGAATATACACAGCATTTGAGCCAATCGGGATGAATTGTCGATCCTCTTAAGATCCTACTCTCCGGTCATCTTCTGTCTTCAGGAAAGAAAGCTGCATCCACACGACCGCTTTGTTTTCCCCCATTTTCAGTCAGTCCGATTTGATCTCCTCTCTGTTGAAGGCACTCCAGCACATGGAGGACTCATGATTCTTCTCCATGATACTCTCCATTATCACCCAATCCCCGTAAACACTTCCTTCCAAGCTGTCGCTGTCCGTGTTTCCCTTTCTGGATACACCTTCTCTCTTTGTACTGTATACATTCCGTCGTCCACACCAATGGCACGAGCTGATCTCCTTCATCTTCTTGGTCAGCTTCCACCCCCCTATTTGCTGGTTGGGGACTTCAATGCCCACCACCCGCTTTGGGGATCTCCACATCTTTGTCCGCGTGGCTCACTATTGATAGACATCTTCCACCAAGCGGATCTTGTTTGCCTCAACACTTGGGACCCTACATTTTTGTCTGCCCCCACGACAAATGTCTTTCATTTGGACCTTTCGGTCGGTACTGTTCCGCTAACTCGGCGCTTCGAATGGTTCGCTCTTGCTGATACACACTAGAGTGACAACTTTCCATGTGTTGAAGGCACTCAAGCACATGGACACTTTTTTTGTCTCTAGCGACATTCGATGACCGCCACTTTTCTAGCGTCGACGATGAGGTCACTCATATTACAGACATTATTCTTTCAGCTGCGGAACGTTCAATACCTCGCACCTCTGAATTGCCCCGGCGCCCCCCAGTTCCTTGGTGGAACGAGGCATGCCGTGACGCAATACGTGAGCGACGGCATGCTCTTCGCGTTTTCAGACACCATCCTACATTGGCCAACTGTATCCACTATAAGCAGTTCCGTGCGCGATGCCGTCGCATCATCCGCGATGGGAAGAAGGCAAGCTGGGACTTCTTTACTAGCTCATTTAACACCTTCACTCCCTCCTTTGAAGTTTGGAGTCGAATTCGACGGTTAGCTCGCGCGCATAGTTTCTCCCTGGTCTCTGGGCTCACTGTTGCACATGATACATTAGTGGACCCCGTCGCAATTTCTAACTCATTGGGTCAACACTTTGCTGAGATTTTGAGCTCTTCAAATTACCCGCCAGCGTTTCTCCCGAAGAAACGCGCTGCGGAAATGCAACCTCTTGCCTTATCCTCTCAAAATCGCGAAAGCTACAACACTGTTTTCTCCACGCGGGAACTTCAACATGCACTCTCTTCTTCTCGCTATTCCGCCTCAGGACCGGATGGTATCCATTTATTTATTTATTGTTCTGTGGAACCAAATTAAGGAGAAGTCTCCATGGTCATGGAACGAGTCAATACATGAAATTATAACACGATATTAGAAACAGATGAAATGAAATATAAAAAAACATATTCAGATGACAAGTCGTAAGTTTAAATGAAGAAAATCAACAATGTAACACTGGAATTTGCTTAATTTTTTAGCTCTTCCAGGAGCTCCTCGACAGAATAGGAGGAGTGAGCCATGAGGAAACTCTTCAGTTTAGACTTAAGAGTTTGGGCTACTGCTAAGATTTTTTAGTTCTTGTGGTAGCTTATTGAAAATGGATGCAGCAGAATACTGCACTCCTTTCTGCACAAGAGTCAAGGAAGTGCATTCTACATGCAGATTTGATTTCTGCCTAGTATTAACTGAGTGAAAGCTGCTAACTCTTGGGAATAGGCTAATATTGCTAACAACAAATGACATTAAAGAAAATATATACTGTGAGGGCAATGTCAGAATTCCCAGATTTTTGAATAGGGATCGACAAGAGGTTCTCGAACTTACACCACATATAGCTCGAACAGCCCGTTTTTGAGCCAAAAATACCCTTTTTGAATCAGAAGAAATACCCCAAAAGATACCATATGACATAAGCATATGAAAATATGCGAAGTAGACTACTTTTCATATTGAAGTGTCACTTATTTCAGATTCTGTTCTAATGGTAAATAAAGCAGCATTTAGCTTCTGAACAAGATCCAGGACATGGGCTTTCCACAACAGCGTACTATCTATCCGAACGCCTAGGAACTTGAACTGTTCCGTCTCGCTTATAATATGCCTATTCTGTCTGATCAAAATATCGGTTCTTGTTGAATTGTGAGTTAGAAACTGTAAAAACTGAGTCTTACCGTGATTTAGCATCAAATTATTTTCCATAAGCCACGAACTTATTTCATAAACTACATTATTTGTTACTGTTTCAATATTACACACAAGTTCCTTCACTATCAAGCTGGTGTCATCAGCAAACAGAAATATTTTTGAATCATCTGTAATACTAGAAGGCATATCATTTATATAAATAAGAAACAGCAGTGGCCCCAGCACCGACTCTTGGGGAACGCCCCACTTAACAGTGCCCCATTGGGACTGAACATCACTACCACTCTCAATATTGCGGAGAATTACCCTCTTCTTTCTGTTCTTAAAGTAAGAGGCGAACCAATTGTAAGCTACTCCCCTTACTCCATAATGGTCCAACTTCTGCAGTAATATTTTGTGGTCAACACAGTCAAAAGCCTTCGTTAAATCAAAGAAAACACCTAGCGTTCGCAGCCTTTTATTTAATCCGTCCAAAACCTCACTGAGAAAAGAGAATATAGCACTTTCAGTTGTTAAACCATTTCTAAAACCAAACTGAACATTTGACAGCAAATTATGTGAATTTAAATGCTCCAGTAACCTTGTATATACAACCTTCTCGATAACTTTAGCAAACACCGATGGCATAGAAATAGGTCTAAAATTGTCAACATTATCAATGTCTCCCTTTTTATAAAGTGGCTTCACTACCGAGTACTTTAATCGGTCAGGAAACCGACCACTCCTAAAGGAAAAGTTACAGCTATGGCTGAGAACTGGGCTAACATACATAGAACAATACTTCAGTATTCTGCTAGATACCCCGTCATATCCATGAGAGTTCCTGGTCTTTAGTGATTTAATTATTAACTCAATCTCCCTCTTGTCAGTATCATGGATGAGCATTTCAGGTAACAGTCTCGGAACACTTTTTTCTAAGAGCGCTATATGATTCCCTGTTGGGACTAGGTTTCTATTTAGTTCACCTGCTATATTCAGAAAGTGATTATTAAATACTGTAGATATATGCGACTTATCAGTAACACGGACATTCCCACTACACACTGATTCTATATCCTCGACCTGTCTCTGCAGACCAGCAACTTCCTTACGACTGACCATATGGTTTTAATTTTATCCTGAGACTTAGCTGTTCTATCTGCACACCACATACTTTTTGCCTTCCTAATAACATTTTTAAGCACCTAACAATACTGTTTGTAATGGGCTGCTGCATTTAGATTTTGACTGTTTCTAACGTTTTGATATAATTGCCACTTCGTTCTACAAGATATTCTTATCCCTCTAGTCAGCCACCCAGGCTGCCTGTTTGTGCTAGTACCCTGTTTTAAACGTTCTAACGGAAAGCAACTTTCAAAGACCATGAGAAAAGTCTTGAGAAAAGCATTATATTTATCGTCTACTGTATCAGTGCTATAAACATCTTGCCACTCTTGTTCCTTTATAAGGTTTACGAAGGTCTCTACAGCAACTGGATCAGCTTTCCTGAACAGCTGATGACTATATTTAACACGTGTTGCAGCACAAAAATCTTTTAAAGTTAAATTTGTGCATCACGATCTGAAAGGCCATTCACCTTTTTGCTAACAGAATGCCCTTCTAGTAATGAGGAATGAACAAAAATGTTGTCTATGGTTGTTCTACTGTTACCTTGCACTCTCGTTGGAAAGAGTACGGTTTGCATAAGATTATATGAATTAAAGAGGTCTACCAGCATCCTCTTCGTTGCACAATCATTTATACAATTAATATTGAAGTCACCACATATAACTAACTTTTTGTATTTCCTATAAAGTGAACCAAGAACCTCCTCTAGCTTTAGCAAAAATGTTGTGAAATCGGAGTCTGGGGATCTATAAATAACAACAGTTAGAAGTTTAGCTCCGTTAAATTTAACCACACCTGCACAAGATTCAAACACCTTTTCAGTGCAGTACTTTGAAACATCAATTGACTCAAATGGGATGCCATTTTTCACATACATGGCTACTCCCCCACACCGCAAAGAGCTCCTCGAAAAGCTGCCAGCCAACCTGTATCCTGGTAAAGGAAGCCTCTGAATTATCTCCTTATTTAAGAAGTGTTCAGATGTACCAATAATTTCAGAGTCAACATCTATAAGCAGTTCACTAACTTTATCTCTAATACCTTGTATATTTTGATGAAATATACTAATTCCCTCATTACTCGGATACCTAAGCTTTGTCAAAAGTGATTCCCTTGTTAGAGAGACTTCCCTTAAGCAGGAATACCTATCAGCTGACTTCAATCTAAAAAGGGTGCAGCTCTAACACCCACTACTGCAGGAATTTTCCCATGAGTGACCCCACCAACCCCACCTATGCTGTCACCTATAAGCTTTGCCAACCTCCCGTTCCCATACCTGTTGAGGTGCAGGCCATGTCTAGTGAAACCCGTCCTGCTGATAGACTCCACCGACACCACTGAAATGTGACCCATGCTTTCTGTCATCAGCGCACCCCCAAGTCTCATGTTATTACGCCTGACGGCTGTATTAAGATGAGGCCGATCGTGATGCTGAAACAGTTCCACGAAATGCACATTCGTGTTGCCAGTCTGAGTGGCTATCTTTTCCAGGTCACCATCTATGTTATACTCCCCATCCCTATCAATACTATTACCAGCCCCACCCACAATCACTACCTCATCCTCTTTAGTAAAATCCCTACATAACCCCCCTATGTTAACAGTCACCTGAGCCAACCCTGCATTAGGCTTCACAATGCTGGTGACCTGGTACTCACTCCCCAGCACTTCCTGCAACTGCTGGCCTACACCTCTGCCATGAGAACTACCTAACAGCAGAACCTTCTTCTTCCTCTTCGACTTTGCAACTGTTCTAGGCACAGTAACTACTGAGGTCTGCTGCATACTTCCTACATCTACAGCTACTAGAGATTCCTCTCCACTAGACTCTGACTGTTGGTCATATCTATTGTAAACACCAATAGTAAAAGTATCTGAAAATCTTCTTCTCCTAGCAGATCTCTTGCCAACAGCCAGCTCCCATTCCCCAACCCCCTTCTCTCTCCTCATCCTATCTAGCTCCTCCTCTGCATTTTTCAACTGCACCTGAAGGGCACAGATCTTACGCTCCTGCTCCTCTATCAACTTACTCTTGCTACATAACCTGCAGTTCCAGGAGAGGATCTCACCAGAATGCCCACTGGCTTCCCCACTGCATTCCCCCCCAGTGAAAATACTTCGAACAAGTCTCACACCGCAATCCACTACTCACGAACCTACGGCAAAGCCCACACTTCTCACTCATGGTAAAATTTTACTTTTTCTAAGTTCCGCTACTACAATAAGAATATGTTAAAAACCTGACTACAATAATCACAAACTTACTCTACAAGGGAAGTAACTACTATTATTAACAGTATTAATAAACAACAAATGTGAATATAACAAAAGACTAATACAGAAAGAGAATCAAACGTCTAATGACACAGTAACGAAGCTGAAAACAGTTCCCAAAAGGTTCTTCTGAAATTATTTCACCAGAAAACACCAAGAACACCGGTTGAAGACTACTAAAGTTCCTAAATAAACCACTATACACAAACAATTAATTAGTACTTAGCTTTCGATGCGCCGCTACAGCTGCACATCCAAATGTTGCTGCATTTACCATACCATAGTCTGCGTTACCTCCTTCGCCTTTATAATTGAATTTGGGCCGACTGTACTTTTCCCAGACAGTGGCGAGAAGCTATCGTTGTTCCTGTTCCGAAACCTGGAAAGGACAAACATCTCCCCTCTAGCTATCGCCCCATTTCTCTCACGAGTAGTGTATGTAAGGTTTTGGAGTGTATGGTGAATTGCCATTTAGCTTGGTGGCTGGAGTCCCGCAGCCTTTTAACACCTGCCCAATGCGGTTTCCGAAAGCATCGTTCTGCAGTTGACCATCTTGTTGCCCTCTCCACTTATATCATAGAGTAGCAATATTTTTTGAACCGGAGAGAGCATACGATACCTGTTGGAGGACAGGCATCCTCTGCACACTGTTCTCTTGGGGCTTTCGAGGTCGGTTGCCCCTTTTTATGGCAGAGCGCACATTTAGATTGCGGATGAACACTACTCTCTCCCGTACTTTCTCCCAAGAAAACGGGGTACCCCAGGGCTCTGTGCTAAGTGTTATACTGTTTGCCATTGCTATAAATCCCATTATGGATTGTCTCCTTCCTGATGTCTCGGGCACCCTCTTTGTGGACGATTTTGCAATCTACTACAGCTGTTAACGGACCAGCCTTCTTGAACGACGTCTTCAAGGATGTCTCGATCGCCTCCACTCTTGGAGCATCGAAACCGGCTTCCGCTTTTCTCCCAGTAAGACCGTTTGTGTTAATTTTTGGTGTCGTATGGAGTTTCTTCCACCTTCCTTACATCTAGGACCTGTCAACCTTCCGTTTTCGGACGTCGCTAAATTCTTGGGTCTTATGTTTGCAAGAACACTGTGCTGGTCCTCCCACGTTTCCTATCTTTCGGCTCGCTGTCTGCGAACCCTCAACACCCTCCGTGCCCTGAATGGTACCTCGTGGGGAGCGGACCGAGTGGTCCTTCTCCACCTCTATCGCGCCTTATTGCGATCGAAATTGGACTATGGAAGCACAGTTTACTCCTCTGCTTGGCCGTCTATTCTTCATCGTCTCGACTCTATCCACCACCGTGGATTACGTTTAGTGTCTGGAGCTTTTTACACCAGCCCTGTGGAAAGCCTTTATGCTGAGACTGCTGAACCTCCGCTGTCCAATCGGCGAGCTGTCCTGAGTTGTTATGCTAGCCATCTGTCTTCCATGCCTGCAGATCCGGCCCATGACAGTTTTTTCAACGCCTCCTTGGATTTAGGGTATGCAGGCCGCCCTTCCTCCCTACTACCACTGGGAGTCCGCTTCCATCAACTGCTCCATTCTATTTCCTTCCGCTTTCCTAAAACTTTCTTGACAGCTTGGGGTACAGCACCGCCTTGGCTCCGTCCCCACACCTGCCTGCTCCGTGACCTTTGTCAGTTTCCCAAGGATGGTACCCTTCACTTGTTTATCATCGGGCATTTGCTGCTCTATGCGCACAAAATGAAGGATGCCACATTTATTTACACTGATGGCTCAAACACATCGTTAGGGGTTGGGAGTGCCTATATTGTTGGCGACACCCCAAATCAATTTCGGCTTCCCGACCAGTGTCCGGTTTATACTGCGGAGCTTTACGCTGTTCTCCAGGCTGTCCAATACATCCGTCGCCCTCAGTGGATACAGTATGTTATCTGTTCAGATTCTCTCAGCCCTCTCCTCAGTCTCCAAGCTCTCTACCCTGTCCACCCTCTGGTCCATCGGATTCAGGACTGCCTCCACTTGCTCCACTGGGGGGGTGTCTGTGGCGTTCCTCTGGATCCCAGGACACGTTGGTATTTGTGGAAATGAGGTGGCCGATATTGCAGCCAAGGCAGCAGTCTCTCTTCTTTGGCCAGCTATTCGCATGATTCCCTTCGCCCATCTACGGAGTGTTTTATGTCGTCGTGTTGCTTTTTTATGGCACGCACGTTGGTCGTCACTTCCCAATAATAAATTGCGGTATGTGAAAGCTCTTCCCTGTGCTTGGACCTCTTCCTCCTGAACGCGTCGTCGGGAGGAGGTAATTTTAACTAGACTCGCGATAGGGCACTGTCTTTTTAGCCATTGACATCTTTTAAGTGGCGATCCTCCCCTACTCTGTCCCCACTGCTCTCAGCTGTGGACGGTAAGACACCTTTCACTTGAGTGCCCCTCTTTTACTCCGTTACGCGCCCGTCTACAGCTGTCGCCTGATATATCTTCCATTTTAGCAGATGACACGCACTCAGCCGATCGCGTTCTTGAGTTTATTAGTGCCAGTGAGATGACGTCAGTCATTTGAAGCCCTTTTTGGGGACAACCAACCCCCTTCTATAGTGGTTTTTTAAAGCTTTCCTTCTGTTTTTAGTTTCTCCAAGTTTTTGGGTTTTGTTGCTATTGCTGCTGGTTTCCAGTTTCGTTTTTTACCTTTTCCTACGTCACAGACCGGGCGCTAATGACCGTAGCAGTTTAGCGCCCCCAAAAAAAAAAAAAAAAAAAAAAAAAAAAAAAAAAACTAGTGACAAAATGTGAGAGTTTCTTGACAATTATTTACTTCAAAACTCTGTGTGTAAGCCAGATTTGTTGTAACTGTATGCTTATTGCAAATAACTGTGTCCCATTAATCCCAGCACCAGTGACATCATGTGTTGCAGAAAGAAAGATATGATTTGGTGCAATATCTGCCACTAAAAAGAGCACGGTTCATTTACACTTTGTTAGTCCCAAACTGGTGTGTTGTCTTTAATTGTATACATGGGAAATTTGACAAAGTTTGACAAAATATACTTGAACTCAAACTGTAGTGGCAGCTATTATGCTACTGCTGAACAAAGATTATTCTTTCCAATTGATAGTTATTGAACTTCTCCTCAACTGGCTGGCCTCAAAGGATTGATCCACTCAGTACTGTGCGGCTGTCTCAAAGGCATCTCTCAAACGTTTCATAATAGAAAGCTGAAAAGGAGGAAATGCTGCTTTTCAAAGAGGGGAAAATAATAGCATATTGACTGAATATACGAGAGCTCTGGAGATGTCAAAGCTAATGGCTGTTGTGGTTACAACAACATGATGGAGAGAATTGATACCAGCCTAGCAAGTGAAAAGAGTGAAAATATCAGAGAGTAGAATTTTTCCATTTTATAGAACTTGTTTTATGAAATGAAGTTTTCCATTTCATTATATAAGGTAGTAAGAAGAAGCCACACTCTGTCTGAATTGCTGTTACAAAGATGATAATTTTGAACCATCAAGAAGATGATTTTGCCTTAAAAGCATCAGATCATCCATCTTCAAACACTAGTCCCAGACTTCTTATGGGAATGGAATAATTTTCCATCACTTCCTTCACATACTGTGAAGAAACAAGATCCAATAAGGAATTGCACGTTATACAGGTGTGTGCATGATGCACACGGGCTGAAAGTAAAAATATAGCAATAGTGTTGTTGTGACGACTGTAATATAAACCTATGTGTTGCTCAATGCTTACATATCACATGGCTGCAAATGTTTGTTATACCAAATTAATGTTCACTCTGCAGCAGTGTGTGCTCCAATTTGAAATTCCATGGAAGATTAACGCTGTGTGCCGAACTGGGACTCTAACCTGGTATCTTTGCTGAAGTAAAGCTTTTAGCACATGTTGTGAGTCATAGTAGGCTCAGTTGGTAGACAATTTGCTCATGAAGGGCAAACATTCTGGATTCAAGTCCCTCTTTGGCAGATGGTTTTAATCTGCCAGGAAGTTTCATTTATGTTATTGTCAAATCCGTCCTTTGACTTCCAGTTTACGTTGGAACTGTGAAAAACACCTTTTCTCAAATTTTCATCCATTTTTATGTACAGCAATATATCCATGATTTTAAAGTACAGACATCTCTGAAAAATCTCAACACACTGCTGTGACTGACGTGTCTTATATTACTATATAAAATGTATGTAAACATGTATTTTTTCCTGGAATAATTAGAATATTGTCAGTGAGATCCAAATGGTAATATTGTGAAGAGAGTGTTTGGTGGTTGTTCCTCGTGCAGGACATTTAGTGTCTGCAGGTTTTCAAACTGCCATATAATAATTATGGATTGCTTCACCCAGAATTGTTGTCATAACACTGTTTGGCTTTACGGATCCATACAGTTGTAATTGAATAAATATCTTACTGCTCCCACATTTGTTCAAGAGTTCAATTACTGTGGAAGTGTATATCTTTCTTTCTTTGCTTTCTTTATTTTTAATTGTAGAGTGTGTGAATTGATATCTCACTTCTTAATTGTTATGCAGCAATTACAGCAGATCTTGTACAAAACACAATCAATTATTTAATACTAATGTAGAACCGAGAGACATGTTGTCACTAATAATGTATTTAAAAAACTGCAACTGACTGTACTTCTCAATATAGTATGTATGTTTAACATCTCCACATTGATAAGTATTGTTCTTATGTCTGTCGTATGACAAGTAGTCTATTTTTAACTGATTATTCTTTATGAATATTTCTGACATGTCTTGATGAATAACTGCTGTTTTCAGTGTTAGAAAAACAGTTGTTATAAGGTTATACCAACAAAGAAGCAGTGTATTCTACACTTTTACTGGACAGATAAAAAATCACTTAGTCCTGGAATGAAACTCGAGTATTCTAATGTAAAAATTTGCCCACTGCACTAGTGGCATAGCACATCTGATCTGTGTTGGATGAAAATACTTGCTGTACATGTGATTACAGTGTAGCAAAATTCAACTTTCATGACCCACCTAGCAGACCCGGGGGTTAGAATAGGCCTGAGATATTCCTGCCTGTCGTAAGAGGTGACTAAAAGGAGTATCACACGTTTTGGCCTTAATGTGATGGTCCCCTGTAGGGTTTGACCTCCATTTTTCAAAATTTTCCTGAAGAGCAAGCCAATTGGGGAAGGGCTCCTTACATGGTGCATTGTGCCCATCGTGCATTGAGATCTTTAGTCCACTTTCTCGTCGTGGCATTGCAGTCCCGCTCATCCTCAATCTCTTGAGCAAGAACACCTTCTTGGGTGCATTTTCCTCGCCCACTATGCAGTGTCGTTTTCTGTGCCAGTGAGGACCGTGGAATTCTTAGCACTTGATATCCAACATGGTAACCAGTCCATTGTGGTGGGGCTGCCTTGTACCCTGTTGGTTGTAGCCCCCTGACTACACAGGGATCGCTCTGCTGATGCCTGCGCCATTAACTCCCCATGTATGCCAACAAGTAGATGCCCGTCACCCTGGGGCATCTGGTCTCCCGGGAATGGCCGTCCTGCCAGGTGACTTTTGCTGCAGCTGGGTGGCACCTGTGGAGAGGGCCCCTGGTCGGAGTGGGTGGCATCAGGGCATATGATGTGCGATGAAGCATACCACATGATCAGTTGCTGGTGATAAAACACCAGCAGTCTCTAAGTTTTCAAAGTCTCAGTACAATGCAAGGAAGTATGATCCTAAATCGTTTCCCTCCCTGGCCACACCAGGAGGAACGGCAGGCTAAGGATGGCAGCGAACCTCATTCGCCCTGGCTCCTCGTATGTACAAGATCTGTTGGGGACTTTTTTGACTCGACGAAGCCTCAGTTTTTTGTAGAACAAGTAGCCTCGTCTTAGGCCTCCGCTATGAGAACAGTTGTAGCCCCATCAGATCTGCAAGTTCCAATCGGTATCAGGGCCGGAAGACTACACCTTCCCCCTTGATTGTGGGGGGGCACTTCCCTCCCTGTTGCTCCTGCACCACCTACCTTGGGAGCACTGTGCCTCCAACCATCGGAGACACCAGTCCCCACATCTAAACTGGAGAAACTTAAGTCTTTTTCCGCTCCTCTCGCTAGGAAGATGTCCCTTGGGTCACTCCCTTCCTAGGTTTCTGCTAGGAGAAAGAAGACACCCGCCAGTGGCTGAAATGCCCAAAAGCAGCTGGTCGTAGAGCTTCATTATCATCCTCAGTCCCGGAGACTGAATCAGCGACGCCCTCGCAGCCAGACAAACCAAAGGAACAGCGAGAGAAATCCAGAAAGAAGACCCCAACGACCAAGGGAATTGTGATGGCACCCACACCACCACTGCCTACAAGCTCTGCGTCTGAGGATGAGGTGACGATTCTGGCTTCTGCTGAGGACCTAGATCTCACCAGACCCTCAGACACACTGGATATAGCCTGTTCAGGAAATAAGTCAGTCGCAGCAGGTGACTGTGAGGCGTAGACTACCCCATTGAGAGTTCCATGCCTTCCCAGTCTCACCATCACATCATCCACCAGTGGAATTGCGGTGGTTTTTTCCACCACCTGGCTGAGTTACGGCAACTGGCAAGCTTTACACCTGCTTTCTACATTGCCCTCCAGGAAACCTGATTCCTGGCAATGCGGACCCCTGCCTTTCACAGGTACAGGGGAATATTACAAGAACTGTAGTGAATATAATACAATGTCAGGTGGAGTTTGCGATTATGTCCTGAACTCGGTATGTAGTGAACCTGTGCCCATTCAATCTCCTCTTGAAGCTGTGGCTGTCAGGATATGGACGGCACGGGAAATAACTGCAATGTATATCTCCCTCTAGATGGTGTGGTACCACTGTACATATTGGCTGCACTGATTGATCAATTCCCTTTTGAGAGATTTTAACGCCCATAACCACTTGTGGGGTAGCACCATGCTTACTGGCTGTGGCAGAAATATCGAAAATTTACTGTTCCGATTCAACCTCTGCCTCGTAAATACTGGGGCTGCCACATATTTCAGTGTGGCTCATGAAAGTTACTTGACCATTGATTTATCAATTTGCAGCCCAGGACTCCTCGTATCTATCCACCGGAGAGCACATGATGACCTGTGTGGTAATGACCACGTCCCCATCTTCCTGTCACTGTCCCGGCATCATGCCCGCGGACGCCTACCCAGATGGGCTTTGAACAAGGCAGGCTAGGTAGCCTTCACCACTCCTGTCACCCTCGAATCTCTCCCACGTGGTGCCATCCATGTTGCGTTTGAGCTGGTCACTACAACGATAATTCCTGTGGCGGAAAATGCGATCCCTCGTTCTCTAGGGTGCCACCGGCAAAAGAAAGTCCCTTGGTGATCACTGGAAGTCGCTGAGGCAATTAAAGATTATCGGCGAGCTCTGCAGCGACGTAAGTGGCACCCTTCCGTAGAGCACCTAATATTCTAAAGCGACTCCGTGCCCATGTTCGCCTGCTTATAAAACGGCGGTAAAGGGTTGTTGGGAGAGGTAAATGTCGACCATTGGGTGCCATATGTCTCCATCCCAAATCTGGACGAACATCAGACGTCATTTTGGGTTCCAGACCCCAACAGGTGTCCCTTGCATTAACATCAATGGCATGCTCTGTACTGACACAAACGCGATTGCCGCACTTTGCAGAGCACTGTGCTCGAGCCTCTGTGTCGGAGAACTACCTCCCAGCCTTTCGCACCCTTAAACGGCAGATGGAAAGGAAAGTCCTCTCGTTCACTGCATGCGACAGTGAACCCTTTAACGCCCCATTTACAGAGTCGGAGCTTTTCAGCGCCCTTGCACATTGCCCCAACGCAGCTCCTGGGCCGGATCGGATCCACAGTCAGATGATTAAACACCTCTTGTCTGAGTACAAGTCATATCTCGTCATCTTCAACTGGATCTGGTGCGATGGCGTCTTTCCATTGCAGCGGCTGGAGAGCACCATCATTCCGGCACTAAAACCCACTACAAACCCGCTTGCTGTGGACAGCTATCGTCCCATCACCCTCACCAACGTTCTCCGTAAGGTGCTGGAATTTTGGTGTGCCGGCATTTGGGTCGGGTCCTGGAGTCACGTGACCTACTGGCTCCATGTCAGAGTGGCTTCCACCAGGGTCACTCTGCCACTGATAATCTTGTGTCCCTCGAGTCTGCCATCTGAACAGCCTTTTCCAGATGCCAACACCAGTTTGCCGCCTTTTTTGACTTACGTAAAGCATATGACACGACCTGGCGACATTATATCATTGCCACATTGTATGAGTGGGGTCTCCGTGGCCCGCTCTCAATTTTTATCCAAAACTTCCTGTCGCTCCGTACTTTCACGTGCCTCCCATAGTTCCCCCTGTATTCAGGAGAACAGGGTTCTGTATTGAGTGTATCTCTATTTTTGGTGTCCATCAATTGCCTAGCAGCAGCTGTAGGCCCATCAGTCTCCCCCTCTCTGTATGCGGATGACTTCTGCATTTCGTATTGCTCCTCCAATACTAGTGTTGCTGCGCGGCGCTTACAGGGAGCCATTCACCAGGTGCAGTCATGGGCCTTAGCCCACAGTTTCCAGTTTTCAGCTGCGAAGTCGTGTCTCATGCGCTTCTGTCAGCGTCATACCGTTCATCCGGAAACTGAACTTTGTCTTAATGACGATCCACTCACTGTAGTTGAGACATATCGATTCTTAGGACTGGTTTTTGACACCCGATTGACTTGGCTACCTCACCTTCTTCAGCTTAAGCGGAAGTGGTGGCAGCACCTCAGTACTCTCCGCTGTCTGAGCAACACCAACTGGGATGCAGATCGCTGTACACTGCTGCAGCTCTACAGAGCCCTTGTTCAATCCAACCTTGACTATGGAAGTCTGGTTTACGGTTTGGCGGTGCCCTCAGCATTGCATTTACTCAACGCAGTGCACCACTGTGGCGTTCGCCTCGTGATAGGAGCTTTTAGAAAGAGTCTGGTGACAAGTGTCTTGTTGGAGGCCGGAGTCCCTCCATGCCGGTTATCTTGCACACATTCGTAGCTCTCCTGAGCATCCAAATTACCGTCTCCTTTTCCCACCCGTGTCAGTTTATCTCCCGCATCGACGGCCCAGGTCAGGGCTCATGATTGCGGTTCACATGCGATCCCTTCTTTTCAAACTGTAGTCTTTCCCTTTACCACCTCTACTTGAGATCCATTCACGTACACCTCGGCCGAAGCTTCGTTTGGACCTTTTGCATGGCCCTGAGGACTCCAATAACCCCACCACTCTCTGCTGTCACTTCCTCTTGATTCTTGACGTGTTCTGGGGCTCTGAAGTTGTTTACACCGACGGCTCGATGGCTGATGGTAATGTTGGCTTTGCCTATGTCCACAGAGGCCATATTGAACAGCATTCCTTGCCCTCTGGCTGCAGTGTATTTTCTGCAGAGCTTGTGGCCATATCTCGTGCACTTCGGTACATCCGTTCCTGTTCTGGTGAATCGTTTCTTCTCTGTTTGGACTCCCTGAGCAGCTTACAAGCTGTTGACCAGTGCTACCCTCACCATCGTTTGGCAGCAAACATCCAGGAGTTCATCTCTGCCCTGAAACAGTCCAGTCGTTCAGTGGTGTCTGTGTGGACCCCAGGACACATCGGCTTCGCAACAAACTTGCTGACATGCTGGCCAAACAGGCTACACCGAAACAGCTCCTGGAGATGGGCACCTCTGAAACTGACCTGCATTCTGTCCTACGCCGCAGGTATTTTTGGCTTCGGGAGATGGAGAGGCATAACAGTATGCACAACAAAGTGCGTGTCATTAAAGAGACACTGAATGTGTGGAATTCTCCCCTGCTTGCTTCTCGCAAGGAATCAGTTGTCCTTTGTCGACTCTGCATTGGCCATACGTGGCTCACACATGGTTACCTCCTCTGTCAAGAGGACCCACCTCACTGTTGCTGTGGCTCCCAAATTACAGTTGTCCACCTCTTGCTGGACTGCCCACTTTTAGCTGCTCTGCGGCAGACTTTTAACTTTCCCAGCACCCAACCTTTGGTGTTGGGCGACAATGCCTCAAAAGCAGCTTTAGTTTTACGTTTTATTCGTGAGGATGGGTTTTACCATTTGATTGTCCTCCACCCTAGGGCTCTTAGGATGGAGGTTTTAATGTGTTGCAGAGTGGCTGGCTTCTCTCTCTCTCTTAGCTTTCTTGTTTTTAATCTCCTCTCCCTGTTTCTAGCATCTCTCTGTGGTTTTCTTGTCCTGTTTTGTTGTTCTTCTGGTTCTTCCTTTCTCCTGTTATTATGCCGTATGTCTTCTTTGTTTTCTTCTTTCCCTTGGGTAATTCTTCTACTGGGAACAAGGGACTGATGACCTCGCAGTTTGGTCCCTTCCCTCCCCCCACTCCATCCCTTTTAAACCAAACAACCCTTTCATGACATTTTGTTGGCTTGTTTGTATTGTTATTATGAAAGGAATCACAGAGTGGTCTCATTGCACGCATTTTGTGTCGCACACTGACAGGAAAAAAATCTAAACATAATTAATATCCAGTAATGAAATTTCAAGAATATATTTGTCGAGATAACATGTTTAAGTGATTAACATTGCAAGATCATGAACATGAAATGCAGGTACATTAATAACCGATGTAATTGCCAAGATGTTGAATGCAAGCGTGCATGCATTGTGTTGTACAGATGCTGGATGTCACTTTGTAGGATGGAGTGCCATGTCTGTTGCATTTGTTCGGTCAGTACAGAGACAGTTAATGCTGTTCGTGAATGACACTGGAATTGTCATCCAATGCTGTCCCATATGTGTTGATTGGAGGCAATTATGGTGATTGAGCAGGCAAAGGAAATATGTGTGGACACTCTATAGATTACGTTATAGCGGTATGTGGGTGAATGTTCCTCTTGGGGGGGGGGGGGACCAACAATGGAATGCTGTTATGAATGGCAGCATAACAAGTCAAATTATCAGACTGACGTACATATTTTCAGTCAGGGCACATGGTATAACCATTGGAGTGCACCTGCCATCATATGAAATCGCACCCCACACGATAACTCCAGGTGTAGGTCCCATGTGCCTAATACACAGACAGGTTGGTTGCAAACCCTGTACTGGGCTGCTTCTAACCAACACTGGCACTGAGGCTGAACCAGCTTTCATCCCAAAACAAAAGAGGCCTCCACCCTACCCTCCAATAATCTCTCACTTGACACCACACAAGTCACAGATAGCAATGGTTTGGGGTCAGTGGATTACACGCTACAGGGCTTCTGGCTCGGAGCTGTCCTTGAAGTAACCAATTTGTAACAGTTTGGTGTGAATCTGTGGTGACAACTGCTGCTCAAATTGCTGCTGCAGAAGCTGTATGTTGCTCGGTAGAGCCATGTGGCTGTCCGGAGCCCAGTCTTTGTTTGACCAAACATTCTCCTGAATACAGTTGCCAGCAATTGTGTACAGTGGCTACATTCCTGCAAGTGTTCTGCATTATTGCAAAAGCAACGTCCAGTTTCTTGTAGCCCTTTTACATGTCCTTTGTCATCTTAAAGGCAGTCTTGACTAACATCATCTCACCACATTCAATCTCAAAGGTGACTATTGCTCACAAATGTTACAGCATGATTCCATACATCCTTAACAATATTCCAGAGACATTCCTTGCTGGATATATTAACTTTCCTGATACGTCTGTCCTCATCATCCCAGACCATTTCAATGGGATTACAATTGGGGCTTTGGGATGGCCATACCATATCACTCAGTACTTTCTGTTTTTCCTTTGATGCAGTGTAGCTCATACAGTATGCAGACTGATGTTCATTATCCTGTTGTAAGGTGAATCCTTTCTCTAATAAGCACAATCCACTTCGTATTGCATGATACTGATGTATGTGGTGGTACTGCTTCCGATCCATACTTCCTTGTATTTTCACAAGGTCGCCAACTCTATCTCCAGCAAAACATCCCCAAACTGTGTTTAACTGTAGGTAGAACACCCTGCTGGGCTACCGTTTCCCCTACAAATTGCCGAATAAATATTCTCCTTCCGGTTCCAAAAATCTCGAACTTCTATTCATTGGTGAATAACACCTTTGTCCACTCTTCCGATGTCCAAGTATGATGTTTTCTGGCCCATTCAAGTCTCTTCCGCTTATTTATTGGCCTTAGAAGGGGTTTTCTTGCTGTGGCACATCCTTTCAAGCTGGCTTCAGTTAGTCTCCTTTTTACTGTTGCAACAGATATTGTTGTCATGTTCATTTCTACCAATTCTGCACGAATTTGGGGCTCTGTTTTGATTCTATTTCTCTTACTGGTAATTATGATACATTTATCATCACTTTTAGTTGTTCTGGGTCGTGGAGCAATACTAGTTCTGTCCACACTTCAGTGTCACGAAGGAACTGACATGCAGGAACCACATGTTATGTACCGGAGCAATGCTTGCTGTTCACTGCCGATATCACATCACAACAGGGAACAAGTCAGGTGCACCAAATGCAGTGTCTGTCGGCAAATAGGTAAACAAACATATCAGATAGGTACATAATCTTTATGTACACAACATTGTTTGTTGGATACTATTGTATCTTGATGACCACAAACAAAAATCATGGCGTGTACAACTGTTGTACTATTCCTTTGCTTCCTCAACCGAATCCACAGTATTAGTCCTTATCTACAGAGAACTAGATGTCATTTATCGGGTGTATTGAAATTAATGAGCAGTATTGTACTTCTTGGTGTTGCGAATTTTTTTCTTTCAGTGTAGTAACTCATATGCAAACTGTTTTCCTCCTTTTTCGTGGGATGTACCATTTTTATTGACTGTTGGTAAGTTTGTATACATTTGCAATGGAAAGTTGTCCATAAATTCTTAATTTTTTCGTCTTTGCTCCCAAAGCACTACGACCATATTTTTTTGGCAAACTGTCCTAGGTTGTTATTTTTTAATCGATTATCTTCGTTGTCAGTCGTTCTATGTCCCACAGTTTACGTGAATTATGATAGTATTTTATTCAACTTCAGCAACTGTAGCCGTATATAATGAAATAATAAGCAACCAATTACATAAAAGAAATTTAATTTTTTTACCAGTTTTGGGAACTTAGTGTCCTTCTTAAGAAGGTTATGCCTATTGTATTATTTTCAATTGTTAATAATAAAATGCCATGGTCATGTAGTTCACTCACTTTATTATTGACACTCTCAAATAATGCGGTAGGTTTAACCTTCTGAAGAAGGGCACTAAGTGCCCGAAATTGATAAAAAATTGAATTTCTTTTACGCAACTTATTGCTTATTATTTCATTATAATTATGATAATCTTGAATAAATTGCTTTGTCAATCGTCCACTTCACATCACACGTGAAAGCTCCACAGTCTGGCGACAGCTGGTGATGAGGTGTAACACATTGTTTCTTGTTGGCGACTGGGTGGCTCGGACAGGCAACAATTTGCAAAGACTGTGCTGCAGTGCCACCTGAGGCTCGTTTTGTATCAGCCTAGTCAAATTGCTCCATGTAGCATGCACCATGCTGGATTGTTGCCTCAGTGCAATTGTGCTTTAAGCGTTGAACACAGCTCTTATCACAAGTGGAACTATTTTACATTAATCTTTTCCTCCTCGTAATATTTTTCCTGGTGATGTTAGGATATCAAGGTACTTGTAGACAACAATGTGAGGTTACGGCAGACGAGCGTGTAATAAGCACTGGAAGATGGAATTCTAATTCTGGAACTGCTCAAAATAATGATTCCAAGTTAATTTGTTGTAGGTTACAGTGTGTCTGCTTAATAGAAATTATGATTTAAGAAAGTTTTGTTGAAGTTGTTACATAGGTTCTTTTTGAAATGCAGATCACAAATTCCCTATGGCAACGGCAACTTCTGTACTGCTGCTGCTGCTGGTGGCGGCATGTCGGTGCCAGACGGAGTCCAGTTTTGAGGAGCCATTGCACAGCGATGTGGCTCTCTCAGAGCTGGAGCGTGAGGGGAGAGACCAGTACCAGCAGGCTGTGGAGAGGATATCCATGCCGCAGTCCGGGACCTGCTGGAAGCAAGCTGTTGCCGCCCTTCAAGGTGGCTGCCGGCAGCTCGACGAGAAGGTATGGCAGTCTGCTGGGGGTGACAGTTGGCAAAAGTGAACTTAACCAATAGTTGGACGGCAACAAATAAAGGTTGTGATGTTCCTGTTACCTGATAGGGTACCCTGTAAATTGTGGAAAGTGGACCTCTGATAGACACCTTTATAAATGGTGTCTGAGTAACAAGAGTTCAGTTTGTTTGGCATGCTGTTTACAGGAAATTTGCACCATCTCCGTTGGCACAGCTGTGTTTTGTGCTGAACTTATGTTTAAGAAGTTCCTAACCAGTGCAGACTAGGTCTGAAAGAGAACCCTCAATCTTTGTTGCTTCGTATTACCTACTGGACTGTGAACTCTCTCTGACAGGTTGTTTTTGTTAATATCCAGCAGAATTTTGCTCAGGTGTTGAGACTTTTCCTATTTCAGTTCTTTTATTTTCAGCATTAACATAACACAATTCATATATGAAAAAAATATCTTTGGTGAATAGTTTGTTGCTTTATTTCATAACTTCTTGATCATTTTGTTGGATAGGTACGATTTTGTAAGCTTATGATTTCAGATGGTTAACTCAAAATATCACGTTCGCAATTGCTTTTAATAATACAAATGGTGTGCTTTGAATATAATTGCAAAATAGTGCTTACCTTCTGTGCATCAAGATAACTTGCTTAAGAAATACTTCAGTGAATATTCATGAATTCTCTAGGGTTTATATTTTCAGCTGGGAAATGTGGGAATTTTCTCATCTGGGAAACCCCAGGAATTTTTTGGAACTCTGGGAATTTTTCATTGTTTCAGTGTACAGTTAAATTTCTGTAATTTTGACTGGCAAGAACTGGTACTCTAACAAAGAATTTAACTTGAGCTCACTAATGCAGAATAATACGATAGCAATAAAACATAAATGAGAGGAAAACACCTAAATAAAATTTAACAATGTAGGAAAGGATAGATTGCTACTTAACATATAGAAGACATATCAAGTTGCAGACAGGCACGATTAAAAGACACTCACATATAGCTTTTGGTCACAGCCTTCATCAGTAAACACACACACACACACACACACACACACACACACACACACACACACACACACACAATGGATGTGAGTGTCTTTTAATCGTGCCTGTCTGCGACTTGACGTGTCCTTTTATGGTAATTAGCAATCTATCTTTTCCTACATTGTTGATATTCCTACCTGGAGTTTCCATCATTTGAAAATAAAATTTAAGTTGCATAGAAAATGTGCCATGTACAACAAAAAAACACAGTGCACAAACAAGCATCTGCTGAGAGCAATATGTGTCAAAGGCTTTAGGACGAAGACAATGCATTACTTCGTAACTACAACTGCTTTCGATGAGCATGACATCACAACTGTTGACATTTCCAGCAGGTAGCGATAAAATATTGCAAATGATGGTTCAAGAAGGATTACTTTTGAAATACATTTCCTTTTACGCAAGATCAATTATGTTATGTGTGGGGATGTGCGATGAAGATTTCGGGCCCAGAAGCCCAGCTGTTTATGTCATTATTTAAAATTTGACTGCCACATTTGTGTTTGATATATGTCAAAAGTGACAAAGCTTCAAAGTTACTTTTCATATTTATTTTAGTTCTTTCTACTATATCATGCTACTAGTGTATGTATTGAGGAGGAGGAGGGGGGGGGGGCATGCCAAGTGTGGTCTCGCCACGCATGGGGGCTTGAATCGGCTGACAGTATGCACAGAGCAGCACTGACTGATCCTCACTATGTTCGTGCAGTTGTGCCCTCAGATCAGTTGTTCTGTCTTGTTCCGACTGGATTCACGAAGGGATTATTTCCATTATTGTTTAGAGGTTTATGATAAGCCATATTTTTTTTTTACTTTGATCGGTTTCATGTATTACTTGGTTACTACCCAACTGGCAATGAGTTTGGAGCGGTTTCTGCACATGCAGTCTTAAAGTATGGTTTCGTCAAGTTCGTCATTACGGAAGCCGTGCTACTGGTCCTGATTGAAGAACTTACTTTATAAGTGACCACTTTGTCGGCTTTCATTAACACACAAGGTACCATTCCACAAGTCCATCCACCCACTTTTCCTCCGTGTAATATTCAGCCAAGTATTGAGAGGGCCTGTCGGTATGACAGACTCCAATTTGTGCAAAGCCTTCTCTTGTGGATTCCACCTAAAATGTATCAATTACTGTGTCAGCTTGCCCCATTAAAAGAACTTGCACTTTTGATCACATGTGGGGTTTATTGTCCAACTACCATCGCAAAAGAACCAATGACGTAGCAGTGCGAGTTGAATTCTGTCATTGCCACAAGAAACCAAACAAGTCGTACAGGACCTGGGCAGCCGAATTTCACGGCATTATAAGTGCCAGTTTGTTACTGATGTGGACTCTATTGTGCGTGACACGAGTCAGTGTTCTCTGTTTCTGTCTTCTCGTTTCTGTTTTGTCCAGCACAAACATTTGGTGTGCCGTAAGCACTGGGCTACTTGTAATGCTTGCCAGGAGGAGGTGACATCGCTCTCTGTGTGTCGTTCACTGTAGGTCACTTAGAATGTGGACAGTGGTGTAACTCCAGTGCTTGTGACTTTCCCAAGTTGTGCGTTAAGTGTTTTCCACCAAGTGCTCCAGCTACAGGGTGACAAAGCTGGCGCAATGACGTTATTCAATCCTCAAACCTAAGCAAGTTTAGGCTTGCTGTCGTTGACACCAATCATGCAGAAGCTGGTAAGCTATAACAAACAGAACATTGCACCGATGGGACAATGTACAGTATTTGCCTCTTACAAGTGAGTAGTTTGTTTCATTACATTTTTATTGGTTGCTGATGCCAGTGTCGAGAACTTGATTGGGATGGATGGATTTCAGGCGCTTGGATTTTCTTTCACCGATGCTGTTCACTGTGTGTCTGATCAGGTACCGTATTCTCAATTGGAAACACTGTGTGAGGAGTTTTTGGACGTGTTATTCGGAAGGTATAGGGTGTGCTACAAATTTTTTTGCTCATATTTTTTTTGAAATCCACAGCTCGGCCTCGTTTTTGTCGTGGTCATCCTATTCCTGTCGCCCTGAGAGGTCAAGTGAAAGCAGAATTGTTTGGACTTCAATCTTAAGAGGTAGTGCAGTGTGTTATGGCTAGTAAATGGTTGTCTCTGCTGGCTGTAGTTCGGAAACTGTTACGGAAACTTTGCCTCTGTGATGATTTCGGAGTTACTGTCAACATGCAGTCAATCATAGATATGTATCCTACCCCACTCTAGGAGGAACTGTTGGAGAAAGTATCGAGTGGCCTGTACTTTCTAAAATTGATTTGCCTGAAGTGCATCTGCAATTCCTGTGGATAAAGAGTCTTGGCGGGTTCTGGTTTTGAATACTCCATTTGGCCTGTTTGGTTGCAAGTTAATTATCTGGAGATTGTTGTCACGGACTCTTCCATGGCCAGCCACGTGAAAAATTTGCTCACTTTGTTTTTGTCTTATGGTCCACAGACTTATGGTTTAATTTCGCAAAATCTCAGTGTTTTCAACCTTGTATTGTTTATTTCGGGTTTGAGGTCTCGTGGGATGGAATTTGCCCTCTGCCAGACCACATCTCTGCTGTTACATCTATATAGGTCTTGCCCCTTGCCCATGGAGCAGCTTCGGGCCTTCCAGTGAAGGTAGCCTACTACCATAAATTCCTGCTGGGGGCTGCTGCATTGGCTCAGCCATTGCATGCCTTGTTGTGCAAGAATGTACCTTTTTGCTGGAGCCCGGATTGTGAACGTGCTTTTCAGGTGTTTAAATCCAAAATACTCTTGGCATCTTGTTTAGCTATGTTCTCTCTGGATCAGCACATCTTTTTGGCAACTGATGCCTGACAGTATGGCCTTGGCCCTGTCTAGTGCACCAATATGTTGGTGGCTCTGAACAACCTGTTGCTTTTGGCTTCAAGTCTCTCTCCGTCTGGCCCAGAAGCTTTACTCTCAGGTGGAAAAAGAGGCTCTTGCCATAATCTATGCTCTTCAGGAATTTCAAGTTTTTGTGTGGCTCCAAGTTTCGATTTATTACTGGCTATAAACCCTTGGTTTCCTTGCCTGACAAGGCAGCACACTGCCTACAAAGCTGGGCACTGTTCTCGTCTTGCTACAATTATGAAACCTATTTTTGACCAACATCTAAACATGCCAGTGCAAATGCCTTGTTCCCGCCTTCCTGTAGGTCCTAATTCCCGATTTTGATAGTAAAGAATTGCTTTGCTTCCAACTTGATATTGAAATGCAGGCTGCAGTCTAGGGTTTCCCAATTACAAGCTTACACACAACAGCAGCTGTTGCCGTCAACAGCGTTCTCCGCCAGGTGGTTCGGTTTGTTCGACGGGGCTCACCAGATAAACTGCTGTGTCGGGCTTTGGACCACCTGTGCAACTATTTTTCCTGACAGTATCGCGTCTCTGTTTTTGACAGTGCTTTGCTGTTGCCCACAGAAGACCTCTCTCCCGGAGTACTCATTCCCTCCGTGTTATGGCACGAGGTTCTATGCCTTCTCCACCAGGGCCATAGGGAACTTTAGCACACTGAACTGTTAGCTAGGAGACATGTTTTTTGGCCAGGGATTGATTGTGAACTTATCAGTTTTGTCATGTCTTGTGAATAGTGTGCTGACAACAGGCAGTGCCCAGAGGGCATATCTGTCCCCCTGGCCAGCATGACGCCAGCCATGGGAATGCATTTATGTAGACTTTGCTTTCTTTAATTCCTATTGGCTTTTGGTTGTAGGTGCATTTTGTGTTTCCTTACATTTTCCAGTTGCTTAGTCATAAGCTGAAGTCACAATTTGTACGCTTTTGTTTTTTTTAATTGGTGGGTTGCCTTGTATCTTAGTTTCTGATAATGGGCCGCAGTTTGTTCCTCACGCCTTCAATTTTTTTGTTCCCATCACGGCATTCGTCATGTTACAGCTTCCCCACTCTACCCTCAATCAAACGGCAAGGCAAAATGACTAGTGCATACGTTCGAGTTCCAAACGAAAAAGTTTTTTGTGAATTCTTCACCGGATGACATACATCTCCATTTTCTGAGCAGTTATCGTTTCACACCTATCAGGAACTGGAGCCCAGCTGTGTTGCTTCATGGCCAGCAGCCTCACAGACTCCTCCACCTTCTTTAGCCTGCACTACACCTGTTGTGGTCGGGTTTTATATAGCTGCTTATCGCCAGTGTTGGCGCTAGGGGTTGGTAGTGGGCCCAAGTGATTGCCAGTCACTCTTGTCCGCTGCTGAGGGCACCATTGTTGTAATGTCCATACAGCCGACGACTGAAGGCACTCTACTTTGATCTGTTGGTGCCCCCTCGCTACTGGTTCATGGGTGCGTCCCCGTCATCGCGGCCTGCCCTCCACCTTGAGCCCGTCGTTGCCTGTTTTGGAGGTGCCCCTGTCCCATTGGCTGCCTCCTACATGTGCGGCGCTCTAGGGTTTGAGTTTCATGTTGCTGGGTGCTGGTACATCTCTGACCTTGGGTCTGTTGGTGCAGTCTGCTGTTCTGGTTGAGCCAACTCCACTGGCCCCCTTTCCATCATTGCCTCAGCCACTGTCGCCGGTGGGTCCTACCACTTCTCCTCTGTAGAGGGGTTTGCCTGCTGATGATGTGACAGAGATGGCAATATCATCATCCTCTCCAGTGCTGTTGTCAGGCACCACACATGCTCACTGCCCTCGGGCATGTTGGTATCTGCACACATTCTGGCCCTATGCTCCATTGTCCGCCCAGCACATCGTCCCATCCCTCCATTGGCAAAGGCTGCCATCGCTCCGGATCTGATCTGATGGATGTGTGTCTGACGGTTTCTGTCCGGCGCTGGGGCGCCCAGTTCGCATGGGGGAAAAGTGTGCTGTTCTTGTTACAAGAGCGTGTGAGTGTGGATGTGCTGAGTGTGGTGTTGCACACACGTGTGCTTGAATCGGCCGCCAACTGTATCAGTACTGGTCGGTTGCTAGAGGCCACCTGTAGGAGGCATGCATGCAGCCTGTAGAAGGCATGCATGCAGCGCAGTCACCTGTGTGCTGTTTGTCACTGAGTTGTGCACATATATGCGCTGAGCAGCACGGACTGACCCTCCCTATGTTCATCCAGTTGTATTGCTCACATCAGTTGTTCTGTGTCTTGTTATGTGTGGATTCACAAGGGACTTATTTCTGTTACTATTCAGAGTTTTATGACTAAAGTCACATTTGTGATACTTGGATCGGTTTTGTCTTACTTGGTTACTACACTTTCGTAGACTGCAAATTATGCAACAACAATGGCAAAAAGTATAATTATCCTTTAAGAAATGCGAAGTGAGTTCTTGAGCAATATCACACGTAATTGGCTTTTCTATGGAAAAGTCAAATTGCTCAACAGAACGTGTATTCATCCAGGTAGCTCACAAAATGTTTGGTTCACAGCAGTACACTTCGTTATTGTGCTTGTCAGACACTTCAAGCTGTGTTCTCAGGATCCTTCCTAACCACACCCTCGGAAATAAATAAATACAGGAAAAAATACTTTATGACCCGTATTTTAAGTGAAAGCTGTAGCTATACTATATATTAATTAAAACCATTAACTTTTTTTGTTTGTTTGTTCATGCTATTTAGCGGTGATGTTGTTACTGGCTGACATCAGGTGTTCTATGCTCTGAATACCTTCTGTCATTGGCTTATGAGATCACGTGACACAAGTTATGATTGGCTAACAAAATATATTGTGCACAAGTTGTTGTGCATTAAAGACCTTTCAAAAATGTGTTGTTGTTGTTTTTCCCTTCGCTCTCTCTCTCTCTCTCTCTCTCTCTCTCTCTCTTTTAATTACCTAAAGTTCCGGGAAATTCTACACCAGTGTATAAAATATTTACCAGTCAAATGATTGGCAAGTTTTACAGATACTTTTAAAAAGTTAACATTATGCATATCCTAAACTTATCCCATTTATTGATTGCCTACATTTTAATAGTACTAGAAGAAATAAATAAAAGAAATTGACTACATTAATTTTTATTTTCATTGCCGTTTTTGTTTAGTTACTCTGTTGAGTGTGGTATCCCAATTTTTAATTGTCATCGTCATCATCCTAACAGGACAGCAGTGAAACATACATATTCATTGTTAGAAACATTTGACAGTTTCTTGTGAGTATGTTGTAATTTCTGAGGTTGTGGTGATGGTGGGACCTGCGAACGCACTCCCCCCCCCCCTCCCCTTGAATAAATTGCAGAGTAGGGGTGGGGGAAGGTGACGTGCTGCTGTGAAAGTGAGCAGGACCATGGCGAAGACAGGACAGGGCTGCTAGGTGCAGAGTCAGCTGTGGTGAGGTGAGGAGAGATGTAGAAAAGCTAGTGTTGGTAGGAAAGATCCAGAACTGTGCATGTGCAAACTCTCGCTATAACACATCCTTTGTTCTAGTAACATCTGTACAACAATTGGCCATATTGTTGGCTTTGTAGGTTAGATAAAATGCTGGTCTTCCCAGTGAATAAACCATCATATGGGGTCTGCTGCTTGCTTGGTTTGGAACATATTATTTTATGTAACTTGGCAGCCACAGTTCCTTCCTGTCACCAATTATTGGTTAACATAAATGAGGGAAGCTGTGTGTGCCATCCATCTACAGATCTCGTGGACTGTTTATCATTTTAATGCTTTATGTATAATGTTTTCTTAATCCTCCAGCAGAAACCCAGTGTGCAGTATCCTCACAGACTGTACTTTTGTGTATAACACTGATATGGAAACATGGGCACTGCTGAGGTTGTGAATAGGTGTCAGTTGCATATACGCAAGTGCGCTCCATGCGTTTTCCTCATTTGTGAACTGGAAGTTGACAGGTAAACATTCGTTCTCTCTGTTGGGGTTTACTGCACCCCACCTTTCCATGCTTGTTGCCTGGATTTTGAACACTGCTGTGCCAGACGTAAGAAACACGTGCTTTGTAGATCTGTAATACTGTATCCTAATACATTATTACAACTTTCTCATGTAAATAACAGTTGTTGTTTTATAACTGGGCCACTGGTATTTGTCTGTATTATATTATAATTATTTAATTATAATGTATTGCTGTTTGCATATTATACAAGGTGTACAACTTTACTTCCACTGTTTTTTCCCCAACATTTGAGGCTTTAATGAAACAAATTGGTTACACATGTATCACTCAAAGTACTTTCCATTGCTGGTCACTACTTTCTTCCATCTTTCGGGCAGTGTACGAATCCCGCGTTGAAAAAATTTTTCATCTTTCGAAGCGATCCACGAATCGATCCAATTTGTGACTTCTTCATGAGATCGGAAGTGTTGGTCAGTCAGGCCATGCGCCATTGATGTAAACAGGTGATAGTCAGAGGGAGCAATGTCTGGAGAATACGACGAGTGGAGTAGGACTTCCCATTTTAATGTTTCCAAGTACGTTTGGACCTCTTTTGCAATGTGGGGTCGAGCATTATCATGCTGCAAAATCACTTTATCGTGCCTCTCGCTGTATTGCAGCCGTTTGTCTTTTAACCCTAGAAACACCAAGCATGGGCAAAATTTCCCCTTACATTTTTATTTTTTAAAAATGTCATGGCAAATATCCTATGTTTTTTGGGTCTTTTTCTCTTTGTCTGTTGCCTTATAATACACTATGCTGTATGTTTCTGCGGTTAAATTTTTATAATTGCAAGTACAAAATAAGAATTTTATGCCCAAGGGCACATTTTGCCCAGGGTTCATACTCCATGCGACCATAATTCTTATCATCTTCCCTACAACCACCAAGCTTGGGCAAAATTTGCCCGTACGTTTTTCTTTCTTTTATTCAGTTGGCAACCTCGAACATGAGTTTTACAGTGGTTTGTTGAGTGTCTAATTGTTGAGTTTCACTATCATTGTTGATTTTAGACTTGCCATTATTACTATTAGCAGTTTGTCACAGTAGAACGACACCTTTATTGTGAAGTAGATTTTGTAAGATGAGTTATAGAGGCTTGAACGACGCAGAAGTTCTTGCAGAACTGTTACTCGACGACGAATTATCAGATTTAAGTGATTTTGAGTCAGATCATACAGAAGTAGAAAAGGATTCCAGTGAAGACGTGGAAGACAATGAAAAAGAAACAAACCATGCAGGTAATGCTCCAAATAGATATGTTACAAGTTCTGGAAGAGTGCATCTTTGCTGAAGCTCCGAGACATAGTAAAAGGGATTTTGGTAACATCGTCTGTGAATATGGATTGGGGGTAAGAAATGAAAGAGGAAGCCACCTGGTAGAATTTTGCACAGAGCATAACTTAATCATAGCCAACACTTGGTTCAAGAATCATGAAAGAAGGTTGTACACATGGAAGAAGCCTGGAGATACTGACAGGTTTCAGATAGATTATATAATGGTAAGATAGAGATTTAGGAGCCAGATTTTAAATTGTAAGACATTTCCAGGGGCAGATGTGGACTCTGACCACAATCTATTGGTTATGAACTGTAGATTAAAACTGAAGAAACTGCAAAAATGTGGGAATTTAAAGAGATGGGACCTGGATAAACTGACTAAACCAGAGGTTGTACAGAGTTTCAGGGAGAGCATAAGGAACAATTGACAAGAATGGGGGAACAAAATACAGTAGAAGAAGAATAGGTAGCTTTGAGGGATGAAGAAGTGAAGGCAGCAGAGGATCAAGTAGGTAAAAAGACCAGGGCTAGTAGAAATCCTTGGGTGACAGAAGAAATATTGAATTTAAATGATGAAAGGAGAAAATATAAAAATGCAGTAAATGAAGCAGGCAAAAAGGAACACAAATGTCTCAAAAATGAGATCGACAGGAAGTGCAAAATGGCTAAGCAGGCATGGCTAGAGGACAAATGTAAGGATGTAGAGGCATATCTCACTAGGGGTAAGATAGATACTTCCTACAGGAAAATTAAAGAGACCTTTGGAGAAAAGAGAACCACTTGTATGAATATCAAGAGCTCAGATGGAAACCCAGTTCTAAGCAAAGAAGGGAAAGCAGAAAGGTGGAAGGAGTATATAAAGGGTCTATATAAGGGCGATGTTCTTGAGGACAATATTATAGAAAAGCAAGAGGATGTAGCTGAAGATGAAATGGGAGATACGATACTGTGTGAAGAGTTTGACAGAGCACTGAAGGACCCGAGTTGAAACAAGGAGTAGACAACATTCCATCAGAACTACTGACAGCCTTGGAAGAGCCAGTCCTGACAAAACTCTACCATCTGGTGAGCAAAACGCATGAGACAGGCGAAATACCCTCAGACTTCAAGAAGAATATAATAATTCCAATCCCAAAGAAAGCAGATGTTGACAGATGTGAAAATTACTTAACTATCAGGTTAATAAGTCACGGCTGCAAAATACTAATGCGAATCCTTTGCAGACGAATGGAAAAACTGGTAGAAGTCGACCTCGGCGAAGATCACTTTGGATTCCGTAGAAATATTGGAACACGTGAGGCAATACTGATCCTACGACTTATCTTAGAAGCTAGATTAAGAAAAGGCAAACCTACGTTTCTAGCATTTGTAGACTTAGAGAAAGCTTTTGACAATGTTGACTGGAATACTCTCTTTCAAATTCTGAAGATGGCAGGGGTAAAATACAGGGAGCGAAAGGCTATTTACAATTTGTACAGAAATCAGATGGCAGTTATAAGAGTCGAGAGACATGAAAGGGAAGCAGTGGTTGGGAAGGGAGTGAGACAATGTTGTAGTCTCTCCCCAATGTTATTCAATCTGTATGTTGAGCAAGCAATAAAGGAAACAAAAGAAAAATTCGGAGTACGTATTAAAATCCATGGAGAAGAAATAAAAACTTCAAGGTTTGCCGATGACATTGTAATTCTGTCAGAGACAGCAAAGGACTTGGACAGTGTCTTGAAAGGAGGGTATAAGATGAACATCAACAAAAGCAGAACGAGGATAATGGAATGTAGTCGAATTAACTTGGGTGATGCTGAAGGAATTAGATTAGAGAATGAGACACTTAAAGTAGTAAAGGAGTTTTGCTATTTGGGGAGCAAAATAACTGATGATGGTTGAAGTAGAGAGGATATAAAATGTAGACTGGCAATGGCAAGGAAAGCGTTTCTGAAGAAGAGAAATTTGTTAACATCAAGTATAGGTTTAAGTGTCAGGAAGTCATTTCTGAATGTATTTGTATGGAGTGTAGTTACTATAATCGGACCAGATAATATTGTGAATCATGTACCGTCAAGAGCAATGTTCTTCATTAATGGATTAAAGTATGGAAGTGAAATGTGGATGATAAATAGTTTAGACAAGAAGAGAATAGAAGCTTTCCAAATGTGGTGCTACAGAAGAATGCTGAAGATTAGATGGGTAGATCACGTAAGTAATGAGGAGGTATTAAATAGAATTGGGGAGAAGAGGAGTTTGTGGCACAACTTGACTAGAAGAAGGGATTGGTTGGTAGGACATGTTCTGAGTCATCAAGGGATCACGAATTTAGTATTGGAGGGTAAAAATCGTAGAGGGAGACCAAGAGATGAATACACTAAGCAGATTCAGAAAGATGTAGGCTGCAGTACGTACTGGGAAATGAAGCAGCTTGCACAGGATAGAGTAGCATGGAGAGCTGCATAAAACCAGTCTCAGGACTGAAGACTACAACAACAACAACAGTAGTCCGTGAACGTCAAGGAATAACCAGTGCTGGGAAAGTAACAAGCAAATGTGAATCATTTTAAAAAAAATTTCACTCCTGCATTAGTACGGAAAATACTTGACCATACAAATGAAGAAGCTGAAAGAGAAAACATATCTCCCATTAGCGATTCTGAAATATATGCATTGATGGGAATTTTAATTCTAATGGGAGTTTACCAGGACATAATATTTCTTTATCTGATTTATGGTCAAATTTATTGGGAAGAATTTATAGAGATGCTATGGGTAAGACAGTAGCATATCAGCTATTGAAAATTGTGTGGTGTCGCCGCCAGACACCACACTTGCTGGGTGGTAGCCTTTAAATCGGCCGTGGTCCGTTAGTATACGTCGGACCCGCGTGTCACCACTATCAGTGATTGCAGACCGAGCGCTGCCGCACGGCAGGTCTAGTCTAGAGAGACTCCCTAGCACTCGCCCCAGTTGTACAGCCGACTTTGCTAGCAATGGTTCACTGTCTACATACATTCTCATTTGCGGAGACGACCGTTTAGCATAGCCTTCAGCTACGTCATTTGCTACGACCTAGCAAGGCACCATATTCAGTTACTATAATCGGACCAGATAATATTGTGAATCATGTACCGTCAAGGGCGACGTTCCTCATTAATGGATTAAAGTTAAGTATCAAACTAATTACGTCCGCTTTCTGAATTCTAATTCCTTGTCATGTTCCAGACCTCATGTCAGTATAGTTCTTCCCTCCTCACGCCAGCCTGCGTGAGCTAAAACGCGTGCGTTTCGGCCTCCTCTAGTAACACGGTGTTGGCTCTTCTGCCAACACAACAAATTCTTCACTTTGATGATAAAGGCACTAGGTCAGAAAGACATGTACGTGACAAATTTGCGCCGCTGCGTGAAGTATTTGTAATATTGAATGGAATATTCCCTTGGTACTTTAGAAATGGACCTGACAGTACAATCGATGAAGAAATGTTGTGTCTTTTCAGAGGTCGTTGCCCTTTCAAAGTTTTCCTCAAAGACAAACCTGGAAAATATGGAATATTAGTCAGAATTCTTTGTAGTGCAACTGATACATAATAAAAATGGAAGTGTATGCCGGAAAAGACAGTAGACCTGCCAGTGAACGAGGTCCTCTTGAGATTGTGAAGAGACTGGTGGAGCCAATAAAGAATACAGGCTACACTGTCACAACTGACCGCTTCTACACTTCTGTGGAGTTGGCGGACATTCTCTATCAAGACTACAAACTTACATTGGTTGGGACACTCAAATCAAACAGAAAACATGTACCGCAGGAACTTAAGACGACAGCCGGCAGAGAGCCGTATTCCTCCACATTCGCACTCACAGACCCATCTTCTAAGAAGCCTCCAGTAAACATTGTTTCTTACATCACAAAGGAAAAACCAAAGAAAAATCTGTTGATGTTGTCTACACAAGGAGGAGAAGTTGATACACCAAAAAAGAAAACACACATAAACCTGTAGTATAATTCCACTAAGGGAGGAGTGGATGCCGTAGATCAAATGGATAGGACATACTCTACAAAAAGGGGTACGAGAAGGTGACCACTGTCAATGTTCTACAGCCTGCTTGATATGGCTGCAGTTAACTCATACACACTGTTCAAGATGAATGCGCCTAAATGGAATGAATGAAAATCAAACGCCAGAAAATTGTATCTCCATGAATTAGGCCATGAACTTTTGAAACCATTCGTAAAAGAGCGAGCCATGGATTTGAAAGGACTCCAGTTGCCTGTTATTTGTGCGATGGGAGAGATCCTAGGAAAGAAACTAGAGGTAAACAAAATTGCTCCAAATGAAGAACCGACTAGGAAAGTAAGGTGCTACTTATGCTTGAAGAATGCAAGTAACCAGAGAGCAAGAGACTTCACAAAAACCAACTTAACACGTGGAAGCTGTGGGCGCCGTCTGTGTAAGACTCATTCAGAATCAACTATTTTGTGTGCAGGAGGTAAATGTCACCTCTAAGTGAAAATATTCTCTCCCAGTGAAAAGTGTTTTCTGAGAGTATTCAATGTACAATAACAGATATTTTAGCAAGTCTTTTCATTTCTGTTTTTGAAAATTTCTCTCTGTGACAAAGCTGAATTATTCATTTAATAGAACAAAGAGTGCATAAAAACTTTAGACAGCCTTTGTATTCAATTACAGACCTTCTTATCTTGTTTACACAAACTTTCATTGACCAAGATTTGACTATTCTTGGTTGTTATATTCACCCTATCAGTGTTAAGAAATTAAGCTTTCAGTTATGTTGTCACTATTTCCTGTTAAACTAATATCTCAATGGATACATAGTTATATAAAATAAATACATATTACAACAAATTACAAGATTTACAACTTATTGTAACACGGGCAAAATTTGCCCTTGGTTGGTGCTCCGTGTAATCTAAAATACCTAGGTGTTTCTAGGGTTAATGCTCTGCACAGGCACATTAATTGTGTTCGATAACAAGGTCCTGTGATTGTTTCACTTGGTTTTAACACCTCATAGTACACGATGCCAAGCTGGTCCCACCAAATGCAGAGCATGATCTTGGAGCCGTGAATATTCGGTTTGGCCATTGACATGGAAGCATGGCCGGGATATCCCATTGATTTTTTTTGTTCAGGGTTATCGTCCCCGGTCACAATGCGATGCAGAAATACCTTCTGTTTCTTCCTCTGAAGCATCTGTTCACGAACACACAAACTCCGTTCAATGTCTCTTTGGTTTCAGTTCACGCGGGACCCAAGTTCCTTCTTTATGAATGATGTCCATAGCCTTGAGACATTTTGAAATGGCTTGTTATGTCACTCCCACTAATCGTGCCTATTCTTCTTGAGTTTGATGCGAGTCTTCACTCAGCAATTCTGCATCTTTGAAAACATTCTCTCTTCCACTACTGTGCCGGACTACAATGTTAAAATCACCATTCTTGAAGCATTGAAACCACTCAAGACACGTTCTTTCACTGAAAGCGTCCTTACCATATGTACTTGAGAGCATTTGATGAGACTCAGCCGCTGGTTTCTTCACATTGAAACAAAATAGTAACACCTCCCACAAATTAATGCAGACACAAATCGACTAATTTTTGAATGAGGTCCAAACTAACTGCCTGATATCTGTGATCTGTTTCTTTTGACCGCTATTTACTGTTGTTGCCACCTATCGGCAGATGGCAAAAGGAAAGTTGTACACCTTGTATCATATTGTAGATGTCATTATACGAATGGGAAAGTGCTAGGCTGAAGGAGCTACTGCAAAATTTGGAGAAAGAGGAGGAGGAAGCAGCCAAGAATGTGGAAGATCACCAACTGCACCAACCACTACCTGTTAATGATAGGGGTGAGGAGAGAGTGAACAAGACACTCAAATGAGGACAGCCATTTCAAATGTGACGACTTCTGTCTTGGAAAGGATGGTGTCACCAAGTGGCCCTCCAGGGGGCCCACAACTCTTTTGTGGATACGTGCATGGCAAGCTCAGGACCCCGAGCTCATGCAGGTCTCTTTCCTTTCCGGGCTGCATACCTCCCCTTTCCCTTTCCCTTCCCCTTCCCCTTCTCCCTCTGTTTGGGAATATGTTTAGCGCCTAGCTCCTGAGACAGATACTTGTGAACAAATGAACTGGTTCTCTTCTTTTATCTCTACAATGTCAAGTATCTGTCCTTACTTTGTCCTGCTCTTTCCTTGATTCTTCTCTTTACCTTCTTCTCCATTGCGGCATTTGAGAATTCTTCTCTTCTTTCCTTTTCCTTGTTCCTCCCTTTTTCTTTCTTTCCTTCCCATACATGTCTGAAGGCCGAACCATGCGTAGCTGGTGATGGATTTAGGCAATAATTCCCCGCCATAGATAGACAAGTAGCACACGTACATACGCCCTGGTAAAGGCCAAGCCCAGGGAGGGGTGATTACCTGAGCTGGTTCCTCTCTTTTTCTTTCTTTCCTTCCCATACATGTCTGAAGGCCGAACCACGCGTAGCTGGTGATGGATTTAGGCAATAATTCCCCGCCATAGATAGACAAGTAGCACACGTACATACGCCCTGGTAAAGGCCAAGCCCAGGGAGGGGTGATTACCTGAGCTGGTACCTTCCAAAGGTGCCAATTGGTCCCTCCGTCCGTTTCTCGGAAGGTGTGACCTGAAGTGCGCACCTGTGGCGGGGGGTGCCCTCAGAGAGGGCCCCCACTGGACAGGAGCACGCCATCGGAGACGCCGGTAATCGTGGAGGATACTTCCGCAATCGTTTTTTCTGCTTCTACAACTTCTGCCCACAAGAGAAAGCTAGATGAATCTCAGCCACAGAAAATTCTTCCATCAGTGCCAAAGTTCCTAGTTGTTTCTCAGTTTGACAAAGATCTAGACTTCTCAACAGTAAAGCCTTTCATTGTTCAGAAAGTTGTCGACACAATTGCAGGTCCTGTAAAATCTTGTTCCCGGTTATGAAATGGCACCTTGTTGTTAGAAACAGACGGTGCCCTCCAGGCACAAAAATTGCTTTGAACTACACTGCTACACACTTTCCCTGCCCGGGTGGAAGCGCATTGTACTTTAATTTCTTCACGCAGGGTGGTTTATTATACAAGATCACTCAATGGATTATCGAATGAGGGCATTCAGAAAGACCTGTCTGATCAGGAAGTAATGGCTGTACATTGAGTAATGAAATGAGTTCAAAAGGAATTGGTACCGACCTGCAATCTCTTCTTGACGTTTGACAGACTTCAACTTCCATCAAACTTTAAAGCGGGCTGTGAGATAATTTCAGTTCACCCTTACATCCCCCACCCTAAGTGTTGCTATCAGTGTCAGAGGTTTAATCATACCAGCCAGTCGTGTTCCAGTATGACCAAATGCGTTACCTGTGGCAAGGATGCCCAGGAGGGTGGGTTCACCCCCATCCCCTCATTGCATCAACTGTGTGGGCGACCACGCTGATTCCTCTAGATATTTCCCTATTTTTAAAGATGAACGAATTATTCAGGAAATCTGAGTGACGGAAAAGTAGAAAGCCCACTGTGCACCTGATGGGTAAATACTGCGCTATCCTCACCTCTCCTTGACCTACTAAAGAGGTCTTCGTACATCCATATTTGAATTGGATGATGGTGGGACATCAGCTGGTATAATTTTTATTAAAAATGAAACTCGTCCAGCTGTACTTAAGATTTCATATTTACTGCCCACCATCCATGTGGAGCACGTATTGGTCTCACCGCGGACTTCTTATACTCAGCTGCACACAATTGATATCATCAAAGTGTACGGGCCTGAAGATGGTGTTGATGCAATGTCTAAACTAGTAGCCAAATAAATATGAAATCTTAAGCAGAGGATGCCACATCTATTTACAATGACTGCTCCAAGACCAACTTTGGTGTCGGGAGTGCCTATATTATTGACGACACCGCTGTCAGATTTTGGCTTTCTGACCAGTGTTCGGTATTTATTGCGGAGCTTTACGCTGTTCTCCATACTGTCCAATACATGCGTCGCCATCAGGGGATACAGTATATTATATGCGTGGATTCACTCAGCTCTCTTCTCAACTTCCAAGCTCTGTATCCTGTCCATACTTGGGTTCACTGGATTCAGCACTGCCTCCACATGCTCCACTTGGAATGATGAACGAATTATTCAGGAAATCTGAGTGACGGAAAAGTAGAAAGCCCACTGTGCACCTGATGGGTAAATACTGCGCTATCCTCACCTCTCCTTGACCTACTAAAGAGGTCTTCGTACATCCATATTTGAATTGGATGATGGTGGGACATCAGCTGGTATAATTTTTATTAAAAATGAAACTCGTCCAGCTGTACTTAAGATTTCATATTTACTGCCCACCATCCATGTGGGGCACGTATTGGTCTCACCGCGGACTTCTTATACTCAGCTGCACACAATTGATATCATCAAAGTGTACGGGCCTGAAGATGGTGTTGATGCAATGTCTAAACTAGTAGCCAAATAAATATGAAATCTTAAGCAGAGGATGCCACATCTATTTACAATGACTGCTCCAAGACCAACTTTGGTGTCGGGAGTGCCTATATTATTGACGACACCGCTGTCAGATTTTGGCTTTCTGACCAGTGTTCGGTATTTATTGCGGAGCTTTACGCTGTTCTCCATACTGTCCAATACATGCGTCGCCATCAGGGGATACAGTATATTATATGCGTGGATTCACTCAGCTCTCTTCTCAACTTCCAAGCTCTGTATCCTGTCCATACTTGGGTTCACTGGATTCAGCACTGCCTCCACATGCTCCACTTGGAATGATGAACGAATTATTCAGGAAATCTGAGTGACGGAAAAGTAGAAAGCCCACTGTGCACCTGATGGGTAAATACTGCGCTATCCTCACCTCTCCTTGACCTACTAAAGAGGTCTTCGTACATCCATATTTGAATTGGATGATGGTGGGACATCAGCTGGTATAATTTTTATTAAAAATGAAACTCGTCCAGCTGTACTTAAGATTTCATATTTACTGCCCACCATCCATGTGGAGCACGTATTGGTCTCACCGCGGACTTCTTATACTCAGCTGCACACAATTGATATCATCAAAGTGTACGGGCCTGAAGATGGTGTTGATGCAATGTCTAAACTAGTAGCCAAATAAATATGAAATCTTAAGCAGAGGATGCCACATCTATTTACAATGACTGCTCCAAGACCAACTTTGGTGTCGGGAGTGCCTATATTATTGACGACACCGCTGTCAGATTTTGGCTTTCTGACCAGTGTTCGGTATTTATTGCGGAGCTTTACGCTGTTCTCCATACTGTCCAATACATGCGTCGCCATCAGGGGATACAGTATATTATATGCGTGGATTCACTCAGCTCTCTTCTCAACTTCCAAGCTCTGTATCCTGTCCATACTTGGGTTCACTGGATTCAGCACTGCCTCCACATGCTCCACTTGGAATGGCATCTCTGTGGCATTCCTCTGGGTCCCAGGGAATGTTGGTATACGTGGAAACAAGGCAGCCAATATAGTGGCAAAGGCTGCTTGCTGTCTCTCTTCCTCGGCTGCTATTCGCATGGTTCTCTTTGCTGATGTTTTATATTGATGTGTTGCTCTTTTATGGCACACACATTGGTCTGCACTTCAAGATAATAAATTGCGAGACATAAAGCCTCTTGCCTGTGCTTGGACCTCTTCCATCCGGCCTCGTTGTCGGGAGGAGGTAATTCTAATTAGACTCCATATGGAGCACTGCCTTTTTAGCTATCGACATCTTTTAAGTGGTGATCCTCCCCCACTTTGTCCCCACTGCTCTCAATCATGGACGGTGAGTCATCTTTTACTTCAGTGCCCCTTTTTTAATCCACTACATGCTCTTTTGCAGCAGTTGTTTGATATATCTTCACTTTTAGCAGATGATGCGTACTCAGCCAGTTGCGTCCTTGAATTTATAAACTTTTGGGGAAAACAATACGCCCCCTTCAATAGCACTTTCCTAAGATTTCCTTTCGTTTTTAGTTTCTCTCTTTCTTGAGTTTCGCTCCCATTGCTGCTGATTTAAATTCCTGTCTTTATCTTTCACTAAGCCACAGAATGGACACTTATGACCGTAGCTGTTTTGCACCCTAATCATAATAATTAATAATAATAATAAACAACAAAGGAGGGGGGTTACCAAGTGGGTGAAGAATCCTCCAGGCCCGCAGAAGGTTAAGATCGGATCTTGGAACATCATCAGAGAAGCTCCTGGACCACAGAGAAACGCAAAGAATGCAAAGACTCCCAAGGAAGCCCTTAGTCTTTCTGTTACACCAGAGATTGGCCAGATCATCATCATCAACTGCACCAACAAGAAGAAAGACCAAAAACTACAAGACCAGGACAGATAGCCTGTACAGGATGATGGGATGATGGACAAACCTGTGGCCATGGCTCTCCTCAGGCTTCTCTGTCTAATGTGTTTGGATCCGTAGCTGGACGAATGAACCTGGCAAGCTTCTGGGTCACCAATGAGACTGGTGTTGAGATATTCCCCCTGATGGTGGCCATGACTTGAGTTGGATTCCTCCTGCATTGTCTCATCTTTGATGATCTCTGTACCTGACTGGCATAGTGTGCCCAAGATAAACTTTGTCCAATCCCTGAAGCCTTCAACTAGTTCAGCAAGAACTGCCAGAACAGTACATCCTCGGTAGCAGTGTAACTCTCGACGAGAAACGGAAGAGTTCCTGGGCCAATGCTGTTTCATTCAATACATCCCACCAAAGTGAGCCAAGTACGGCATAAAGATCTTCATCATGTGCAACTTTGAGGTTTTCTACACATGCTGCAAAGTGGTGTGCATTGGAAAGCAACCTGACGGAGCTTTCCAAAACAGCAACTCCCCATCTGATGTGACTGAACACCTCAGGGCCAAGATATTTGGATTGGGAAGAAACCTAACGATGGACAACTGGTACACCATTGTTCCGCTGGCCATTACACTCCTACCAAGCACAAGATGAGCCTGGTTGGAACAGTTAGGAAAAACAAAAAAGAAATCCCTAAGGTATTCACTCAGACCACTATCTGCCCAGTCTGCAGCAGCATGTTCGGATTCAGAACCAGATTACCTTGGCGTCCTACATTCCAAAAAAGGAGGAGGTCGTGATTCTTCTCTCCAACTTCCACCCTAAGGCTTATATTGACAAATTGACTGGGGACAAGAAGCAGCCTGAGGTGATCACCTATTACAGTAAGACCAAAGTATCAACACCGTCGATCAGTTGTGCAGAACTTTCGGCGTGAGCTGAACTTGCAGAAGATGGCCACTCGGATCTTCTTCTTGCTACTCAGTATCGCTGGAATCAATGCGCAAGTGATCTACTTCTGCAACTCGCCTCAGGCAATCCTTACATGTCCACAGTTCCTCAAAACCCTCGCCCTCACCCTTCTTTGAGGTTAGCTTTACAAACGTGAGCAGGCATTCAGACACCTTCCTAAACTGTTGCAACAGCACCTCAAAAACTTCGTTCCTATTTCCAGCAGCCAAGTTGTGGCACCTCCTCTGCCAAAAAATGTGAAGAAGAATTCAAGGTGCGGGTTGTGAGGCTGCAAGGAGGACAGAAAGGAGAACTACGCATGTCAAGCTTGCGACCAGTACATTTGTCGTGCCAAACATGTGACCTCCCTTTGTCCCGACTGCGTTCCTGAAGCTGAAGCTGAAGCACCTGCTACCTGACAGGCACAGATATAGAACTCAGATATTTGATGCATGCTGGGTTCACTATGTAAGCACTAATTTGTTCATTGTCAAATGTTATAAAGATAAAGAAGTTGCTCATTGTGAAATGTTATAAAGTTGTAATAAAGAGTGAAAAAGAAATGAAATGTAAAACAACAAAGTAGCAGAGGTCGTATACAGAAAATCAATAAGGCAGGATATTTTAGGCATTGGGATGTAGTGCTCCTCACCTTTGTGTTGGTGGTATGGAATCCACCTTTCTAACAGTGAGGTAAGGCAGGGATTGGGGATCAGCCCAGCAGTTGTCAAAACAGTGTGGAGAGCTGCCCTAAAGTGTGCCAGATTTAAGATTACAGATTCAATCTTTGTCCAGCTCGTCTCTGTCTCGCAAGCTAGTGCGCTGTGATTTAAGCTGTAAGAGTATGTATGCAGACTAAATGACTTGAGATAATTTAACACTAGCAATACCAACACATTTTCCAAAACTTGTAATACTAAGGTTAGGGTACTTCACGCCCACCACCCAAAAAAATAAATAAATAAAAATAAAAATTAAATTAAATTTTGATAACTATTGTTAAATTTTATTAACTACATACTTTTTAAATAGTTGCTGATGCATAAGTAGAGTGCAGAATCTGAAAATATCTGTCAGCACAATTTTAGCAATACCCATGCATTTTCTGTAATGTGCACACTGAGAAGAAGGTACTTTGTAAACGAAAAAAAAAAAAAGAAAAGAAAAAAAAACTTTAAATGTTGGTGCCTTTTATTCACAACATATGTTTTAAAGATACATAGATGTGTAAGAAGTGTCCTGAACCTGAAATATGAATGATATACTCACTACTAAGACATAAATTTTTGGGTTAAGGTTTATAGAAAAATTGAAAACAATTATGGAATCTGGTATGATAAATCATTAATAACAACAATTATCTTTTCGGAAAATTTTGAAATATAAAGTAAATGACTAAACTACACTATTTTTGAAAGGTAGGCGTAAAATACCTTCTCCCTTGATATTGCAAAGGTTAATTGTATACCAATTTGGGGAGGGGGACTTCGAAGTTGGGCTGGAGTTGAAGGAAGACCTTGCCACAATATCTAACCAGTTTTTTGAGAAAAGGGCTGGCTGCAGTAAAATGTTCATTGTGCTCAGTTAGTGGAAGAAATCTGACAGGCTACATGACTTTCCACTCTCCATGCTCTTAATCAGTTTTTAAACAACTGCATCTTCAATAACTGCAATCAGAGATTGTACTGCCAGCCTGTATCTGTACTTTGAAACATTCTCAATGCCCCTCTCCATTTCACCCATGTGTCTGTGGAAAAAACTGCCCATAAACTTACATCTGATCCAAAGCTGTGCTGCATTCAAGCTTCTTGTGCTAACATTTTCTCAGCTTCCATATCAGCACATCACAACTTCCCCCCCCCCCTTTTTTTCAATTTATATAATTACTAAAGTAATGGAGCATAGATATTACATTAATATCCATCCTGTTAACATCAAATTTTTACTGAATGATTATTGGGGCTGAGAGACACAGTAAAAGCAACAAATTAATAAAATCTGTTGTAGTAATTACTTGATTTAGAGAAAATTAGAAAATAATACAGTACAGTTAGAAGCTATAGAAGTAGAAAGGGATTATTGTTATCATTGTTGTTGTTGTTGTTGTTGTTGTTGTTGCTACTTATGTGCTGTGCAAATTGCTTTGAGACCTGCAAACAGATTTTCTGAGGATTCCTGCTTACATGCAAGTGATTACCCAGAAGCCCTAATCTTGCCAGACAAATAAACAAATAGAGAATTACAGAAATTGTTGATTCCTGTATTTTAATAATTGATATTCATTCTGGGCTTAAATGAAGCTGCATTTAAGATTGTTCCTTCAAGATGACCTTAGGAAAAAGTTAAATAAATTAAAAAACAACCAGTGTTCATCAGGTAATTATAATGGAGTATGTTCTGTTCTACATTTGAGACTTTAATAGTTCAAAGGCTTTTATGTTCATGAGATGGTAATCGTTGTAAAATTTCCAGAGATCAAATCGGTAAAGAATGATTTGATATTTCTATTCTCGTATCTAGTAAGCATAGCACAGTGTAGTAGATCCGTGTGAATTTGGCAATACAAAAATAACATGTTGGCTTCACTGGTCCCCAGAAAGTGTTTGCAAACTCCATTGAGTTGGGGGAATTAGCAATATGTGGTGTTATGTCATGCAAAACATGCAGTTCAAGTTTCAGATTTTAATTGAGCAAGGTTAAAAAATTAAATTTCATTGGGTCACTACAACATGATAAGTACATAAATACAGAGTATATAAAGGAAATCCCTGTGTTCAAGAAACTAAGCATACCTCTTTTGTGCTACTTGAGAACTGTCTAATGACTACAGCAACATTTTGTTAATACTGTTCTGATATGTGAAACTTGTTTGGTACACACACTTTCATTCCTCAATGCCTTCAAGATATTTTCAGGCAGGTCAGTTACAGCACAAGTAATATGGTGCCAATGCGAGCCATCAGACAGCTGTTAAGTTAACTCATGGTCTTCATGTAAACGTACATTTAACAAGCCACATATTCTTACCCTGAGCCACACCAAATCTTCTCATTTATATGGTTTGTGATTGATGAAATAAACAACATTTATAAAGAACACCAAACGCAAGTCAAGAATGATCTTAATGTTGTTCACACGTTCTGAAATTGGTGTTCAGAAAAGTATGCAGAGCTGTGACACATGCATTTTCTTTGTAGAATTATAGTAGTTGAAGGCAGTTATTGAAAAAAAAAGTTTAATTTTAAAGTAAACTAGTTTTCTTCCAATAAACTACCCCTATCCTGTGCAGTGCAGGGTGTGGCTGTTAAATCTGGACAAATTTAGATTTGAATTTCGTGCCACATTGTGATTGGTGTTCTTGAAAGCCATAGGCATCTAGTAAACACTCAGAACCTCAAAATGGCTGAGGTGTTATGGAAAAGTGTAGTGTACAACCAAAGAGTTGCGATTATCAATTCTTCACACTGGGCATTCGCCCACTGAAGTAGTTAAATTTTTCAAGTACCTGAGATCAACTGTTTACGATATTGTGGCCAAGTATAATGCTTTGGATAAGTGTGGGGAAGGTTTCGCTAACCCGTCGAGGAAACCTCGTTTGAGGAAACGTGTGTCACGTACTGCAGCAGTCATCTAAAAGGCTCGGGCACTGATTTCGGAGAACCCGAGGCAATCACTGAAGAAATTGACGTCAGTATTGAATGTCAGTGAGCAAACATTGTGTTGGATGGCAGAGGAGGACCTCATACGAGCCATTTAGTCCAAAACTGACTCTCGGATAATGTTGAAATGTTCCAGTCAAAGGAGTTCTGGCCCCCAAATAGCGCAAATTTGAATTCCCTCTAATAATATGTTTGGGGCATAGTCGAAACAGTTACCAGTAAGATGAGGCACGCTAGTGTTCCATCTCTATGCACTGCTATGGAAACAGCATTCGTGAATATGTACAGCGCTGTTTTATAAGAGTGTGTGCAGTCGGTTAAGGACAAGATTGGAGATGGTCATTGTGGCTGAAGAGGTTTACATCAAGTAATGTTACTCTTGAAAGTTACCACTACTTATATTCAAAATGATTTTCATTTGTATTTTGTTTTAATAAATTTGGTTTTAAAAAAATAGTTTCATTTGTTTGGATTTAAGTGCCGCACCCTGTAATGCTGTAGATTTACTTATAAATAAAAAAAGAACAGTGCAAAAATGCAGTTGTCTAAGATTGAAGTAGGCTATACTGTTCGTACGGGTTCTGTAGGTGAATTTTATTGTGCTATCGTAATTGTAACTTGCATAATGAATTGAAAAGTAGGAAAATTTGTTGATGTATAAAATTATGTGATGGAACCATTCTGATCTGTATTTTCAATGGTTTCGTCAAATATTTCTAGTTGAGTGCTGTGATGGATCTCTATTATTATTATTATTATTATTATTATTATTATTATTATTATTATTATTATTTTCCTTTGGAAATGAGAATTCTTTGTTTTTATGGTTGCAGACCCATGGTGATCTGGCTCTGCGATTTTCTGACTGTTTCCTGGAGATGTCAGGGCTCGAGAAGCATAACTGCCAATTTGAAGACAAAGCATGCCTGCGTGAAATGAACCAGACTGCATTTGATACTTATTCAAAGTAGGTTTGACTAGTAGTTGCTTCATGATGCAAGGTCTTTAAAACAGCAGACTGAATTAAAATTACTGCTGAGTAATATGCAACATTTGTTGCTAGTATTGAATATAGGTAGCAAAAGTTAAATTACTTTAAAGGTTATTCATCTTTTCTATGTGTCAGGTAGGTGAAGTGGACAATTTTTTGTTATTATCTCTAGCACTTTTATAAATATATGTCATCTGATATCTTGCAAATCAAGTGAGTGGTTTCAGTAATTTGTGAGGAAATTCTAGCAAATTTCTCATTTCTACCTGTGTGAAAGCAAATACTAAAACATTTTTGTTGCAAAGTTTCTGTCGTGATTATAAGTAAATTGTACAATAATTTGATCATAATAACAAAGTGGCTGACACTTGAGCGTAGAAGGGGAGGCATGTCGGTTTGCTGTTACATGGAAGTGCAGTATGGCTGTGGTAGCAGCAGTCGTAGGGTCCTGTACTGGCAGGTGGACACAGCTGGCTGAACACACTGACAGACTGGTACGCACGTGGCTAGATACTGGTTCCGTGCACTCACTGTTGCGGAAGGTGCAGCCTTTTCGTTTCACTCGGAGCCATTTGAAACAGGGCAATGGCTGGGGTCAGGCTTAATCGGCAGAAAATCTCGACAGCACAGAAGTCAGTCGAGCCAGAGAGGTTTCTCAAAGTCCGGCCCCCAGGGCACTGACATCCAGAACGGTGTCACGGAAGACTTGGTGCTGCTGAGGGTTGCTGACCGCACCAGGGCAATGACTCGCTGCAACCTGTGTCCGTGGCTTGTGGCCCGATTTTGGCACTCGTAGTCTGACATCACGGGAGCTGATCGGGCAGTTAAATGACCAGCACCTGGTGTCTAGCTGTGCCCTTGTTGCAGTCCGGAGCTAAAATTTCTCCTCAAAGTTCTCCTATGGTTTTATCCTTTACAGTCTCCTCCTTTCTGTTAAGAAAATTAGCCCTCAAATATTGGCTGAAACATAGTTACTTTTTTAATTATAATTATATACACTTCTCATTTCCATTTTTGGTGCCAGTTTATCTTTTCCAGCATTTACACTTCTTTTCCTTCTTGATCACACTAACAATTGGCTCACACCGTAGTCTCTGTGTTCCTCATATGCCTGTTCTTCCCTTCCACTCACTTTCTGGATCCACTAGCAGCTACATCGTGAAATGGGAAAGGAATGGGGTTCAGGAGCGGTATCTCACATGCGTAAACTCACTTGCCTTCCTGCTTAATACTTATGTGCTAAAATTCTCATCACACATTCTACTATCGTATATTTCCATATATCTAGTAAGTAACAAGAGTACATTAGAAAAATTCCTGTAAATCATGTTATGGTGCATCCTCCATTTCACCCTGCTCTCTGGCGCTAACCACAGGAAAAGCAGGAGATCCTTGAACCCGTGTAAGTCTTACGTAATCTGTGCATGTATTGTTCTGTCACTTATCATCATGAGCATGAAAATTGTTTAAATTAAAAGGAGTCGGCAGTGGTATTTCCAAAGTCTAAATCTTAACTGTGTTCTTAGGACAGAACTCTGCAATCAGTACAATTCACAGACTTCATCCTTACAGTACATAAAAAAATGTGCTCAATACTTCACCATAATCGTAAATCTCATCATAATCATAATTCTATCTTCAAAACTTCATGGTAGAATTGACAGAAGAGATAGAAAAGTTCCAACGAAGAGCAGTGCTTTCCGTCAGGGGATTGTTTCGTCTGAACAAGAACGTTACCGAGGTGCTCAACGAAATCCATTGGCAAATGTTAAAGAGAGGCAGTGTGCATCGCAGAGAGGTTTGCTATTGACATTTTGAGAAAGCACTTTCCAGGAAGAGTCGGGCAGCGTATTACCTCCTTCCACACACATGCATCTCACATAATGACCATCACGAAAAAATTTGAGAAATTACGGCCAGTACGTAGGCTTACTGACAATCGTTCTTCCCACATGCCATTTGCGAATGGAACCGGGTAGAGGACATCAGGTAGTGGTACCAGAAGTACCATCCACCACACACTGTTAGGGAACTTTCTGGGTTTCTCTTCAAAATGGCATATGTACAATATTTGGTTAATGTGCGATAAATAATTGAAAGTGTTCCCGGACTTTATGTACACCCTGTATTTCAGAATTTTAGAGCAACTTTTTAAAGATAAAATAGGGTACAGTGTAGTTACCAGAATGAAGACTAAATCTGTTTAACATCAGGACATATGTTTTATTACATGAGAGCAGTATGTCTTATTGCATATCATATGATAAATTTAAAAAAAACTGTAGGCGGAATAGCAAGAATTGTTTGAAAATAAGCACTACACTCGACGGAAATCATTATTATAGTCAACATGCCACTGTGTTCACACTCCGATGAAGGTATATAGAAGACCTCTTTGAAGACTTAGAGAAAAGTGATTAATTATAACAAATTGCACTACATGAACAGAATGAGGAGTTTTAAAGCAAAAGTAGGGCAAAATACTAGAGTGGGAAATTTTGAGTATGGTCGTATGTTTGTCGAATGTGTGAACCATAGCTACTTGCTCATGGAAGAGTCAGTACATAGTTTATAGAAAGCCGATTACAATATTTATAAACAAAGAATTAGTTAAAGATTGAAAGAAACAGAGTATAAACATAAATAGCACTTCACAGTAAGAAATTCTCAACGTCTGTGAGGAACTCCTGTACAGTATAGAAGCAGTTTGCAGAAAGAAACCTGTCAGGTTGGTTTTTAATACTTCGGGTTTATCACTCAATTGTTTCAGATCTGCTGGAAGCCTTTTGAAACCAGGAAGTGCTGAGTAGTGCACACCCTTCTGTACAGTGATTACGGAAGTGTTATCAAAGTGCATATCGTTTTTCTATCTCGTGTTTACTGAATTAATATTGCAGTTTCTTCTAAATGTGTCATTGTTAACAACAAATCCCAAGATGGAACATCTTGTAGTGTTACTGGACATATTTATGGATCACATGGTATAATTATGCATACGTCTTTTGAAGTCAAGGTGCGGAAGGGTGTGTCTGCCGACACCAGGTCACATAGCAAAACACTGACAGCATACGTAAGGGCTGCTGCGAACTGCCACTGTGTCACTTGTCAATTGGCCAATGTTTCCAGCTAGCTCTTCAGTGCACATGCTGATGACAACCCTGCCCTAAGTGGTTTTCTCCTGGATTGTGATTTAGACATGTCTCAACCTACCGGTGACATTTGGCTAGGGAGTGGATAAAGCCTATCTGCCTCGTGTGAGACTGTCTTCACTCACCATTTGACTGACAGTTTTGTTTTCAGTGAATGAACTAACAACTTATGATTGGACTGATTCCCAGTTGAACATACAAACTGTGTTCTCCAGCAAAACATTCAAAGAACCATATTGACCATGAGGTATTCAGCTCTAGAAGTTCCCTTTTTTGCATGTCTCCAGAAGAATCAGGAACTATTACTTTCTGTGATTCAATTACAAAGAAGTTGTTCTAAGTGAAACGTGTGTTGTTGAAGGAGGAGACTTACAACAGAATATATGTACGACGATAGCAAGTGCTAGAATTTATAGACAACTGAACAATGGTCTACACACTTCCAAAACTGACACTACTGATAAGTCTGACTGCCTAGGCAAAGAATGCTCTTCATGTGTGCACAGAGTAGCCCGATATAAAACACCGTATGAAGTAATAGAGTGAAAGTAGTGATCTAAATGATTAATGGAAAATCTCATATATAGATGTGAAACAAAAACTAACAAAGAGATAGAGGGGCTGGACAGTACTTACCTCAGCTCAGTACAGCCAATAGATACACAAAAAACAGAACCGAAAATTTATGTTCCTAGCTTTCGGAACAAATGTTCCTTCATCAGGGAGGAGAGAGGGGAAACAAAGGGAAGAAGGGAAAGTGGATTCAGTTACTCACAACCCAGGTTATGAAGCAACAGGGAAAGGAAAACAGGGAGGGTAGCAAGGATGGAGGCATGGTTGTCAGAGGGAAGCCAAAGATATTCTACTGTAAGTACTGTGCCAGCTTCAAACCAAAGAGGATGCATACAGAAGTAAAGAGGTATATAGTATAAAGATAAACACAACTATGTAGGATGAAAATATGCGTGAATGGCTAAAGAGGAAAGGGAAAGAGGAGAAGACTGAAGAGTAAATGGGAGTGAGGTTGTTTAACGTAGGTTCAGTCCAAGGGGATGGCGGGATGAAAGGATGTGTTGGAGTGCAAGTTCCCATCTCCGCAGTTCAGAGGGACATGTGTTGGGTGGGAGAAGCCAAATGGCACAGATGGTGTAGCAGTTCATGCGCATGAACGGACACAGACGAACTGTCCGCCTAGGAGATGTCCAGTACCCAGTAACAGAGCATGCCCTCCAGCATAATTCTAGGGACCTAGGGACCTGCTACACCGTATGTGCCATTTGGCTTCTCCCACCCAACACAAGTCCCTCTGAACTGCGGAGATGGGAACTTGCACTCCAACACATCCTTTCATCTCACCATCCACCTGGACTGAACCTACGTTAAACCACCTCACTCCCATTTACTCTTCAGTCTTCTCCTCTTTCCCTTTCCTCTTTAGCCATTCACACATTTTCATCCTACATAGTTGTGTTTATCTTTATACTATATACCTCTTTACTTCTGTATGCACCCTCTTTGGTTGGAAGCTGGCACAGTACTTACAGTAGAATATCTTTGGCTTCCCTCTGACAACCATGCCTCCATCCTTCCTACCCTCCCTGTTTTCCATTCCCTGTTGCTTCATAACCTGGGTTGTGAGTAACTGAATCCACTTTCCCTCCTTCCCTTTCTTTCCCCTCTCTCCTCCCTGATGAAGGAACATTTGTTCCGAAAGCTAGGAACGTAAATTTTCGGTTCTGTTTTTTGTGTATCTATCGGCTGTACTGAGCTGAGGTAAGTACTGTCCAATCCCTCTATCTCTTTGTTAGTGAAAGTAGTGAAGCAAACATGTCTTTGTGTTTCACTGTCAGACAGTGGAGATCATTCTTATAATGAATATAGCAGCATTCTGACATGAGTATCTTTGTTGTATACAACCAAGAAATCAGGGGAAAACCTGGGAATCTTTTCATTTGGGGGTAATCCAGAAAAATGAGGCATTTTTGAAAATTCTGGGAATTTTTCATTGTTTTAGTTTTCAGTTAATTTTCTGTAAATTTGACTGGTAAGAACTGATACGTCAACAAAGAATTTTAGTTTAGCCTGCTACTGCAGAGTAGTAACACACCAGTAAAGCATAAATGAGAGAATAACACCAAAATGAAACTTCAGTTGCGAAGAAAATGTGTCACTTATACAACAAAACACAGTGTACATACAAGCATCTGCCAACAGCAAAATGTGTCAAACTATGGAATACTTCATAACAACAAGGTGCTTTTGACACATCTTTTTCGTGGGCCTTATTTCAATGAGTGTGATGTCACAACTGTTTACATTTCTGATGGGTCACCGGAAAGTATTGCGAATGGTGGTTTGAGAAGCATTACTTTCAAAGTAAAATTTTTTTAACGCAATATGAATTCTGTTACAAGTGAGAACATGTAAGGAATTTCTTAGATCATGAAGTGTTAGACTCTCATTCAAAACTTCACTTAGGACTAGCCACTTAGAAAAATTTGACCAAAAGACCCATTTATGCAATTAGTTAAAATTTTACAAGCATATTTTGTTTGATATATCTTAAAGGGTAACACGGGCAAAAAAAGGCCAAGTTTCAGTTTTTCGTATTTATTTTAGTTCTTCCATGCATTACAGATTATGCAATATTGATGGCAATAAATATAATTAGCCTTTAAAAAAAAGTAAAGTTAGTACTTGAGCAATTTCACACATAATTTACATTTCTGGGTGCTTGATGGAACATGTGTTCAGTCGGTGACCCACAAAATGTTCGCTGCACCACAGTGAAATTTATAATCATGCTCATCATAAATATTCAGCTGCTGCAATTTAAACTGTGCTCTTAGGATCCTACCTAACCACATCCTCGGAAAGAAACAGCAAAAACATTTTGACAACCAATATTATAAGTGAAAGCTTAGCTTTTCTTGTAGCTATGTTGCATGTGTATTAGTTTAAGGCATTAACTTTCCGTATATGTGTGTTCATGCTACTTAACAGTAATGTTGCTATTGCTTGACTGTATCACATGTCCGGTGCCCTGAAAATGTGCTGTCATTGGCTGGTGAAATCATGTGTTGTTAGCTTAGATTGACTAACAAAAGCACATTGCACTCTCGATTTCAGTGTTTCATAAGCTACCGTGGTGTATTTGGTAGGATTTGTGTTTATGCTTTTATTATACGAAAATATGCAGTGTAAATGTTGCCTCACATGAAAGATGTTTCCAAAGCACATTGTTTTTTTGTTAGGTTTCATTTTCTAAAGTGCTGTGAAGTTCTGTATTGGTGTATAATAACTTTACCATTTATTGTTACTTGACATGGACAAAAACATACTTTCACCCAGGGAAAAGTGTACTTTCACTAGGGAAAAAGTGTATTTTTAACCAGGAAATGTGCGAAAAACTCAGGAATTTTTTTTCTCCCCCCTTGTCCGCTTATGTACCCACCAAATGGAATCAAAATTAAATTATCAAACAATAAAGAAACTGTAAATGGTGTGATGGCCTTAAATTTGTGTAGTATTTCAACAAATCCTATAAATGTAGGTTTCTCTTTCTTCAACCTATCTACTATGATAAGTTGTAGGCTCAACACTGTCTCGAGTGTTCCTAGATATCTGTGGAATCCAAATTGATCATCCCCAAAGATAGCTTCCATCAGCACTTCCGGTGCTCTGTAAATAATTGGTGTCATTATTTTGCAGCCATGATTTATTGTACTGATAGTGTGGTAATATTCATACCTGTCAGCTCTTGTGTTCTTTGGAATAGCAATTATTGTGTTCTTAATGAAGTCTGAATATTTTGTCCATCTTAGATAATATTGAATTTTGTTAATATTGTGGAATGAGTAAAGGAAGCCACTTGCCATTTAGATGAGGCTTTGAGTGATTGAAAGGCTCATAACCAAGACAGAAAATATTACTGATCTTTCAGACAGTGCCTATATTAAGAGCTAATTAATGAAAGGGGACTTCAGATATTTACTGCTGTGATACTGTGCACCAATTAATTTCTTGAAGAAACCCAGTTTCCTACCGATCTGTGGAGGAATAATGAATAATCAGGTGTAGTAACTTCTGTGGATGTCTAGTCTATACACTGGCTCATTTCTTTCCAAGTGATCTCGCACTAAGGTGTAACATCACACATGTCCATAATTTGTGTGCAACTTGACCATTGTCAGCTGGTGTTGTCCGCTATTGCTATTGCCCTGCAGTGAGAGACTGGTAAACATCTTCGCCACCATCATAGCTGAGGTACCATTTAGTTTCACATCCTCCTCCTCCTGATTCTGTACAGCCTACCACAATATATTTTTGCAGGTGCCAGTACCTGAATCTTAAAGATTGTAACTAGTAACCTCTTCTTTGCAAAGTATTTTGCAACAGCTGATCTATCTGTTTCTGCCTACCTAAAGTTACCATCAAGTTCGTCATTTCTCCGCCGCTCCTTTTGTAGTACCCACGTACATGTCTCCACAAGTACACTGCGTGCAGCAAATTCCTACTTTAAGCCACAGTTTGTTAGCATCCTAGGCCGACCTTGGAAGTTCCGGTATCTTCTGAATGTGTTTGTACACCACATCTATATTCAATTTTTTTTTCGCATATTTCCTTTGTGGTCAGTAATATCAGTGCTATACAGTCAGTAATGGAGGTAAATGTCGAATTTCACAGACTGCTAAACAGCACAATAAGTTTTGTGGTGTCGACTCTTTTTATGCCAGTGGACAAATACCAAACTGTGAAACTGATTGGGATTTCGTTACCATTTCTGAATAAGATGTTTACCAGTCTTTCCTTTTGGGGCTATTATAATTGGATGGCAGCAACAGAAAATGACCAATTACGTGAGAGTTTTGAAAAAGTGTGACATCACGACTCTGGAAAGGACCACGTGGAAATGAGATTTACTACTGCCAGTAGCGGATCAGAGTGCAAATCTCAACTTTCACAGATGCTACAACCTCCTTGAAAAAGTACTGCAGATGAGGATAAAACATCAGGTGTCTTCAATCATACTGTAATTGTCGGTGGAGGTTTTAATAATCCAACAATCAGTTTGGGAAACTTTCAGTCTTGTTAGTGGTGGGCATGATGATATGTCTTGTGAAACATTACTTAATGCCTTCTTTCAAAACTACCTACAACAGATAGTTTGGAACATCGCTCATGATGGAAATGTATTGGAGTTAATGGCAACAAATAAGCCCGATATCTTTGAGGATGTCCACTTTGAAACTGGTATCAGTGACCATGATGCAGTTTCATCAGTGATGATTACCAAAACAAAGGACAACTAAAACTAGCAGAAAGATATGTAGGTTCAGTCAACTAGACAAAGTAATCAGTGGTTGGTATCTCAGTGAGGAACTGGAAACTTTCAGCACAGGGCAGGAGCATGTAGAGGAACTATGGCTCAAATTTAAAAGAATGATTGACCATGCATTGGATAGATCTCTGCCCAGTAGAACAGTTCATAATTGGAGGGACCTTCCATGGTATACAATCACCATAAAGAAACTTCTAAAGAAATGGAGATTAGTGCATAATAGGTGTTAAACAAAGCATAGGGCTATAGAGGGAGAGATGCTGAATGAAATGAGTTTGGCTGTCAAGAGGGCAATGTTTGAAGCCTTCAGTAAGTACTGTAGCAGAATATTATCAAATGACTTTCACAAAACCCAAAGAAATTTTGGTCGTGTTTAAGGGCGATTAGTTGCACCAAAGTTAGTGTCCAGTCCCTAGCAAATAAGACAGCAACTGAAATTGAGGGTAGCAAAGCAAAACCTGTATTTCTTACTCCTTTTTCAAATTTTCCTTTACAGGGGAAAACCCGTGAGGATTGCCCTGATTTAATCCTTGTAGTACTGAAAAGTTAGCTGAAGTGAAAGCAACTGCTCTAGGGGTAGGCATCCCCGAAATCAAGACCCTGGTCCTCCAGGTTGGGGGTTGTGCTTAGGGCCAGCGACCCTATCACAGGATCCTGTAGGAGAAAAGGGATTGCTACGAATCAGAATGACAAGAATGCTGGGCCACCAAACTTGATGACGAACTTGCAAAATTTAAAGGTTATGAATATGGGAACATGGAATGTATTAAGTCTCTATAGATCAGGATCACTGATAAATGTCATACAGGAACTTGAAAGGTATAAAATGGATTTAGTTGCAGTACAAGAAACCAGATGGACGGGTAATGGAAGTATAAACAAAAATAAGTATACAATAATGTATGGGGGAAATGATACACAAATACATGCACTAGGGACAGGATTTATAATAAACAACAAATTGTTACCTTTTATTAGGAAATTTGAGGCAGTGAATGAAAGGATATCTCACATTACGATTCAATGCAAATATAAGACTTTAAATGTTATAAATTGCCATGCTCCAACAGAGGATAAAGAGGACAATATTAAAGAAGAATTTTACAACAAATTGGAACAGGTATATGATACATTCTCGAAAAATTCAATTAAAATAATTCTAGGAGATTTCAATGCCAAGTTAGGACATGAAAATCATTATAAACCTACAATTGGACCTCATAGTCTACATCAGCAGAGTAATGAAAACGGAACAAAACTTATTAGCTTTGCCACTTCCAAAAACATGTTGATCAAAAGTACATATTTTGCACATAAAGATATACATAAACAAACATGGGCTTCAAGAGATGGCATCACAAAAAATCAAATTGATCATGTATTAATCGAAAAACAACATCATAAATGCATACATGATATCAGAAGTCAAAGGGGAGCAGACTGTGATTCGGATCACTTTCTTGTAAAAGCCAAGTTCAAGATCTCACTCTCAAGACATAAATGGTCTAAATTAAATGGTGTTCCTAGGTTTAATACAATGAAACTGAAAAACCCAAACATTCTCAACCAGTACATTAGAGAATTAGAAACACACAAACCTGAAGTGGAAAGTAAAATTAACAATGATGATACTAATCAAGCCTGGAACGCTCTGAAAGAAAGTATCACACGAGCAACTACCTCAGTTTTGGGACATTTTACTACAACTAAGAACCCCTGGTTTGATGCCGAGTGCTCGAACGCTATCGAAGATAGAAAATTAGCAAGGGAAAAATTCCTACAAAAACCAATAACACAAAACAAACTTATTTTTGAAGAGAAACAGAAACTTGCCAGGAAACTCATTAGGAAAAAGAAAAGGGATTTTATGAATTACAAATTAAAAAGAGCTGAGAATGACCGTACCACAGACTCCAGAGGATTTTTCAAGAGCATAAATATGTTTAAAAGTGGGAATATAAAAAATTATGGACAGTTCATAACAGACCCAGATGGCTCCTTGCTAACAGAAAGAAGTGACATTGCTAACAGATGGAAGGAATATTTTAATGAGTTACTAAATGCTCCAACTATAAGCGTCTCTCAGGAAGATGACAATGAATATCTTACTGCTGACCCATCGGACGAAGAGCCCAGCTTAGCAGAAATTAAAGAAAGCATCAAGAAGCTGAAGAGACATAAAGCTCCTGGAAGTGATGGTATAGACACAGATATATGGAAGCTCAGTAAATTTCCTTTTGTAAACTGCTTACACAAAATCATCACCAACATCTGGAAGCAGGAACAGGTCCCACATGATTGGAAAGAAGTAGTTGTGTGCCCTATATACAAGAAGGGGGACCCAACAAATTGTTCAAACTACAGAGGAATTGCGTTACTAAACACAACATATAAAATTCTGACAAATATACTGTTAGCAAGGATAAGCCCTTACGTTGAAGACTCCCTAGATGATGCCCAATGTGGATTTAGACCTAACAGATCGACTATTGACAATATATATGTCCTAAGGATGTTGGGTGAAAAGAAATATGAATTCAATCAAAATGTACATATGCTTTTCATTGATTTTAAAAAAGCTTTTGACAGTATCAACAGGGAATATTTATGGAAGTGCATGAGGCAGATTGGCATCCCTAACAAATTGATAAATTTAATAAAATCTTGCACTTTAAACTCAAAATACAAAATAAAAGTAGCTAGCAAACTTTCTGAAGACTTTGAGGTTAAAACTGGAGTCAAACAAGGGGATTCACTCTCACCAGTTCTTTTTAACATAGTAATCAATAGAATAATCCAAAAAGTAAAGCTACTACAAATTGGAGCACAACTGGAAAGCAAAATTAACATTGTAGCATACGCTGATGACATTGCATTATTATCTGACAGTGAGAATGATTTGAAGCTTCTTACTGCACAATTAATTAAAGCCACAAATGGCACAGGCCTCCAGCTGAATACAGACAAAACAATGTACTTTATCTTATCCCGCTATCCATCAAATAATAATGTACTGCAAATTAATAACACAGCTTTCACAAAGACAAATGAATTTAATTACCTTGGTACAATAGTAACCTCTGACAACTCCATAAAAATTGAAATAGAATCACGAATTCAGAAGGCTAACAAATGCTACTATAGTCTCTTGACAGTTTTCAAAAGCAAGTTAATTTCTAGGAACACCAAACTACAAGTATACAAATCATTGATCATACCAGTACTCACCTATGGATCTGAAACCTGGACTCTCACAAAAAAAGAGGAAAACAGATTAAGAGTATTTGAGCGAAAAATTTTGAGAAAAATATTTGGACCCATAAGAGATAGGATCAGTGATGAATGGAGATTGCTAAATAACAATGAAATTTACAAATTATATAAAGACTCCGATATAGTGGCCAAAATTAAAGCCAAAAGACTGAAATGGATAGGGCATGTCATCAGAGCACCACCAAACAGGACCATCAAGAAAGTGACTGAAGAGATTCCCACCGGAAGACGACCTCTTGGACGCCCACGCATGAGATACTTGGACAATATTCAAGACGATCTCAGAAAACTAGGACATGACAGACAGTGGCAAATTACTTGTAAAGACAGAGCAAAGTGGTTCAACATTGTCCATTCTGCAGCAAAAAGCCTTCATGGATTGTAATGCTTAATAATAATAATAATAATAATAAATAATAGTACTGAAAAGATGAGTGAAATAAGTATTAGTATCAGTGGTGTTGAGAAACAGCTTAAATTGTTAAAATGAACAAAGCTCCAGGGCCCTGAAGGAATGCCTTTGAGATTATATTTTGTATTTGCAGCTGACTTAGCCCCTCTTCTGACTATAATCTATTGTAGATCTCTCAATCAAGCACAGGTCACACCCATCTACAAGAAAGGTAGTGGAAGTGATCCACAAAATTGCCATCCAATACCCCTAACATCAATTTGCTTTAGAATCTTAGAACATATTCTGATCTCATCATAATGAGGTATCTCAAACAGAATGACCTAATCCATGCCACCAGCCAGCATGGATTCTGAAAACTTCGATCATGGGAAACCCAACTTGCACTTTTCTCTTGCTGAAAGCTTTGGATCGAGGCATCAGGTAGTAATAGTATTTCCTTATTTCCAAAAAGTGTTTGACTCAGGACCACACCTAAGCGTATTGTCAAAAGTACTGTCATATGGGGATACCAAGTGAAATTTGTGACGGGATTGAGAACTTTTTGGTAGGGAGGATGCAGACTGTTATCTTGGCTGGAGAGTCATCAACAGATGTAGAAGTCACTTCAGGTGTGCCCCAGGGAAGTGTGTTGAGGTCCTTGGTGTTCATGTTGTATATTAATGACCTTGCAGACAATGTTAATAGTAATCTCAGACTTTTTGCTGATGATGCAGTTATCTATAATGAAGTACTGTCTGAAAGAAGATGCATAAATATTCAGTTAAATCTTGATAAGATTTCAAAGTGGTGCAGAGATTGGCAACTTGCTTTAAAGGTTCATAAATGTAAAATCATTCACTTCACAAAATGGAAAAAGATAATATCCTATGACTACAATATCAATGAGTCACTGCTGGAATTGGCCAACTCATACAAATACTTTGATGTAACACTTTGTAGGGGTATGAAATGGAATGATCACCTAGGCTCAGTCTTGGGTAAAGCAGGTGGTAAACTTTGGTTTATTGGTAGAGTGCTAGAGAAACTCAATAAGTCTACAAAGCAGAGTGGTTACAAATTGATCGTGCAACCGGTGCTATAATTTACTCAAGTTTGTGGGACCTATACCAGATAGGACTAATGGGATATTGAACGTACAGGTGAAGGCAGCACGCATGGTCACATGTTTGTTCGACCTGTAGCAAAGTGTCACAGAGATACTTAAAGGAACTGAACTGGCAGACTTGAAGATAGAAGTAAACTATCCTGAGAACAAAGTTTCAAGAACTGGCAACAACTGACGACTCCAGGAATGTGTACAACCTCCTACGTATCACTCACATAGGGATCATGAGGATAAGATTAGAATAATTACAACATGCACAGAGGCATTCTTCATGCATTTCATTAGCCAATAGAATAGAAAGAAGCCCTAATAACTGGTGTAATGGGACTTGCACTCTGCCATTCGCTTCACGGTGGTTTGCAGACTGTACCTGTTGATGTAGAAATTTGTTTGAACATAGGAGAATAGACCAGAAAATTTTAATGAGAGTGAAATTTTCAGTTGTGAAGGTTTACATTTTGCAAAAACACATGCAACACATATGCATGACTACATTGTACCTGCACTGTGGCAGTTTTTATCCAGTGCCATCAGTTCATTGGCCTTGATTTTCCCTTTCAGGTGATAACATTTCCTATTCTGCATTTATAGTACACAGTTAAGTTTACAAATATTTAGAGTGGTTTATAGTTCCCGGCACGTGTTGGTTGTTAACTACGTTGTTTCTTTTTCTCCAGGTTTTACATCCACACACAAAGCATGTGCTACTTCCTGTATAACCAAGCATGGCATCAGGAAACAGAAAAAACCATAGCACGACTGACAACTACATCTTCAAAGGTGTGTCTTCTTTAAATTTGCACTCTACACACATGTAAATCTGTACTTTCAATTTGCTTACTTGCCATCAACTGTGGGGAGTAGGTTGCTCTGTGCTCTATTCAAAATTACTCGAGGATAGACGCTTTGGGATTAGCATGTGGCTTCACAGAGCGGAATTGCCGCACGGAACACACATCACTCAATCTCGCAAAATATTCCCTGCGTAAAGATGAAACATGCAGAGCTGCACTGTGTTTTCATATTAGTTTTATTTATGGCAACGAATTATTTAGACAATATATGAAAAGTTCACAAAAATACAGAGCTTGACAATGTCACCAAATTTTTGACATTAAGGAGACTTTTTTGTTACTGGACTTACGTGAATACTTTATGGGAACAAAGTCTGAAAAACATATTGTATTTTTATCTGCTACAAACTGGAACTGTGAGACATCTGTAATACGGGATAGTTTTGAGTTTGATGTGACACATAATGCTCTACTTGCACGTCAAAAGCTAACAGGTTGCCAATTTACATTTCAATAGAAAAAACAGAGCAAGTGGTTTATACTTAAACTTCTGTTACATTTTCTAATCAAACTTTTTAATTATAACACAACAGAAAAAAATTATTCCTTTAACTTGGGGGCAAATTTACTCTTTCGGAAATCACAAGTTGGCAACATAGTGACCATATGCTTTAGACTGTTGATTTTGCATCTGGGGAACAACAATTCGTGGAGAGATATTAGTTCCTAATCTCCAACTTCTCACAATCATCGTTTACTGCAACTCTGAATCCAGTCAGTCATATTCCACAATTATTTTGCTACAGTAGGCATCTTTTCAATAACAGAACAGTTGGAAACATTATTGAGAACAATAATTTGTTGGCATGTAGCCTGTAAACAATTTCTTTCTACTGAAATCTTATGTCAGTCCCCAGGCCGAGTGAGTGACATTGAACATTTCCTCTGAATAATACGTACCCTACTTGTTCCTACTGACATATTTGGTATTGCATGTTAAACTGTAGGAATAAAGATAAAATATTCAGACTATTACTATTAAGAAATGAAAAAGAAAATCTCAGTCGACCATGAACAATCCCACAGGACAGGGATCTGCCTTAAAGCGAATTGCGTCAAGAAGGATCTTGAAGCGTACAGTAAGCCACTAGTGTTGTTAGTGGTGGAAGTGATTGCGTAGCAGTTGCAGGTGGTTGCTGCGGCTGCAGATCTTAGGAAATTGGCTGAACGTGTGATGATGCCCCCGCATGAGCCTCATGCTACTACATCCTGTGGAGCGTCAATCCTAAAGTAGTTTTGAACAGAGAATGGTTCACACTCCACGAATTAACAGAAAAGGCACACCTCTAAAATTTAGTAAGCGGGCACTGATTTTGACGTTAGAAAACAGTTAAGTAATAAACTAGGTGAATACTTAGGTTGACCCCTTGAGTAATGATTAAATGCAGTATTAACAATCTCATTTCTTACTTGGGGGGAGGGGAGGGGGGAGGGCTCTTTTGGAGATAAACTGATAGCACCACAGTTTCAGACACTATGTCTTCCCATGCTCTGTCAAATGTGGATTCTGCCTTTGTGGGCAATGTTTCACAGACTAGCCCTTTGATTGTCTGAAGCTGCAAGCAGTGGTGTGACGTATGCTTGTTGTCTGAACTCAGATTGGCTTTGTCACAATATCATCCATCTCAACATTTTCTGAGGGTAACTGCAAAGTATGGTGTGGTACAATAGCATTGTCAATTTGCCTAGACATCTGAAAACATAACATACATTTTATTAATAATGCTGAGAAAAGTGCAGAAATGAAGCCAGTGTTAATGACATCACAACAGGTGAGCTGCTCTCCTCCGTGGGTCCTTGCCCACCATATCCCCCTCTCCTTTTTGCGGAAGTAACTATCAGTTTGAAAGTTAGGAACTGTTGCTTGTACTCTTATGTGTTGTAACCACTCTCCCTCTATATTTCGCAGATTCTTATTCAAAACAGAGGATGGTGTTTCAATTCGCAAGGATAAGTGGCAGTTAACAGGAAGGACATGGGTTGTATGAAACCTGACCGTGTCGCTTCGAACAAAAAGTCCCTCTTTTAAATGGTAATGTTGAGTAGGATCTGCCACCAGTTGCAATTTAAAGTAGTTTATGTAATGGGTTTATTGTGACACAACATTTCTGCAACCAGTTAAGATTTTATTTTTATCTTGCATGCATTTTCTGTGTGCTTTGCTGTTTGTTCTCAATGTTACAGGGTCTGAGGTATTGCACTGTTCTGTTCTGTTGTGTTAACTGTAATATACAAAACCACACAGTTTATATGTATTGACACACACTCTCCCACACCTCTCTGCATTGATTGCACGTGGAGTACATATACATTATTACAGAGTGTACGTATCTTAATAATCTACATTATCATTTGCTTATGTATACATTTTACAATGGTACTTTTCTCTGAGTCATGTTTTGTATTGAATTATATTTTCGAAGCATTTGAAGAAATTCACTGATATAGTTTCCAGTTTCTCATTTTATGTTTTACCTTCTTCTTCTTCTTTAATGTGAATATATCTTCAGTTCTTGCAGCAGATTTATATTGACAATCTACTCGTATAAAAACAGTGACACATAGAAAAATGTACCATTTTCTCTCTCTCTCTCTCTCTCTCTCTCTCTCTCTCTCTCTCTCTCTCTCTCTCTCTCTCCCTCCCTCCCCCCCCCCCTTTCCCCCCCTCTCCTCCCTCCCTGTGTGTGTGTGTGTGTGTGTGTGTGTGTGTGTTGGGGGGGGGGGGGGGGGGGGGGGCTGCGGTAAGCAAGTGTTGATCCACATTATTAAGATAAATACCCTCTGTAAAAATGTGTACATATTCTGTGGATGAACCGTAGCGTTATATCTCTGTTGGCTACGTGTAAAAATATGTTTGTAACTGTTTGGTTTCGTAAGTTTGATATTTTTATTGTGTATTGTGCACAGAAAATTGTGTGTGAATTTCTGCACAAATGGACCAGAAGAAAACCCTAAAAAAGTTCTTTCCAAATTTTGTTACTAGCACTATGTAAAGATCAATCATTTATTAAAAATTGTGTGTGTTTTTATACGTTAAAGTAAAGACAAGAGAACACTACAGCACTTCTCACATCGTAAATGACGTGAATAAATAGCTTAGCACAGAAAAAATTGGATTAGTTCCCAAAATGTGTCGTACATCATCATCATCATCATCATCATCATTTAAGACTGATTATGCCTTTCAGCGTTCAGTCTGGAGCATAGTCCCCTTTATAAAATTCCTCCATGATCCCCTATTCAGTGCTAACATTGGTGCCTCTTCTGATGTTAAGCCTATTACTTTAAAATCATTCTTAACCGAATCCAGGTACCTTCTCCTTGGTCTGCCCCAACTCCTCCTACCCTCTACTGCTGAACCCATGAGTCTCTTGGGTAACCTTGCTCCTCCCATGTGTGTAACATGACCCCACCATCTAAGCCTGTTCGCCCTGACTACTACATCTATAGAGTTCATTCCCAGTTTTTCTTTGATTTCCTCATTGTGGACACCCTCCTGCCATTGTTCCCATCTACTAGTACCTACAATCATCCTAACTACTTTCATATCCGTAACCTCAACCTTATTGATAAGGTAACCTGAATTCACCCAGCTTTCGCTCCCATACAGCAAAGTTGGTCGAAAGATTGAGCGGTGCACAGATAACTTAGTCTTGGTACTGATTTCCTTCTTGCAGAAGAGAGTAGAGCGTAGCTGAGCACTCACTGCCTTAGCTTTGCTACACCTCACTTCCAGTTCTTTCACTATGTTGCCATCCTGTGAGAATATGCATCCTAAGTACTTGAAACCGTCCACCTGTTCTAACTTTGTTCCTCCTATTAGGCACTCAATCCGTTTATCTCTCTTTCCCACCGACATTACTTTCGTTTTGGAGATGCTGATCTTCATACCATAGTCCTTACATTTCTGATCTAGCTCTGAAATATTACTTTACAAACTTTCAATCGAATCTGCCATCACAACTAAGCCATCCACATATGCAAGACTGCTTATTTTGTGTTCACATATCTTAATCCCACCAAGCCAGTCTATTGTTTTCAACATATGATCCATAAATAATATGAACAACGGTGGAGACAGGTTGCAGCCTTGTCTTACCCCTGAAACTACTCTGAACCATGCACTCAATTTACCGTCAACTCTAACTGCTGCCTGACTATCCATGTAAAGACCTTTAATTGCTTGCAAAAGTTTGCCTCCTATTCCATAATCTCGTAGAACAGACAATAACTTCCTCCTATAAACCCGGTCATATGCCTTTTCTAGATCTATAAAGCATAGATACAATGCCCTGTTCCACTCGTAACACTTCTCCATTATTTGCCGTAAGCTAAAGATCTGGTCCTGACAACCTCTAAGAGGCCTAAACCCACACTGATTTTCATCCAATTGGTCCTCAACTAATACTCGCACTTTCCTTTCAACAATACCTGACAAGATTTTACCCACAATGCTGATTAAAGAGATACCTCTGTAGTTGTTACAATCTTTTCTGTTTCCATGTTTAACGATTGGTGTGATTACTGCTTTTGTCCAGTCTGATGGAACCTGTCCCGACTCCCAGGCCATTTCAGTTATCCTGTGTAGCCATTTAAGACCTGACATTCCACTGTATTTGATGAGTTCTGACTTAATTTCATCCACCCCAGCTGCTTTATTGCACTGCAAATCTATTGACCATTTTCTCCACTTCTTCAAATGTGATCCTATTTCCATCATCATTCCTATCCCATTGTACATCGAAATCTGAAACATTACTCATCGTATTTTCACCTAAATTGAGCAACTCTTCAAAATATTCCCTCCATCTGCCCAAGGAATCCACAGGATTCACCAGCAGTTTTCCTGACCTGTCCAAAATACTTGTCATTTCCTTCTTACCTCCCTTTCGAAGACTGCTAATTACACTCCAGAATGGTTTTCTAGCAGCTTGACCCAAAGTCTCCAACCTGTTTCCAAAGTCTTCCCAAGATTTCTTCTTGGATGCTGCAATTATCTGTTTGCTTTGTTTCTTTCTTCAACATAACTTTCTCTGTCTACCTGAGTTCTAGTATGTAGCCATTTTTGATACGCCTTCTTTTTCCTTTTACAGGCTGCCTTGACTGTGTCATTCTACCAAGCTGTTTGCTTCATCCTACCTTTACACACTACTGTTCCAAGACATTCTTTAGCCACTTCTAGTACTGTGTCCCTGTACCTTGTCCATTCCTTTTCCAATGACTGTAATTGACTACATTCAACTAACTGGTACCTTTCTGAGATTGCTGTTATGCACTTGTGCCTGATTTCCTTATGCTGAAGTCTCTCCACTCTTATCCTCCTACATATGGACCTGACCTCATGCACTTTAGGCCTCACAATACCAATTTCACTGCAGATTAAATAATGATCAGTGTCATCAAAGAATCCCCTGAATACACGTGTGTCCCTCACAGCCTTCCTGAATTCCTGATCTGTTATTATATAGTCAATGACAGATCTGGTCGTACAAAATATAAATAAAAAGAAAATCATGACTGATAGCAGAATAGTTATTTCATAACAGACCCATTGCTTTTATAGCTGCAGACCTTTTTAGTGCTTTATTTGTTTTGGATAACTTTGGACTTGTGCCCTGCTTCATGTGATTATACTTGAGTTGCATGTTTCCACATTTAGTGTTTCAGTTTATTGTTCAACCTAAAAATCTGTGTGACATTGGCATGAGAGACGTAAGTGAATCCATTGGAAGCGACAAGAGTTGAATGTACTTAGACACAGATGGAGTACCCAAATTATAATTTCTCGTTTGTCACCAATGTAATCATATGAACCACCATATTCATATTTACACACATTAATGCCCCCTTAAAATGTCGTAGAGCTAAGAGGTATAGACAGGGTGTATATGCCCCGGGAAAAACATAGGAATTTTTTCATCTGGGAGAAACCTGGGAATCATTCGAAATTTGGGGAATTTTTTCATCTGGGAGAAACCTGGGAATCATTCAGAATTTGGGGAATTTTTCATAGTTTTAATCTACAGTTAATTTTTTTAAAAATTTTGACTGGTAACAACTTATACTCTTAACAAAGAATATTACTGTATCCCCCTACAGCTGAATAATACTGCAGCAATAAACCACAAATGAGAGAAAAATACCAAAATGAAACTGTAGTTCCAAAGGAAGCGCCATTTACAATGAAACACCTTGCACGCACAAGTGTCTGCCAACAGCAAAATGTGTCTAAGGCTTTAGGGCGAAGACTGTGCTGTACTTCGTAACAACAAACTACTTCCGATGAGTATGACGTCACTTGTTTACATTAAGTTTGTTTGAGCAGTTGCCAGCGGACTTGTGCACAGTTCAGTCACATATGAGCAGTACCTTCTCCCATTTCTCTGACTGCTTGAAGCCACATGCTAAACAGAATTTTTTTTTTGGCACGTCTAAGTTGCCAGACTTGTGCATGTGCAGAGCACTCTGAGTTGTACTGAGGAGGGGGGTACTCTCCATGTGACCCATGTTTACATTTAGTGATTTTGCTGTATCCTCTTCTTGTACAGCTCCCATGTCAAATGAAAACAAAACAGATTTCTGTGGCCTTGAGCTATCAAATGAGTTAAAATACATTCACATAATTATGGAAGGCCTAAATATATTATTAGTTTCAGTTTCCTGGTTTTATTTCATTTCCACATTTTTGGGAGTCAAGCAATAATTGCCTGGAAGAACAATGAACTTACTTTTATTAGTTTGCTAAAGAAGTTCAGTTTTTATTAATCTTTTCCGCTGAGGCAGTCAGTTTATTTGAAACGAAGCGTTTCATTCCACAGCACAGTCTAGTTCCTGCTGTTCGCTGAATTTCAAGTGCACATTTTCATCTTCTTGCACGTATGGCATTTTGCCATAACAAAGAACCAGTACAGTACTGGTACTCAAAGAAAATTTACATCCCAAAAACCACACTGAAAAGCTTACTATGAGGTTGGGGCCTAATTCATTGTGAATCTGGAGATAAGAATGTGCACTTCAAGCCGAGTTATACAATTTATTATGGTTTATGAACTTCCGATGCTCTTGGAGTATCCTCTGATGTCCTGTTTCTTTTATGACGTGATGTAAGATATCTTAATGCTTTATATGTACAAACATATGGGCATCCTGTACTATCCTAGCTGCCCAAGCTCAGTAACATTTGTTTTCTGCACTCTCTGGCAACTGCTGACTTGAACCTATTTCTAACAGGTCTCGGGAAACTATTGTGAATAGTGGTTTGAAAAGCATTACTTTCAAAGTAAATTTCCTCTTACATTACACATGAGAATGTGCAATTAATTTCTTAAATCACAAAGTGTTTGACTCTCGTTAACAACTTAACATTTTGAGGACAAGCCACTTAGAAGAATTTTGATTCCAGAAGACCAGACATTTATTTCATTATTTTAAATTTTACTCTCACATTTGTGCGATGCATCTTGCAGTGTAACACGTGCAAAAAAAGGCCAATATGCAAACGAAAGCTTAGCTTATTAATGTTAGAGATCAATATTATAAGAGAAAGCTTAGCTTTTCTTGTAGCTACACTGTGTATATTAATTTAAATCATTAACTTTTCCTATCTTAACAGTGATGTTGCTATTGGCTGAGTGCATCACATGTCCTATGCTCTGAATATGTGCTGTCATCGGCTGGCGAGATCGCATAACAGGAGCTATGACTGGCTTACAAAAGGGCATCGTAATCTCAGTTTCAATGCTTTGGATATTAACGTGCTGTGTTTGGTGGATTTGAATTTACACTTTTGTAATTACGAAAAAATGCTGTGCCATCGTAATACAAAAATATGCAGTGTATATGTTGCTGCACATCATCGAAAACCTCTCCCCCTCCCCGTCCCCTCCTGGATTTCGTTTACTAAAGTGGCAGCGGAAAGTTCTAAGCCGATGATGTATAAAATGTTAACCATTCAAAGGATTAACAAGTTTTACAGTTCCGTGGTAAAGTATACTGTCATCCGGGAAATCCAGGATTTTTTTTTCCTTGTCCACGTATACACCCTGACGGAGAAAATACACACATGGAAGCATAGAAGATAGTACAAGTTCCAAATTTTTCGAATTAATAAATTTGTTTATTTTCTTTCCAAATATGAAACTACTTCAATTTTAAGCGAATAAAGTTGGTTTGAAAGGAATGTTTATTGAGTTCATAGATCATATACATCCTTACAAAATTAAACTATCATGCTATGACAGTTCACAGGAGCCTTAATAATTGTTCAAATAATAATATACTCCTGCAACAGCTGCTTCAGACTGAGAATAATGATACTGGTTCGCCCATGAATTTAATGTGTAATTATGTGCACCCTCAGTGAACATGCCACAGCTTTTGCCTGCATAGATCATTCCACTTGTAATCTTACCCTCCCACACATCACCATTAAATTCCTCTTAGTCTGTTGATTATTTTCAAAAGCTTCGAGAGGCATATACAAAAGAAAAACTTTTACTTGCTTTCATTTTCTCTTCTTGTTGTTGTTGGCTCCAATTCTTGGGTCTAGTGTACAGTCTTGAGGCTGTAATTTTTATAACATTGCGGTTTCTTGTTCACCTGAGTAACTGATGAAGATTGGCCTGTTGCTATGAATATCTTTTATATCGCACTGACTTTCAAATTACACTTCAGATCATGAATTCACATTGTTGTTGACAAGATTAGAAATTTGTCTACTTCCATAAGAGGCATGCCCACTGCTCCTTACATTCTGTGGTACACACAATATTCCAAAGAGTTTACAAAGCAAAAGAGTTTGACCAAAGAAGAATCTTCGCTAAAATATATCATTATTTTATAAATGTCCAAAAATAAATTTAATAATTTGCTTTAGATTGTGCAATTAATTATACGCATTTTAAGTATATCAGAAATTTTGTAATTTCAAATATTTTTAAAAGAAGAGTAATTTTAATTGTACGTGCAGAGTACTAATAAATTTCTTTTTACGTATTTTATCCTGGAACATAACACATGAATACAAAATCATATGAAGTTCATTCAGTTAGACAGCAGATATAATATTCACCTATACAAGAATCGATAGTGTACGTACAAAGATGATGAGACTTACCAAACAAAAGTGCTGGCAGGTCAATGGACACACAAACAAGCACACACATACACACAAAATTCAAGCTTTCGCAACAAACGATTGCTTCATCAGGAAAGAAGGAAGGAGAGGGAAAGACGAAAGGATGTGGGTTTTAAGGGAGAGGGTAAGGAGTCATTCCGATCCCGGGAGCAGAAAGACTTACCTTAGGGGGAAAAAAGGATGGGTATACACGCGCGCGCGCTCGCGCGCTCTCACACACACACACACACACACACACACACACACACACACACACACACACACACACACACACACACTCACACACACACGTGTGAAAGCACCCATGTGATTTACCAACTGACCTGCCTACACTGTGAAGCTTTCTATGTGGGAATGACCAGCAACAAACTGTCCATTCGCATGAATGGACACAGGCAGACAGTGTTTGTTGGTAATGAGGATCACCCTGTGGCTAAACATGCCTTGGTGCACAGTCAGCACATCTTGGCACAGTGTTACACCGTCCAGGTTATCTGGATACTTCCCACTAACACCAACCTGTCAGAACTCCGGATATGGGAACTTGCCCTCCAGTATATCCTCTCTTCTCGTTATCCGCCAGGCCTCAACCTCCGCTAATTTCAAGTTGCTGCCGCTCATACCTTACCTGTCTTTCAACAACATCTTTGCCTCTGTGCTTCTGCCTCGACATGGACACAAAATTCAAGATTTCACAACAAACTGTTGCCTCATCAGGAAAGAGGGAAGGAGGGGAAAGACGAAAGGATGTGGGTTTTAAGGGAGAGGGTAAGGAGTCATTCCAATCCCGGGAGCGGAAAGACTTACCTTAGGGGGGAAAAAAGGACGGATATACACTCGCGCACACACACACATATCCATCCACACATATGGATATGTGCATGGGACAGGTTTTACACCGGGGGCGGTTACAAGGGTAGGAGCCAGAGGGGAGGGAATGTGGTTTGGGGATTTCATAGGGATGAACTCTTCCTCTTTCCAGAGAGGCAACAGTTTGTTGCAAAAGCTTGAATTTTGTGTGCATGTTTGTGTTCGTTTGTGTGTCTGTCAACCTGCCAGCACTTTCATTTGGTAAGTCACATCATCTTATATATATATATAAAGAGAGAGAGAGAGAGAGAGAGAGAGAGAGAGGAGGAGGCTGACCCATTACACCCTAGAAACCTGGACCGAGGCTGCCCTCGCCTCACATAAAAGTGTATCAAACCTTCCAACTTTTACAGGTTATCCATAAAATTTACAGAAATTGCAGCACTTTACAGTTTTAAGGACATACAGTGTCATTTTATGACTTTGCAGACAAAAGTGTGAAACGTTAACGTTTGATAATCACCCCAATGCCAGACAGTCGATTATTTGCATGGTTTGAAGCCTAGTCTACGATAGTCGATAACTCGTTCTTTGATGTAGTTGCTACTTTTAACCATGTAATGTTTCTGTCGTCATTGGAATTGAATTTAAAGCCAGGATAACAGTCCTTCCATGTGAATATTATGTGTCGACAGGCTTTGTTCCGTAAATTCTTTGTTCTGCTCCATTCACTTATTGTGATTTAACCCTCATTCTTTGACCACCTGTGGAGGTTGGCATCGTGTTCATTTAATGGTTTAAAACTTTGTGGGCTTTGACATGGTTCAGTGAAGTGCTTGACTGCTGTAGATGTTATAATTTTATGTGACTTTCAGTGATCCACGTTCCTTTCGATGTTTCATACATTTTGAGACATTTGTTCTCAGACATTTTCATACACTTTATTCCTATTGTAGGACTCGTGAATAAATCCAACAAGAAACAGTAGTTCCAGACAATGGAAGTATCATATTCCGTTGATTTTCTGTGCATACTAAAATCAAGAAAGGGAAAAAAATTGTGTTTTGCACAGTATGTGGGTGTGATATTACACGAAACGTTTTAAGTAATCCTGTGAAGTGTGGCAAACACTTAAGTTATGTTAAATGTTATGTTAAATCGAAGGAAGATAACAAGAAAATCAGCACCTTTTTTGCCAAGTCTGGAAATGTTGACAGTGGCGTAATTAGGACCAAGTATGTGTGTACTTCCTTTTTGATGGAACACGGTGTATCCTTAAGTGTAGCTGATCATACTGGTGCTTTATGTAAGAAGATGAACCCACATCAAAAGTTGCAAAGAAATATAACTGTGGTCGCATGTAAACAACATGCATTTTAAATAAAATGGCAAAAAATGCATCAACTTCAGCTGCTAAGTGCCTTGAGAATGGACCCTTTCCTTTGGCAATGGATGGAAGCAATAACACTAATGCCAAGTTGTATCTTGTTGTTCTTACATTGTATGATATTCCACAGGAGAAAGTAGTGAGCACTGTGCTATCCATACCAGCATTAGATAGGGATTCCACAGAGCAAAACATAGGTAATCTGATGTTATCACAGCTGAATTCTCATAACATACCAACTGAAAACTGTGTGGTTTTCTGCTTCGGCAATGCTCCTGTTATGATAGGACACAAACATGGGGTTTCAGCAGTTCTGAAGGAAGTTCAACCAGGTATTGCCATCATAGGTTGCATTTGCCACTCGATTAATCCAGCAGCTGAAAAAGGTGTTAGAAGATTACCAGTTTGGAAAGAGGATGAGATTCTCATTGGTATATTTTATTTCTTAGAGAAGAATGTCAGAAGGAAAGAACGCCTTCAGAAATTTCAGAGCTTTACAATAAAGAGGCAAAGAAAATTCTGAAGCTTGTATGCACTAGGTCGTTATCTTTAGGCAGATGTTTGGATAGACTACTGGACCACTACGATCTGCTTCTTCCTTTCTTCAAGGATAAAGTAATATTATGTACCCAAAACATTGTCACAAGTTTGACATCTTTCAGAATACCTAGAGTTGAACAAAGTGTATCCAAAGAGTATCAGAAGAAGATAATTCTTGATTCTGCTGCTACACGTGCCTGTAAAAGAATAGTACATTCTTCCAGATGTGACAAATCCATCCTAAAAAGTAAGACTTCTGCTGCAAAATGTGAGGAAAAATTGTTTATGTTCCTATCTACAAATTTGAACAAGGCCTTTTGAACATTCTTTCATGTGACTATTCCTGTATTTGACAAATTGAATGTTGCTCTTCAGACTTCTTCCCCTTAAGTTCACCTTTTATTAGAACTTCTAATGGATCTACTAAAGCAGTTAATTCACCAAGTTTGTTAAGCCCAAAATTGTCAAAAGTTCCTCATTGCTTGAAGCTGACTACAACTTTCATTCAAAATCAAAGAAGTGGTGTTAGTTAGTTAATGGCATTCAGACTTCTAACATAGTGAATGATCTCCTGGATACAGATAGACCCCTTTTCCTTTCATCAGTGAATGAGTACTTTTGTACTGCCTGTGACCTTAAGTTTCCACTTAAGGATGATGTGTTAAATGCATGCTCAAGTTGGTAGGTAAGACAAAATTGAAGACACACAGTTTTTTTCCATTCATTGTTTCTTGGAAGGGTTTCCTATCATGTTGTGCAAAGAAGAGAATGAAACTACAGGTGGAGTGATGAATGAGCTTCAGAGGCAGTTCACAGCTCTTCAGGTAGATGACAATTTGGCTGCAAATCAAGATGCTGCAAGTGTCAAGAATTCGTGGAGCCAATAGACTTCTTCAGTAGAACCAAATTCCTTGAGTAATGCTCTCTATTCTCACCATACCCCATAGCAATGCAGAATGTGAACAAGTTTTCACCCTTCTGAATAAAAATAGAAAAGAGTCCATTTCCAGATAATCTCTGGAGTTTATTTGTATTTTGTAGACCAGGAGCTGCAGTTCCTAATATGACAAAACAGTTTCTCAAGACTTTTTGCAGGAAGCTAAAAAGGCCACAATTACGACTTTAAAGTTGAACTAGCATGTGATTTGCAGTGTGTATTATTGTATTTATTGGCTGTGTTACATTAAATGAGTTTTATTGTGCAAAGCCTTTTTCAATTATCATGTATCTGTTTACCTTATCAACAAAGTCCTGTTATGTATGCATAAAGCAGTACTCACCATGCCTCCCTGCTGTTTAACATGGATTTCTTCTTGATTGTTATGTTCATCTACAAATCATTGGCCTATATGTAAGTAGATATGATTTCATTCAAGTAATCTGTTTAAAGCATGAATTAGTGTATTTTGTATCACAGAAGTATTATTATTTTCGTCAAGGCGGGGTATGTCAAAAACTGTTAGATTTTTTTTTGTCGCACCTGAGCTTTACTGATAATCCTATTCAATAATTGGCATGTATTGTGTGTGAACAGTAGTGCTTGGGCATTGTTGAATAGAACAGTGACAGTGTCTGCTGTAAAAGATGCACTCAGTCCAGATTGATCCTGAGAATCAGCAATTTCTGAGGACTGTGACTGACTTATGTCATACAAGTATCAATAGTATTACCATTACATTGTCTGCTAATAAGAATTTACCCTCCTGAAGTTAAATATTGACCACCATTCCGTCTCATAATTTTATTATTTATAATATTGCATTGTGAGAATTCTGGACTCACTGAAATGTAATTACACAGCCTGACCAAAAAAAAAAAGTGGACCGAGCGAGGTGGCGCAGTGGTTCGACACTGGACTCGCATTCGGGAGGACGACGGTTCAATCCCGCGTCCGGCCATCCTGATTTAGGTTTTCCGTGATTTCCCTAAATCGCTCCAGGCAAATGCCGGGATGGTTCCTTTCAAAGGGCACGGCCGACTTCCTTCCCTGTCCTTCCCTAATCCGATGAGACCAATGACCTCGGTGTCTGGTCTTCCCCAAAACAACCAACCAACCAGAAAAGTGAAGCACCCAGAAGAAACGGTTGGATGCCAATGTAACTTCGTACACATACACGTCGTTGGCAGGTTTGTGAACGATTAGAGGTGCAATTCTCTGTGTCAGATATAACGGCCACCAGAGTGTGTGTGTGTGTGTTGTTCGTGCTTAATGCAGTTACTGCACCTGGTGAGTAATGCAGTTACTGCACCGTGTGAGATACTTAAGGAATGTGAACAGTGTCAGATGCCAAGTGATCAATTTGAAGGACACGGATATGGTTGTGTAATCACTAGACAGCATTATTAGCACCTGACAGTTTGAAATTGACATTTTTGTAGATCTCCACGTGGCCAGCTGTCAAACCGTGCAATATCCAGATTTTTTGGGCATTCAGATGTGACAGTGGCCTGATATTCGGCTTTATGGTAATGTGAGGACAGATATATTTGTGGTTGAGGTTCCAATCGACTACGTTTGACCACCCCTAGGGAGGACTGCCATATTGTGCTCTGAGCAAATAGTAATCCCTTCACGTCTGGGCCTGACACCATGAATGAGTACTGGACTCCCTGCAACTTTGTGTGCCATCCCACACCATTGGTCATAGAGTAGCAGCATCTGCAATAGGGAATTATTAGCCCGTACATAGTATGCTGTTAACGCCACAACAGAAATGGTGCATTAGGAGTGGTTCCACAAGTGGAAAGTGTGGACTGCCGATAAATGGTGTTTCATTACATTCAGGAATGAATCGTGGTTCTGCACTATCTCGGATGATCATTGGTGCTGACTTGGGGTGAAGTAGTCACTCTGAGGTCTGGGAAGCTGACCACAGCCAGAAGAGCAGCATGCTGGTCTCATGTCCCATCATATGGCTTGAGATTGACACCATTGGCAGCAGATGTCACAGCATTCGAGTGGTACTGAATTGTCGGGGTCAGTAAACAAAGATTTAGCTATAGCTTTCTTAAAAGCAGGACGCGGAAGGTTGTCCTCCAGTCTCAACAAACTGGTAAGAGATTTGAACTTGACTACAGTTACGTAAAGTTAGTGGTGCCATGAGACTCTTTTTCTGGATCCAACCCTTTCCCTGATGTATATTAGTGATCTGTCACTAAACATGATACATGATTAAAAAAAAAAATTCTCTTTGTAGATGACCCAGGAGTTACAGTGAAAGATGGGGAATATAATGTAAATGAGCTAGCTGATATGTCTTTTGAAGTCAAATTATAGCATAACTGCAATAGAACACATTACTTGTAATATTGGACACAAAAGTCTTGTGAAGGCGAAATCTTATTGTGGTCAGCTAAAGAACGTGTTAGGACTGACGGTAGATGACAAGCTTCTTTGGAAGTATCAGACAAGGGAAAGAATAAATTGCTAATCACCACATAGAGGAGGCATTGAATCACGGGCGCGTGCGCGCATGCACTCTCTCTCTCTCTCTCTCTCTCTCTCTCTCTCTCTCTCTCTCTCTCTCTCTCTCTCTCTCTGTACACTGTGGCCTGTCTGTCTGATGTGTGCAGCAATCTGCGAGGGGTGGGTAGTGAGGGTAAGTAGGTGGCATGGGCTCGGGATGGGGGGGGGGGGGGGGATATGCTGTACTTCTGGCTTTGGGTGCATGCAGGGATTGGATAGGACTCCTAGGTTCAGTGTTGGGAAGTTGTGCTGGGGGTGGAGAGTAAAGAAGGGGAAAGGACTAGTAGATGCACTGGCAGGACAGGAGGCACCATGTGTAGAATTGGAGTGGGAACAAGAGAGGGGGAGGAAATGGGTGAAGGACAGGAACTAGTGAAGAATGTGTTGTAGGGAGTGTTCCCACCTGCACAATTCAGAAACCCCAGAGAAGCAATCATTAAAGTGAAGCATATTACGTTGGGTGACGTGTTCAGAAATTAGGGGTCCAGCCTACTCTTGGCGATAGTTTGGCCGTGGCCATTCGTGCAGACTGTCTGCTTTCACAGGTGATCTTGCCTTTAGCAGCCATGTAGTCTACCGGCTAAACTGCAATCAATGTGATGATTTTTATGTGGGCATAACAGCTAACAACCCAAGCTCTAGCCGAGAGGCGGCTGGACCACGCATTTGCTGAACATACTACTCAGCACGATGTGCTTCACTTTAATGACTGCTTCATCAGCTTTCCTGAATTGTGCAGGTGGGAACTCTGCCTCCAGCATGCACTTTGCTACTGTAAGCTCCCTGGCCTCAGGCTTCACTAGTCTGTCCACCCCTGCACTACACATACTTCTATCCTGCCAGTGCAAATACTGGTCTGTTTTCCCTTTGTACTCCCCCATCCCTGATCATAGCCTTCATACACTGCACCTAGCAGCCATATCCTGTTCCTGCAGGCATCACAGCATCTTTCTTTCCATGCCCCATGCCCCCACCTCTACCCTACCCTCTCTCCTGCTCCCCATCACATATCATGACCTTGTTTGTCGTGGACTTCATTCACTTCCCAAGGACACTACTTCGGATTCGATCTGTTGCTGTAAGTTTCTCAACCTTCGCACGCAGCTTAAGTGCTGCTAGCCCAGCAGATAAGTGCCCTACTTCAGAAGGATGATTTCATCCAAAAGCATAAATATTTTAGCAGTCATTTTCATTTTGTCTCTCTATGACTCAACACATCCTCTGTGGTGGGTAACAACTATCCTTTCCATTTTTGTTCTTTACTTACTGTCATTCTATTATCTCGTATGATTGAATGTTTTTGGGCAACTGTAAACTAATCAAGAATATTTTTAGCCCAAAAAGGGCAGATCTACAGTGTGGGTTTGTGAATTTTATGCAAGACACTGTGTGAATGTCTCGAAACTTTGACTCAGATTGAACAACATCGGGGACAGGCTACAACCCTGTCTTACTCCCTTCCCAACCACTGCTTCCCTTTCATGTCCCTCGACTCTTATAACTGTACTTACACGTAGTCATGAATTTGTTGTTGATAATGTTAATTCATTCAGAAGAAAACTGTAACATTCATTCAGTGAACACTAATCAGAAAAACAATTTTCACTGAGATAACACGTGTGGCACAAAAACTTCTTCACTTTCTGAATAGGTTTCATTTCCAACAGGTTTCTGGCAGGGCTGAAAAGAAATCGAATGATAATCTCCAACACTTAAAATCTAAATTGCACGAATAATTTGTGCTGCACTCATACTCTGTGTGCGAGTTCCTCACAGTAGTAGAGAATTTTATTTTTGTAATGTCTTATTTATTCCTGAACTGTCTGCATTTTTTGTGCTTTATTAATTCTTGTTGTTGTTGTTGTTGTTTGTTTTACTGTATAAATTCTTTTTAATAAATTTGATGATGGCAGTTTACTAATATTAGCAACTGATAGTAGTAGTAGTAGTTGTTGTTGTTGTTCTTGTGGTCTTCAGTCCTGAGACTGATTTGATTCAGCTCTCCATGCTACTCTATCCTGTGCAAGCTTCATCATCTCCCAATACCTACTGCAACCTACATCCTTCTGAATCTGCTTAGTGTATTCATCTCTTGGTCTCCCTCTACAATTTTTACCCTCCACGCTGCCATCCAATACTAAATTGGTGATCCCTTGCTGCCTCAGAACATGTCCTACCAACCGATCCCGTCTTCTAGTCAAGTTGTGCCACAAACTCCTCTTCTCCCCAATTCTATTCAATACGTCCTCATTAGTTATGTGATCTACCCATCTAATCTCCAGCATTCTTCTGTAGCACCACATTTCGAAAGGTTCTATTCCGTTCTTGTCTAAACTATCTATTGTATGAATACTTCCAGAAAGGCTTCCTGACACTTAAATCTTACTCGATGTTAACAAATTTCTCTTCTTCAGAAATGCTTTCCTTGCCATTGCCAGTCTACATTTTATATCTTCTCTACTTCGACCATTATCAGTTATTTTGCTCCCAAAATAGCAAAACTCCTTTACTGTAGATTAAAATTGAAGAAACTGTAAAAGACTTCAATTCTTGTGTTTATAAAATTTCCAATCAACAGCGTGCAAACTGTGTAGTGACTTGTTGCAAGACCAAGTAGCTTTGGCTTGCGTGGCCCCATACAGCCTGGTAGATAGATAAATAAATAAAATCACTTAACTACCCTGTCTACTAAAGTCACACATACAAATTTCAACATTGACTCCGTTGCTCAAGAGGCCAATCGTAACAATTTGAACTTTAGCCCAGCCTTCTGTTGATTTAGAGATGGAGAAAAGTTAATTGTAGAAAATGCAGCCTGCATCATGACCACCATTTCCAGGTCGTGAAACTCTCAGCCACTTTCTTTCCTACATTCTGCCTTTCAGATTCATACTTCTTGCCCATGGGAGAACGAATGTTGCAAAAAAAGCCCCACCGACAGTCTAGGATTACGTTCTGGAATGATCCTTCCTCTCTGGAGTAATGTACGGCATACGCTGTTAAAGAAGTTACAACTGGGACATTGAAATCTTATTAACATATAACTGCCTATTTCTGCAGTTCTTTTCATTATAGGTAACTGCATCATCTGTGAAAAGTTACGAATAATATTGTCTGCAAGCTCATTAATATTCAACAAGAATGGCAGGAGTCCTCAACACATACATGGGCAAACCTGTAGTTACTTTTACCTCTATTGATGACTCTATAGGTTGGAAAAAAAGCTAACAGCAGCAGATGTCATACTTTTCTTAGAAACTTGAGAAAAATTATTGTATTTGACTTTTATATTTTTGTTAGTATTTAGGTGATACATTTATTGAAAAACTTGTTAACTGAAATGTAAGATCTTAAAAGATGTACATACTGTGTGCAGATGTCACAGCAATTGCAAGAGTCTGCCGAGGTGCAGAGCAAGATGTTGTCAGATCTCCTATTGGTGAGCACCGTCGTGGGACAAGTATCGACTGTACTGCTCGCCATCCAGAATCTCTTGCTCAGTGGCTCCTCGTTCTTTGGCACTGTGCTGTTCTTCACCGTGGCTGCAGTCGCCTTAGCAGCTCTCGGCCGAACGCATTCCGGTTCCAGTATGGTACCGCACATGTTTGCTGTGCTGTTTGCTGGGGCCATTGTGGAGACTGTTATTGCAAATTGGTTTGCTGGTAAGAGTACAAGAAGTATTTGAAGAAACTGTATATGTCTATTCCCGCTTCACTAAAAGCAGTGAAATGGAACGGTGTGGGATTCCCTTGTTAGGGGCTGTAACAGAGTTCTCGCTTCTCAGTTGAGTGTCGCCCTGATGAGGTTTGTAATAAAAGTTACCATGTTCAGTCTTGACAGTTGCCTTATTATCTTTTCTTGAAGCTAAGTGGACCTGCTACTCAGTTCCACTAATTATTCCATGTGGATTTCTTCACTGACTGCAGAGGGTTGAGGGATAAAAGAGAACTCACAATTAACTACAAAGTGATGTAACACCTTTTGAGAGAACTCGTTGCATTTTGTTGCTCAATAAAATGACTACACTTTTGGGTGAATGGATGTCACATTAACTCGAGTAACATATATGAAGTGATACACATTTCTGGAGGGTCCGCCTTTAGCAAAACAGAGTTTTGTTTTTCATCCCATACATGTTTCACTGCAGTTGCAGCAACCTCAGTGGTCTTTTATTTTATGGGTGTTAAATATAAAGAATGTTCTTTACTGTTTGTATACATGTAAATATTAGTTTTTAAATCGTAGTTACACATTTTTGAGGAAACACATTAAATTATGAATTCATACTTTTTTTACTACAGAAGAATGCTGAAGATTAGATGGGTAGATCACATAACTAATGAGGAGGGATTCAATAGAATTGGGGAGAAGAGGAGTTTGTGGCACAACTTGACTAGAAGAAGGGATAGAGTAGCATGGAGATCTGCATCAAACCCATCTCAGGACTGAAGACAACAACAACAACAACAACAACAACAACAACTTTTTTTACCACATGGTGTAGTTTTCCTTATGTGTTATGTTTTTACAGTGACTGATTTCTTTCGCAGTTTGTCATCTGCAACCATATACAACTTAATGTAGACAAGTTATTTTAGCAAAAATTATGATTTGTAGACTGTTATGCCTGTGCCTGAAATTAATAAATTCTATGTAGAAGCTTGTATGTGGGTGTGGGTGTGCGTCTTTGTGTTTGTATTTACATTATGTTCTGCTTACGTTTTGTGTTTTCATCTTCTTCTTCACTATGTTATTGAACTGTCACTGTCACTGTTTACCAGCTGTAAAAACAGACAAGATGGCGGTCAGTGGAACAGTTGAAGGTGTAAAAATAAGATGGCTGCCAGTGGAACAGTTGAAGGTGTACCTGGCCGTTGTTCTGAATCTTTCAGAGGTGTCTGTGCATTGTGTGTGTGTGTGTGTGTGTGTGTGTGTGTGTGTGTGTGTGTGTGTGTGTGTCTAATAATTCTTGGATCTTTGAGAGCAGAGAACAGAGTTCCATTGCAGAGAGCTGTCTCTTCATTTATTACTTGTTTTCCTTCAACTAAGACTTTTTGTATTTGATAATTTAGAACTTAGAACTACTTAAACCTAATTATCCTAAGGACATCACACAGCTGGCCGTAGTGGCCGAGCGGTTCTAGGCGCTACAGTCTGTAACCGCACGATCGCTACGGTCGCATGTTGTAATCCTGCCTCGAGCATGGATGTGTGTGTTGTCCTTAGGTTATAATAGAGGGAAACATTCCACGTAGGAAGAATATATCTAAAAACAAAGATGATGAGACTTACCAAACAAAAGCGCTGGCAGGTCGATAGACACACAAACAAACACAAACATACACACAAAATTCAAGCTTTCGCAACAAACGGTTGCTTCATCAGGAAAGAGGGAAGGAGAGGGGAAGACTGAAGGATGTGGGTTTTAAGGGAGAGGGTAAGGAGTCATTCCAATACCGGGAGCGGAAAGACTTACCTTAGGGGAAAAAAAGGACAGGTATACACACACACACACACACACACACACACACACACACACACACACACACATATATCCATCCGCACATACACAGACACAAGCAGAACTACTTATTAAATGCACATAAGTTATTAATTGCTAAAAAAAATTGATTTTTCACTCCTTACTGCTTCAGATGATGCAGCAACTCATTACCAGTGGGTGTGGTATCTACGGTGCTTTGAAACAATTTTGTGCACGGTACTGCTTGGTTATGCTGCTTGGAGGTACCAGCACTATGGACCGGCAAACAACAGGTTGTTGAAAATGATTGACAACAAGATTGATCGGGTGCTGGTTGCAGTTCTACGTATCAATAAGGTAAAGAAGTAAATAAATTTTGTCTTATACCTGGATCCATTGTTAAGCACTGAGTAGGAGAGGGGAGGAAAGAGGTGGGGTGTGGGAAGGAGTTTTGTAGATGGCTAGCAGCTTGGAAGGAGGCAACAGGAGTGTGACACATGGGCACCGCCGCCAGTAATTTTGTGCAACTCATGATGACAATGACGAGGAAGAGGGTATTGGGTGGGTGTGACAGAACTGAGGAAGGAGAGAGACTGCATGGGAGAGGATGTGAGTGCGTAACAGGTGAAGTTAAGATGGTGGTGGGATGTGGTAGGGGATCAGCAGAGGATGGAGCCAGCAGGATCGTGGGAACAAAGGATAACTCCCGTCTATGTAGTTCGGAGCAGCTGGTGCTGGGAGGAAGCATCCAGACGGCACAGATTGTGAAGCATTTTATGCTTGGCAACGCTTTCTGCCACTGGTAGTTGAATTGTGCCGCAGTTTTAGTGGCTGTCAGATTTACAGCTGGTTGGGGTTGTGCCCATATGGAGACTTGCAGCAGAGCCAGTACATAACGTGGCTGCTGTCACGGGTGGTCCCGCCTCTGATGGGTTGAGATAAACTTGTGAAGGAACTGGAGACTGCTGTTGTGGATGAGTAAATTTGACAGAACTTGAGCTTGGGTCTGTTGTTGTTGTTGTGGTCTTCAGTCCTGAGACTGGTTTGATGCAGCTCTCCATGCTACTCTATCCTGTGCAAGCTTTTTCATCTCCCAGTACCTACTGCAACCTACATCCTTCTGAATCTGCTTAGTGTATTCATCTCTTGGTCTCCCCCTACGATTTTTACCCTCCACGCTGCCCTCCAATACTAAATTGGTGATCCCTTGATGCCTCAGAACATGTCCTACCAACCGATCCCTTCTTCTGGTCAAGTTGTGCCACAAACTTCTCTTCTCCCCAATCCTATTCAATACTTCCTCATTAGTTATGTGATCTACCCATCTAATCTTCAGCATTCTTCTGTAGCACCACATTTCGAAAGCTTCTATTCTCTTCTTGTCCAAACTATTTATCGTCCATGTTTCACTTCCATACATGGTTACACTCCATACGAATACTTTCAGAAATGACTTCCTGACACTTAAATCAATACTGGATGTTAACAAATTTCTCTTCTTCAGAAACGCTTTCCTTGCCATTGCCAGTCTACATTTTATATCCTCTCTACTTCTACCATCATCAGTTATTTTGCTCCCCAAATAGCAAAACTCCTTTACTACTTTAAGTGCCTCATTCCCTAATCTAATTCCCTCAGCATCACCTGACTTAATTAGACTACATTCCATTATCCTTGTTTTGCTTTTGTTGATGTTCATCTTATATCCTCCTTTCAAGACACTGTCCATTCCATTCAACTGCTCTTCCAAGTCCTTTGCTGTCTCTGACAGAATTACAATGTCATCGGCGAACCTCAAAGTTTTTATTTCTTCTCCATGAATTTTAATACCTACTCCGAATTTTTCTTTTGTTTCCTTTACTGCTTGCTCAATATACAGATTGAACAACATCGGGGACAGGCTACAACCCTGTCTTACTCCCTTCCCAACCACTGCTTCCCTTTCATGTCCCTCGACTCATATAACTGCCATCTGGTTTCTGTACAAATTGTAAATAGCCTTTCGCTCCCTGTATTTTACCCCTGCCACCTTTAGAATTTGAAAGAGAGTATTCCAGTCAACATTGTCAAAAGCTTTCTCTAAGTCTACAAATGCTAGAAACGTAGGTTTGCCTTTCCTTAATCTTTCTTCTAAGATAAGTCGTACGGTCAGTATTGCCTCACGTGTTCCAGTGTTTCTACGGAATCCAAACTGATCTTCCCCGAGGTTGGCTTCTACTAGTTTTTCCATTCGTCTGTAAAGAATTCGTGTTAGTATTTTGCAGCTGTGACTTATTAAGCTGATAGTTCGGTAATTTTCACATCTGTCAACACCTGCTTTCTTTGGGATTGGAATTATTATATTCTTCTTGAAGTCTGAGGGTATTTCACCTGTTTCATACACCTTGCTCACCAGATGGTAGAGTTTTGTCAGGACTGGCTCTCCCAAGGCCGTCAGTAGTTCCAATGGAATATTGTCTACTCCGGGGGCCTTGTTTCGACTCAGGTCTTTCAGTGCCCTGTCAAACTCTTCATGCAGTATCGTATCTCCCATTTCATCTTCATCTACATCCTCTTCCATTTCCATAATATTGTCCTCAAGTACATCGCCCTTGTATAGACCCTCTATATACTCCTTCCACCTTTCTGCTTTCCCTTCTTTGCTTAGAACTGGGTTTCCATCTGAGCTCTTAATATTCATACAAGTCGTTCTCTTATCTCCAAAGGTCTCTTTAATTTTCCTGTAGGCGGTATCTATCTTACCCCTAGTGAGATAGGCCTCTACATCCTTACATTTGTCCTCTAGCCATCCCTGCTTAGCCATTTTGCACTTCCTGTCGATCTCATTTTTGAGACGTTTGTATTCCTTTTTGCCTGTTTCACTTACTGCATTTTTATATTTTCTCCTTTCATCAATTAAATTCAATATTTCTTCTGTTACCCAAGGGTTTCTACTAGCCCTCGTCTTTTTACCTACTTGATCCTCTGCTGCCTTCACTACTTCATCCCTCAAAGCTACCCATTCTTCTTCTACTGTATTTATTTCCCCCATTCCTGTCAATTGCTCCCTTATGCTCTCCCTGAATCTCTGTACAACCTCTGGTTCTTTTAGTTTATCCAGGTCCCATCTCCTTAAATTTCCACCTTTTTGCAGTTTCTTCAGTTTTAATCTACAGGTCATAACCAATAGATTGTGGTCAGAGTCCACATCTGCCCCTGGAAATGTCTTACAATTTAAAACCTGGTTCCTAAATCTCTGTCTTACCATTATATAATCTATCTGATACCTTTTAGTATCTCCAGGGTTCTTTCATGATTCTTAAACCAAGTGTTAGTTATGATTATGTTGTGCTCTGTGCAAAATTCTACCAGGCGGCTTCCTTTTTCATTTCTGTCCCCCAATCCATATTCACCTACTATGTTTCCTTCTCTCCCTTTACCTACACTCGAATTCCAGTCACCCATGACTATTAAATTTTCGTCTCCCTTCACAATCTGAATAATTTCTTTTATTTCATCATACATTTCTTCAATTTCTTCGTCATCTGCAGAGCTAGTTGGCATATAAACTTGAACTACTGTGGTAGGTGTGGGCTTCGTATCTATCTTGGCCACAATAATGCGTTCACTATGCTGTTTGTAGTAGCTTACCCGCATTCCTATTTTCCTATTCATTATTAAACCTACTCCTGCATTACCCCTATTTGATTTTGTGTTTATAACCCTGTAGTCACCTGACCAGAAGTCTTGTTCCTCCTGCCACCGAACTTCACTAATTCCCACTATATCTAACTTCAACCTATCCATTTCCCTTTTTAAATTTTCTAACCTACCTGCCCGATTAAGGGATCTGACATTCCACGCTCCGATCCGTAGAACGCCAGTTTTCTTTCTCCTGATAACGACATCCTCTTGAGTAGTCCCCGCCCGGAGATCCGAATGGGGGACTAATTTACCTCCGGAATATTTTACCCAAGAGGACGCCATCATCATGTAATCATACAGTAAAGCTGCATGCCCTCGGGAAAAATTACGGCTGTAGTTTCCCCTTGCTTTCAGCCGTTCGCAGTACCAGCACAGCAAGGCCGTTTTGGTTATTGTTACAAGGCCAGATCAGTCAATCATCCAGACTGTTGCCCTTGCAGCTACTGAAAAGGCTGCTGCCCCTCTTCAGGAGGGGCAGCTTGGGTCTATCAAAGGGATATGACCCATTTGTACTGTGTCTGTTTGCCCCATTTTTCCTGGAACAGCCAGATGTTTGATTTGCAATTTGCTGCACATCGCACAAGTACTCATGCTAGGTAGTGCCACTTGTGCAACTTGATCTACAATCTCGCTTTTTTTATGGTTAATGATTTGCACTGGTGATAGTAATGATTCATGTTCAGTGTGGCATCGTACCAAACCGAAAGTGGAATATTTATAGCAGCATAAAAAGTGAGTTTACTTTTGCCACTGGTTGTGGAGAAACTGTAGAATGTACATTACGCAAGTCAAAATTTTCTGTTGGACATGATGGAAGGTCTGAAATTGCGAATCATGTTAAGATGAAGAAATATCACGTGTGTTAGAACGAAAATGCACTTCATCATAAAATACATGGCGTAGTCCATAATAAATTTGGCAACCTAGGAAAAAAATCTTACCTGCATAGTGTCAGATGTTACTGAATTTTGCGTATGTTAAAATGAAGGACTAAATAGGAACACGTATTTTTTTCTTTTCTCCAAAAAAGTTCTGCTCCGAGATACAGCCCTCCAAAGATGGCATTGTGCATACCATTTTGAATGTGCAAAATTTGGAAAAAAAATTTAAAATGCTATATCTCTGGAACAGTTCTAGATATTTTGTTGGTTTTTTTTTTTATTTGAAAGATAATTAATTTATGATTGCAAAGAAATCCTCCATTTGGACTTGCCTGTCAAAGTTCTTTTACTATAGCATTCTGAACTTTTTTTGTAATTTATGGACAATTTTTTTAATTTATTTTTTTATTATTATATGCCAGTCCATAAAGTTTTGATTTTTTTTTTCTGTTGATTAGTTACCACATAGTTCTACATTCCCTGAAAAGGAGAGCTTCCACTTTTAGGTTGAATAGGTTTTATAAACAACTGAAATTTTTGCCATACGTAAAATCTGTTTATTGCCACGTTATCACATAACATGCTCATAAAAATCAAAACCTAGCCTTATTTAATATAATTTTAGTTTTGAAAGATGAATAAGACTCATTTTTACAGCATTTTAAATGGTTCCAAAATGTATGTGAAAGGTTCAAAGACTTATGGTTTCAATTTATACAACTTCTGTGCACTCTGTTTTGTACTGAAATTAGCTAGTCAATGAACTAAAAATGTGTTCCACTGCTTCAGTATCTCCCTTTAATATAGTGTGACGCCTTACTGTTAAACCAATAGGAACTGGAGCACTTACAATCTTCAAACCATTGTGAACAGGAAGTGAGCACTGATGGTGTTGCTGTCCTTCAACTGGAAACCTATATCCAGCAGCTGGTCCATGTGGTAGCATAAAGTTCACTACAGTTTCGTTTAACTCATAACTGGTGTTTATAATCTCTGCAATCGACCAGTCCCAGTCGTACACACATACCACAAACATCCCCCTTCTCAGGTTGTGAATCTAAATATTATCCTGCTGTTTCTGAGGTGTTGGCCGAACGAACAAAATTTCTTCTTTCTTGCTCTTTAAAGTGCGTCCAATATGACTTCACCCATCACTTTGAGTCCAGAAATGTGTCTTCTGGATTCCTTTCACAGAAGTAGTTTGTTTGGACTATTTTTCTTTTTTCTGCTCATGGAATTCTTCGATTTCCTCTTTGGACAAAGAATAAGGGCTGTAGGTATGTAAGATTTCATGACTCTCCTAAAATCCTCAGCATTCTGAATCACAGTTGTATTTGGTCTGGAAAAATTATGTTTTGTAGCATGGTGCTTCAGCAGGCCGCCTAAACAATCACAAGGGCCCTTCACGTGACCAGTAGCACTGTATACCCAGTCAGTTGGCACAAGCGATTTACTCAATACAAACAACTGGTAACAATTTTTAAAATGACTAGGAGCACCATCAGAAATAATGATGGTCTTCTCTGCCCATGTTTGCAGTTGAAGAATTTTGCGCATTACTAGCAAAGCATGTGCTGAGTCATGTCCTGTGTCAACACATAACTGCAACACTTGCGGTCTGGTTTTGAAAATATGTCCCTCCTGTAAAAATTGAAACCTGGTCATTATTCCAATGATACCCTTGTACTTCTTGTGAGAGAATTACATACCAGTTCTCAACAAAATCGCAGTGAAGCACTAAATGTAGTTCTTCAGCCTGTACACAGTCTTTCACTTTAACAATACGAAGTTGTTGTTGCAATTTCTTCATATGCTGGTGTGTTACTGCGTTCACTGACCATTTACCAAGTTCATCAATGAAACTGTCAAAGGCAACAATTTTCTTAATTAGTTTTTTTCTCCCATGTCGCATATGTAATTTCTGCAGTTATTTGCTACATCTACCAGGCCAAGTGTCTGTAAAGACAGTCCTCCCTTTCCAGGACAGTCACCACATTCTTGAAACAAACAAGTCTCTCGCTTTACGTTACAGACTACTAATGACTCACATGCCCAACCAAGGTGTTATGTCACATGCTCCAGTAAGTGCTTCAAAGTTACCACACAAAATTCTCGCAGTACACACGTAAACAGATATCTCTATGTGGATGTGGAACTACCCACTTAGGTTGTAGTGCATAAAATTTCGATCTTTCAATATGTGAAGTTGTATAGGTGCTCTTATAAATTGGAAAAGTTTTTTTAATACTGTGAGTCATGTACCTCTTCACTTTCACACCTTTTTGACCTTCAACTGTTACAGTTATAGTGTCTTTTTCGTTGGCACTCTAGTGAGAACAGTCCTATTTATCTTCCAGTTAAAATGACTGCACTATTTGCACTTGAGCTGATTCTACAGGATGACCATAATAGGGATTGCGTCTTCCAAAGCCTCCTTTTACAGGCCTCACATTTCTTGATTTGTCTACCATGTACTTTGATAATGATGGAATGTGGTTCAAAATTGTTTTCTTTGAAAATGTGTCGGGAATAATATTAAAACTCGCACCTTTTCACTGTAGGATGCACAATATTCAACAGCTGAATTTGATATCTGCGAAAAATTCCTCGCAAGGGTGCTTTGGTTCATTTTCGTTTGAAGATGGAACTTTTACTTTGAAGAGTGTGGTCAGTTTTGCTGTAGTGTATTCATCCATAGCTTTAGTAATTCCTCTTCGCTTTCTTGATGCATAGAGCTTATGACACGACTTCAGTGACCACGTTTTCTTAGCAGGACTAACACCTACCTCTGTAGTTGATTGATTCAGGGTATTTAATTCTTCCTCTATTGATGCAAAATCTGCACCATGGGAGGCTTCATGTTGTTCAGATACTATCATTGTTGTTATTCTGTCAAAAAATTTAGAACACAAAAAGTCGTCACTGGAAACATCTTCACTTTGAAACAGGGTCTTCAAATGAGAACACTTAATCCCAAGCTGAGCAAAGTCTCATTATTATTATTTCTTTCTTGTCTCAGACGTTATGTCTGGTTAAAAATGGAAGGTGACGTGGACCTTGATCAAGCGTGACTTCCTTTTAACTGTACGGTATATGTTACATTGCATTTAGGAACTTTCGGGTAATTGAAATTATTATTATTATTATTATTATTATTATTCTCATATACATGATGTCACTTACCAATCGAAAGCGCTGGCAGGTTGATAGACACACAAACATACACACAAAATTCAAGCTTTCGCAACCAACGGTTGCTTCATCAGGAAAGAGGGAAGGAGAGGGAAAGACGAAAGGATGTGGGTTTTAAGGGAGAGGGTAAGGAGTCATTCCAATCCCGGGAGCGGAAAGACTTACCTTAGGGGGGGGAAAAGGACAGGTATACACTCGCGCGCGCACAAACACATATCCATCCGCACATACACAGACACAAGCAGACATTTGTAAAGGCAAAGAGTTTGGGCAGAGATGTCAGTCGAGGCGGAAGTACAGAGGCAAAGATGTTGTTGAATGACAGGTGAGGTATGAGCGGCGGCAACTTGAAATTAGCGGAGGTTGAGGCCTGGCGGGTAACAAGAAGAGAGGATATACTGAAGGGCAAGTTCCCATCTCCGGAGTTCTGACAGGTTGGTGTTAATGGGAAGTATCCAGATAACCCGGACGGTGTAACACTGTGCCAAGATGTGCTGGCCGTGCACCAAGGCATGTTTAGCCACAGGGTGATCCTCATTAGCAACAAACACTGTCTGCCTGTGTCCATTCATGTTACAAATAAGGTGATACCACAGCAGAGTGTATGATGCAGAGGTAAACTTCTATGTCAATTAAATTTTATCAATACAGTTTGTGTATGTTTTTTCTTTGATTGTCCTAGAATTTTTCCAAACTTTTTGAAAGTCCTGCTTTTTAATAAAAAAGGTTGCTTGATGGTTCGTTGATTTGGGGGGATGGGACCAAACAGCGAGGTCATTGGTCCCATAAGATGAGGGAAGGAAAGCGGCCGCGCCCTTCGAAAGAAACCATCTCAGAATTTGCCTGAGCCTAAATCAGGATGGCTGGACACAGGTGTCTGTAAATGCCACTGTTAATACATACTGTAAAAATGGCTGAAACTGCTTCCTGATGCCTTGTGACACACATGTGGACTACTTCACTAAAAATTCTGAGAAACGGGTTGTTCTTAATGTTTTTCACAAGTTTACAGAGAAAGGTCCATCTCTAGCCTTACAGCAGACAGCAGAAATGACGTCTGAGTTTACTGGAATTTGTATGTCTAATGTATTGTATGTGCGGAAAGAATAACAGAATACCGTCAAACTTTCTGTTCCAGGAAAGATGCAAAAAGTCAGTTGTGTGGTCAGAGGTGCATGCATTGTATTTGAAATGGTAAATGACGACGACTTACCCACTTTTAAAAGGACAGTATCTTACAAACTATTAAGAGACACTGATTTACAGTTTGAAAATAGGAAACAAAGTAGTATAATAAGGCAGATATGATATTTCTTTGTGGAGGAGGCATTATCTTAGTCAGATTTCCAAATTTAGGCATGAGAAATGTAATACTTACTACCATGATGAGACTTGGGTCAATGCAGGACATGTCACACAAAAAGTATGGGCTGTTACAATAGTATGAAAAGGATAGTTGCTACTCAACAGGTAGCGGAGGTGCCGAGTCACAGATAAAGCGACCTTTCGGCCAACAAGGACTTTGTTGAAAATAGACAACATACGCACACATACATGTGCAAACGCAATTCATACACACATGACCACAGTCTCTGGCATCTGAAGCCAGAGTACAAGCAGCAGCGCATGATGGGAGAGGCAGCTGGGTGGTAGGGGTAAGGAGGAGGCTGGGATAGGGAGCGGGAGGGATAGCAAGGCAGGGACAGTAAAGTGCTACCTGTGGGAGCTTACAGTGACAATGTGGAAAGAGTGTAGTGCAACTAGGTGCAGTCAGGATGTTAGGCAGAGAGAGGAGGAGGGGGGATAGCAGAAAAGGAGAGAAGTAAAAAGATTGATGGACTAGACGCCTGTGTAGTGCTGGTGTGGGAACAAGGTAGGCCCGGGTGGGTGGATAATGACTAACAAAGCTTGAGGCAAGGAAGGTTATGGGAACATAGGATATATTTCAGGGAGAGTTCCCAGCTGTACAATTCAAATAAGCTAGTGTTGGTGGGATGGAACCAGATCACACAGTCTGTGAAGCAGTCATTGGAATGAAGAATTTCTTGTTGGTTGGTATGCTCGCAACAGGGTGATCCAGTTGTTTCTTGGCTGCAGTTTTTCGGTGAATATTCATGCAGACAGACAGTTAAATGTTGGTTGTCATGCCCATGTAAAATGCAGCACAGTGGTTGCAACTAAACTTGTAGATCACATGGCCAGTTTCACAGTTAGCCTTGCCTTTGATGGGATATGTGACGTTTGTTACCAGACTGGAGCAGGTGGTGGTGGTGGTGGTGGTGGTGGTGGTGTGAGGTTGTATGGTACAGGTCTTGCATCTAGGTCCATAACAGGTATATGAGTCATGAGGCAAGGGTTTGTGTAGGGATGTACGAGGATATTGTGTAGGTTTGGTTGATGGCAGAATACCACTGTGGGAAGGATAGTGGGTTGGACATTTCTAATTTCAGGGCATGATGAGAGGTAGTTGGAACTCTGGTGAAGAATGTAATTCAGTTGCTCCAGTCCTGGGTCATACCGAGTCACGAGGAGAATACTCCTCTGTGGCCAGATAGTGGGAATTTGGGAGGTGGTGGGTGACTGAAAAGATAAGGCATGGGAGATCGGATTTTGTACAAGGTTGGGAGGGTAATTACAGTCTGTGAAGGCCTCAGTGAGACCCTTGGTATATTTCGAGAGGGAATGTTCGTCACTACATATGTGATGGTCACAGGTGGGTAGGCTGTATGGAAGGGACCTCTTGGTGTGGAATGAGTGGCAGTTGTTGAAATGGAGGTGTTTCTGATGGTTGGTAGGGGTGAACCAAGGCATTTGTCTAAATTTAAAATGGGGGAAACCACAGAAAACCATTTTCAAGGTTGCCGGCTGATGGAGCCGAACCACCTCACCTCCTGAATCTTTGGAAAAACTGGATGTTGTACATTATCTTCAAATAAAATAAAATGCATCTCGACAAAAGATGGAATATATATTTGACATTGTGTCCTTTTTTTTCCTCTCATATTGCATGTTTCTCCTTTACTTGTTCATGTTTCATCATTTGATAGTGCATGCATATTTTAAGATTTAATTGTGCAGGAATTCTTGGCTTCTGTTACTATAGTATTACAAGAGAGTAAATGGATTTTGAGCAAAAGGGGGTGGGGGCACAGCTGCCTTGGACGAATTGAAGCCGATTGCTGAAAAAATCTTTTAGAAACAAGATATAGAACTGCTCTTTCCAAACCCCAACTTTCCATATTGGAACAGCTTTCCCAATATTTTGCCATTTGAGCTAATAATGATAGACTTTTGAGCAAACTTTTTAAATAAATATCACCATCACTGTTGGGGTGACATTTTTGTTGATCAACTCGATTTTCCGGTAACATAGGCAAATCCAAGTGTGTTTCTGTGTATTGATTTTAATTTAATGGTATTTGTTATGATGTTTACTGCTTCACTGTCTTGTGAAATTCTGAAATACTGCAATACCAATGTTCTACCAGTCGCCAAATAATGACTATTGCTAACATGAAACAGTTATAGATAGGTAATTAGGCTGTTTTAGTAATGCATACACAGTTTTAACTTTCATAATGCTAATGGACAAATCAAATTCAGTTTTCCTCCTCTTTCCTGTTACAAACGTATCCGTAATTAAACAGCATATGGCACAAAAGCAGTAAACGGCAGCACTTACATTAAATTTAACTGTAAGAAAGAACTGATTTCATAAACAAAACAATAACTGAACCGAAGAAAGAACAGCAATGTACAGTAGTTGGTCTTAGCTAATGTACATATAGGCAATAGCCGATAGTGCTATCAATAGTTTAAATCTATCAGTGGCCTTACTGACTATCGGTAGTACATGTCTTTTTCATTGTATGGTTGAAAATCAAAATATAACCATCTTTTATGTGTGTTTTTTGCCACTGCTTGATAAGCAGATTTTTTTATCTATCTAATTAAGTAATTTTGTAAAATATAAGATGCAATGAAAAAGTGCCTATCCTAAGGCTGTCCAGTCCAGAAACGGTATGTCACTCAAGAGGGGACCTTCTGGGAGGTGCATTGAGCTATGAGCTCCCATTTCGCCTGCTTATAGTGTGGGTAGGCACCTATCGCACCCTAAAATTGTAGGTGCCAATGCAGCCACCTTTTTTTTTTAAAGATTGCCTGTTAAAGTTTGGGCAGCTCTTAATATACAGAAAAGTTTCACTGTTGTGGAAAGTGAGCGAGTAGCTAAGTGGAAAGCGAGCGAGACTCCCATCCAGGCGACCCTGGTTCAAGACCCGTCCATGCAACTTTTGTTTCCTTCTTTTTTTTCCCCCCCAAATGCCTGTTTTAATTTATAATTAATCATGAAAATTCTGCAAGGAATTGATTAAAAAGAATTACAAGCCGCTATAAATCAAAATTACACATTCAATGTCAAATTTTGATTCAATCTTTTGCATTTTTTTAAAAATTATTTTAACAGGAAATTAACCGTAAAGTAATTTCTTGAAATATTTTATTATTTTTCAATTTTTTTCGTTGTATTTTTAATTTTGTTCCGTTGAGGTAGGGTATATTAAAAAAGAAAAGAAAAAACAACGAATGAGGGATTAAAAATTATGTTTCATTTAGTAGAAAGTTAATCGATATTTCCTATATTTTGACAAGTACATTCCGACGGATGATACTTGGTATAGAAACAATCAAAACATTTGTACTTTCGACACCATGAACATTGTATGAATGCACATTCATTTTCGTCGGAATCACATCTGTATTTTCTCAAGTCCACAGGAAACGCCACTGCATTGACGTTATGGAATACTTCTTTTTGCGATGGATCAAGCTTCGCGGCATGCCAGGCATATTTGTAACAATATTAATGATGAACTTGTAGTATATCTGAAAATCCAAACAAGCTATCCGAAAATTGAAAATAATGCTTTATTCACATACCTTATCATATTTTTATTTATCAGAGCCTGCAGTTGGTCATGTACCAGCGAATGAATTTTTACCATGTCCTCCCTGGAAGTGAATTATACGTTGTGTTGCAATAGGTACGGAGCATTTTGGAAGTGGTGAATGTAATTCTTTACTTGGTGATAAAAATATAAATCGCATGGATGACAAAACAGTGTACATCGTGGTGGTATCACTGATAGAGTACAAGTTGGTAGGCCATCTTCATCATTGAATTTCATTTGATGCAAGTTCATGGAGGTTTGCCCACCCCACGAGTCAACGATGTAGAGGAATTGATTAATTTCCACGTATGGTTGAATTACTTCATCCAAAAACTCTTCATATGTTTGTTTGTGCAGTTTTCCGGACTTTGTCGATGTTATGTAAACATTCTGGTATTTCTCCATATATTTGTCAACGTCTTTTCGTATTCAGGGGCCGAACGTTCCAGTCACTTCTTGCAGGCAGATACTTTAGGCAGCAGTTCTCTAGACAATGTGATTGCGTATTGCGCAGTATATGAGTGCGTCAATTTAGTTATTTGTCCCACAGCAATTTCGGTGACTTTTTCACCTTTGTGGGACAAAGTGCACCTGCTGCTTATTTTATAGTCACATCCTGTTTGATCTGTATTTATGATATAATCAGGGTTGAATCTCATGATTATATTAATTGTTTGCTGCTAATATTTCGTAGCGATTTCCAGAAACAAATCTAAAGTTCTCTTGTCTTTCTCGCTGACATATTGTGTTACATGCCATTGAGATTTCTGATGCAACAATTTGAAGCGACGAACCCAAGATTCCGATGCTTTGAAGTCAAAATTTTCATCCAGAAATTGAAAAGCAGCAGCCATTGCCCAATGTTGGAGCATCCGTGTTGTTACGAGAGGCGTGCTCTCTGGTCTCTCGCCTCGATAAACCGGTCGTAAACATACGAATTGATTACTTCCAGTTTATCATTTCGCTTCCCTCCTATTGTGACTTGGAATCTCCGCTTTGACAACTGGGTTTTGCTTTTCAATAATCTCATTGAATGTTTTTGTAACATTTTCAATGACCACGTTGGATGAAGTTCTGCCATCTCCACAGCCTTGACTTTCACTACATATGGGATTCTGGTCCACTCATTCCATCATCTTCTTCATTAGAATATGAAGAAATAGGTGTTATTTCTATTTTTCATTTTTTCCGTGCGTCACTTCCGTCGTGGCTTGTTTCGGAAGGACTTGCAACATCTTCATTGTCGGAAAATAACACTTCTTGGTCAGTGAATGTCATAGTCCCGTATCTGTCTAGAAATCATTTGAACATTTCTCTGCCGATTAATGAAGATCGTTCAGTGATGTTGGAGCTCGCTGATTCCAGTATAAAGTTGTTTTTGATAAGTAACTGCCGTAGACAATGCATTGCGTCTGTTAACTCCTGCCGTTCTTCGTTGTTAGGTGCAGCCCACCAAAAACATCCTTGGTCTTCCACCAGATTTTCAATATTGTCAAAATTACACTCACTGACAACTCATGAACAACTTACACTTCGCTCCATTTTAAAGGATAAACGTCTGCACACTTCAAAGCCAAGCCTTCAACTGACGAGAAACGTTTATTCGGCAGTTATAACCATCGCTACTCATGTACACAGACAGTAGAGTCCTTTTATTTGTGGAACGGCAGGTACAAATAGAGTAACATCAACGTTCACAGACCATAAACAGGATTAGGCGCGACGATGCGTCAACGATCTGACAGGTATAAAATTTTCTAGGACACTGTCCCAACATTTGTATGATGGGTTTATGATTATTTTTGAAGAAATAGTGTAACAACTTCTCTCAGTTTTCATGTAAATAGGCAAATTTATGTATGCCAATGTTTTAATCCCAGTTAATTTCCTGTTAAAATAAAAAACAAAACGCAAAGTATTGAAAGAAAGTGTGACATTCAATTTGTAATTTTGATTTATAGAGGCTTGTAATTTTTTTTAATCAATTCCAAATTTTCACGAGCAATTATAAATTAAAACAAGCATTTGAAAAATGAGGACACAAAAGTAGCATACACGGGTGTCTGACCAGGGTCGCCTGGATGGGAGTCTCGCTCACTTGCCACTCAGCTACTCACTCATTTGCCACAATAGTGAAACTTTTCTGTATATAAAGAGCTGCCCAAACTTTAACAGACAATCTTTCAAACACGAGGCCGCATTGGCACCTACAATTTTAGGGTGTGATAGGTGCCTACCCATACTATAAGCAGGCGAAGTGGGAGCTCATAACTTGATGCACCTCCCAGAAGGTCCCCTCATCAGGTAATAACACACACACACACACACACACACACACACACACACACACATGGAAAAGAACTGGAAATCTTTAGGATATCCAGAATCTCACATTGTGACGATGAATGCGGTAAATATAGGAATGGTTGGAGAAATGCCAATTAACTATACAATATCTTCCAGCTGCTTCAAACAAATTGTAACAGTTGGAAGCAGGGAGCACAATACTGTTCAGACTAATCCAATTTGTTGATGGGTCAAAAACAGATGAAGGTGTTGGGCCAAAGGTATATGGGATACAGCCTAGACTAGTGGCTAAAATATTCTAGGCAGAGAAATATCCACTTTCATTATGTATATGGAGGGTAATGTACATAGATGCTACAAGGATTATGCCAATTACATTCATTTGGACAGCCAAGCAGCTCTGAAATCTCTATCATCCCCTCCTATGAGATCAAAGATCATTGCAGAATGCCGTGAATCCCTTGTGGGTACTGTAATGCAACAAGGAAACCCTGCTCCGGTCCCTGGTCACTAAGTTAACTGTCAGTTAGGTGACAATACAATCTGAACTACGTAGCTGGCTCAGAAAGCAACACACAGAACTTTGGATGAAGATCCAAAAACAAAAACATGCCAAACTAATGATGCTGAGGACTTTTTTAAAGAGAGATTCTGTAGTCCTGGGCTTGAAGAAGAATCAAATTAAACTCTTGGTAAGTTTAATGATTGGGCATGGGAACTTTGAGAAACATTTATACACAATGTGAATAGAGAAAGAAGTCCCAAAGCGTGGACTGTGGTATGGGGGATGAAACTGCTCCTCATTTAATCTTTCAGTGTGAAGCACTGAAGGCCAAAAGACACAAAATATTTGACTCACTATTTCCTGAAGGCATTTTGTTGAACAAAGGCCTAGTACAGTACCTCCTGCTACTCTTTAGGGCAATTGTCTGGCTGTACTAGAATGACAAGAAGAGATGCAACACATAGTTTCTGTGCAGACTACACTACAGAGAGTTAAGACCATTGTTGTGACTCTGCCTGATTGGATCAAATCAATCAAACCATATCTTACATTTCTCTAGCCAGCAAACAACGCCTATTTTTCTTTTGGTTATCAGTGCAACCTGCAGTCTGTATAAACCCAGTAATCAGAAACTTCTGTATTAGTTCCTTCATCAGTGAGGGAGAAAGGATAGTGTGGGGAAAGAGCGCGCGTCATTCGAAGGTGAGAGCTCATAGCAGTTGGCTCTCTCTCATCCTGAGTGCTGGGTGACCTGCCCTTCTTTTCTAAACAATCCCTCTTTCCTCTCAGAGGAAGGAACAAAAAGTTTCGCCTCCTAAAGGTGAATACTGGCATGCCATTCCTGATGCCTCAAAATTTTATTGTAGATTCACCTTGTTTTACTCAATAAATCATTCTCATTAAGGTTAAGGGAATTCTTTTCTAGTCTAAAATACATTGAGTTTTTCTAACTCTGAAGGTATAAATGTGCTTAAAACTGTGTTTTGTATTTAGGTGAAAGGACCACTTCAGTCAACATGTGTTAAATGTGGACACAATAATGGAACATATTCGGATAATGCCTATTACAACATAAGCCAAAAAAAAGAAAAATCACTGCCTGGGATGTATGAAAATAGTAAAAGGTATGTGGAACTGTCTTACAGACATATTTCTTCAAAAATTTGCCCTTCAATCATCGGTAGTGGTAATATATATGCTCCACTTCACTGTGTGACTGAAGGGATACTGCTCAACTGGATTTTATAAATTTGTCTTGACTCGTAGCATCTGCTGTTACTGGGGGAACGACAAATTTTCAGTACTGTACAATGAAAATTATGGTGAACGAATACCGTGTAAATGAAACCGAGTAAAAAAAAAAATGTAAATTCCGTGTAACTGAAAGAGAATTAAAAACCACTTAGATGAAATGTCAGACATTCTGCATATTTTTGTGGATGATGCTCTTGATTGGAAGGAGATTCCAACATCAGACTAGTGAAATGTGGGAAGACCTGCAGAGGAATGACCATTCTTGTAGGGACTGGCAACTGTAAACCACTCTCAAAATCAAACCTCCACTTTCATTTACTACGTTCAAGTAAGCAACGATCTCTTTTCCGGTGAAAGATCATCTTTTAAAGTACTGTCAGTTGCTGTCAACTGAAGCTTCACTCAAGAACTGCTTTTCAACACAAAGATATGTAACGAGCAGTAACAGTATGTTGTCTCTGTGTGTTCACTTTTGCATTTATGAGACTAATCTACTCTGAGTCAGTTGCACAGTATTCTCTCTTCAGTGACGATAAACAGTTGTAACTTTCAGAGTGCAGAGATAAGCAGTTGTAACTTTCAGAGTGCAGATGTGATGTGTTTTATTGTTATTATTATTATTATTATTAAAATGAGCATAGATTTTTGCAGCAACCTCGAGGTGGCAGCATTGTTTCTTTAGCTACATGATGATGAAGTTTTCATTTGTCCCTCACACTGTGGAAGTTTTTATAGTTTTTTGTATCTGTGTACACGCCAATTTTAATTTTGTTTGTAGCATTAACTGTCACTGAAGTTCCTCCTTTTCACTTACCGTTAAAAGTACCTGAAGATTAGCTTTATGAAAAGGTAAGTTCAGAAAACTTAAATTTATAGACAAATGTGATGGCCAATACTTAAGTTCTTGAGGTGCAACTCCCAGTACTAGCAAGAGCTATTCACAACAAAAAATATGTAATAGCACTTGCCACAACGGGGGGAAAAGAGTTGGTTGGGGACGGTTGAGTATGATGGTAGGTTACTCACAGTCCCTGTAATCTGGTAGTTAGTACTTGACATTTCAGGTTTAAAGTAGCAGCATTATCATGTCATGTAGCATGGGCAGCCACGCAGTGCATCACTCTCTACAGCAGTAGAAAATTGTTTGAAGCCTGTACCTTTCACAAAAATAAAGTAAAAAAAAAAAAAAAAATCACATTCACATACTATATAGATCTCTGCAGTGTGTCTCAGCACGTCAAAAATCTGTTCTCAGTTTTAATTAGGGCATGAGTTTATATTAATTACTTTGAAACAAGCTACATTTTCCCTTTTGTAAACAGTTTTAAACTTACAATGTTACGTCTCAAAAACTATTGATCTGCCCTCATGAAGTTACTGTCAAACCATATCTTACATTTCTCTAGCCAGCAAACAATGTCTATTTTTCTTTGTTGCCTTTGTGGGCATTTTATCTTGTATTACCGAATGATATGGAGTGTTATCTACAACAATTGGAGTTTTTTTGTTAAGTTTTGAAGCACAGTGTCTTCAAATCATTTCACAAAAGCTTTGCAGTTCATCTCTTCATGGTAGTCAAAGGTCTTGTTTGAACTGAATAACAGTCACAATTATTGTCTTTCCTATGCCAATCAGACCTGCTATACTACTGCTTTTGGTATTGTCTGTCCAGGTTTTTCTTAAACCCACATTCACCCATGTTCCACAAAGACAAACGATACTGCCAAAATTTGTCCCTATTAATTTCCTAAGAAAGCTACAATATTTTAGCATTCCATTAATAACTTGTGGCCAGAAATAGGTTGCAGGTGAATCCTAAGGTTTTCATGACTTAGTAGCAAGGACAATTTACTACCCTGAAATAGATCCACTGCTACAAGGGTAGAATGTAGCTTGTTGACCGTCAGATACTCCTTCCTTGAGTAGCATCTTCCAGCAAAAGAATAGAGCTTTGTAAATCTGTAGTGTATTGGGCAGCAGACTTTCAAAAGGGTCTTACAGTAAACATTTGTATTGACTGACTGGTCCCCATTGTGGTAAAAAATGCACCAGTGGAATGCTGCATTTATCCCAAAGTACAGTATGCTTGACTTATTGAGGTGTCAGGATTTGCTCATTTTTAGTCTTTACTGATGATGCAGTGTGCCGCCATTTCGTTGATTGTTCTTTTGATTGAGGAGTTCCATAAGTGAGAGAAAAATTGTCAGCACCTTTGTTGTAATATGTCTAAAGGTAAAGAACACTGTCTCGATGCTTTTTCTTGTCTCTCTGTAACTGTTTTTGTCACCAAACAAGCACACAGTTCCTGAAAATTCCGTTTTTAAGAAAGAAATCATATTGCAATTTGTACAAATTTCTGAAAAGCTGGATACAGTAAACTCTCTGTTTTCCTTTGAGTTCAGCTGCATGAACCATTTCTATGTTAACCAAACACTTTGTTCGTCTTCATACAGTTCAGCATGTCTTAAGCAACTGCCGTGCATGCTCTGAACTATGATTGTAGTACTGCTGCGGAAAGTGACACAAATGGAAGTTACGAGGGACACTCCAAAAGAAATGCACACTATTTTTTTTTTTAATCCATCTTTTATTCTACATGTTTGAAAGTTTTACAGTGTGTAGATACATTCTTTAGGAACAATATTTACATTTCAAACCTTGTTCCAAGAAGAGAGTCTTTCAGTTTCCCAAATGGAGCCAGGTCAGGGCTGTAAGGTGGGTGTTTCAGTGTTGACCATTCGAGTTTTGTGAGTGCTTCCATGGTTTTTTGACTGACATGTGGACGTGCATTGTCATGCAACAGCAAAACATCCTGCTTTTGTCGATGTGGTCGAACATGACTCAGTCGAGCTTGAAGTTTCTTCAGTGTCGATCACATATGCATAAGAATTTATGGTGGTTCCACTTGGCATGATGTCCACAAGCAAGAGTCCTTGGTAATCGAAAAACACTGTAGCCATAACTTTTGCAGCAAAAGCTGTGGTTTTGAAATTTTTTCTTAGGTGAATTTGCATGATGCCACTCCATTGATTGCCTCTTCCTTCGTCTCTGGCGAAAAATGATGGAACCATGTTTCATCACCTGTCACAATTCTTCCAAGAAATTCATCTCCACCATTCTCGTACTGTTCCAAAAGTTCGCTGCATACTGTTTTTCTTGTTTCTTTGTGAGCCACTGTCAACATCCTGGGAACCCACCTGGCACAAACCTTTTTCAACGCCAACACTTTCAGTATTCTGTAAACACTTCCATCCCCTATCCCGAAGTAGCGTGACAATTCGTTCACTGTGATGCGTCTGTCAGCAGTCACCAATTTGTTAACTCTCTACACATTGTCTGGAGTGTGTGCAGTACGAGGCCTGCCGCTGCGAGGACAATCCTCAATATTGCCGTGCCCGCTTTCATCACATAATCTGCTTGCCCACCGACTAACTGTACTGCAATTGACAGCAGCGTCTCCATACACCTTTTTCAACCTCTTGTGGATGTTTCCCACTGTCTCGTTTTCACAGCACAAGAATTCTATGACAGCATGTTGCTTCTGACGAACGTCAAGTGTAGCAGCCATCTTGAAGACATGCTGTGACGGCGTCACTCAAGGGAACAGGTTGAACTAAGTTTGAAAACGAGTGGGAAGGATGTATCTGCACACCGTAAAACTTTCACACATGCAGAATGAAAACTGTATTTTTACAAAGATAGTGTGCATTTCTTTTGGAGTGACCCTCGTACTTTCTGGTCCTACCTTGTATTTTGGTCAAGGGTCAAACATGAACTGGTTTGAATTACTGGTGTTCTGCCCAGTTGTTGTTCAGCCACACTGGGAAAAAACAGAGGTATCTCATAAACAGGTATTGTATCATGCAGTCTAGAATTGTCAATAGACTTAAAAGGCAAATGTCCATTCATAACATTAGAACTTTCTGTAATGTCAGTACAAAAAATTTTGGACACTTCCCATGTGTTTGGATGTGTATGCACTTTTCTGTTATGGAAATATTTGCAGAGCACAAACTATGTATAATCTTTAATTATTGATGGAAGTGAGATATGTGCAAACATTAAAGCAAACACACATTTCTGCAGGGAGGAAACTGAAGACAAGCCAAGCATTTTCTCGCAATCAGCATATGCACCTTTCCTGCCGCAACATACTCCAGTGGCAGCAGACAGCCCTTCCACGACCCGTTGGGCTAAGGCTGACTTCACTGGGTCCTTTGAAACCCGCTACTCCAGGCGGTCCAGTCTGCCACGCCGGAGTCCTACGCCATTTGTCGATGCCCAGCAAGTCGTGGCACCTCCGCCACCATATGATTATGTGGATTTGAAAAGCGAGGCTAGAAAGGACACCACAGCTGTATGTTAACTTGTTTTTCTCTACTGTGCATGTCTGTGTCTATGAACAGTGTTTCATTGCATTGTCTGGAAGTATGTGTTCAGAGTTTGTCCATAAGTATAGCCTTATACACAATGAAACCCAGAACTAGAGCCCATTAGAATCCCCTTACCCAAAACACACACACACACACACACACACACACACACACACACAGTTTATCAGAGGAAGTTATGAATCCCTTGTTCTTCCCTAAAAAGGAAGTAACAGATCTGATACTAACACTTGTGGCAGATGTTCCAGGCTGGGATTTTAAGCTGCAGCCTCATTTCTCACAGGCAAGCATGTTACCATCTGAGCTACCTGAGACTCTTTCATGAACCATTCTCACATATTCCCTTCTGGCAGCATTTGTCTCTTACTTTCCAAACCTCACAGAAGCTCTCCAGCTTACCATTTATACTGGAATCTAAATATTGTTTTTTTTTCCTGCTCTTATATGTGTTTGTAAGCAGTATCTATAATTTTGCATCTTGAGGGTCACACTACTGGCCTCCCATTCTGCTGAATGAGGCGATGTAGTGGTAAAGTGTGGGGTCTGTTCCGGAAGGGTGGCAGTTCAAATTCTCATCTGGTCCTTCAGTAACGCCTCATTGGTTATTCGATCTAATACTCAGCATTCTTCTGTAGCACCACATTGTAGAAGCTTCTATTATCTTCTGGTATGATCTGTTTGTTAGATACATTTCACTTTTGTACAAGGCAATACTCCAGGCGAATACTTTCAGAAAGGACTTCCTAACACTTACTTTTTTTCCTTTGCTAACAAATTTCTCTTGTTCTAACAACTTACAGGAATGCAGCTGGGTGAACGCTTCAGGGAACTGTGGACATTTCAGCAGATGAACACCCCACATTGAAGGCACAAACACGATGAGAGCATGCTTCTACAGTACTCTTTTCGTATGTGTGCTTTGAAAACCTGCCAAATTATCGGAAGTTGTTGAAGTGTTGGCTGCATTCTCATAAGTTGTGTGAATATTTTATGTACTGGGAGAAACTCAAGTTTGACATATTTCTATTTTTCAGAAACGTTTTTCTTGCTATTGAGAGTATTTCATTTTACATTCTCTCTGCTTCCACATTCAGTTATTTTGCTGACCAAATAACCAGTTAATGTAGTACTTTGAGTCTCATTTCGTGATCTAATTCCCTCAGCATCCACGGATTTGTTTCTGGCTATGACAAGAGTAGTCCTCACCTGTAATCCAAATGAGTGATTTTAACCCCCAAGTTAGAACTACCAAGCTATCAAGGCTATGTTGGCTAATGTTACATTGCCAGATCAGTCACTCCTCCAGACTCTGTAATTATAAAAATGCTGTTACCCTTCTTCAAGAACCATAAGTTTGTCTGGCCTCTCCACAGATATCTTTCCATTTTAGTTATAGCTGTCTGTACCATTCAGGCGTGCAAACCACACACCTTGAAAACATCGTGGTAGCGCAATGTAATTGTGGTTTCGTATTGTTTATCTTTTGTTCAGTTGTAAAATTTTCTCAGCGTGTACATTTAGGAATTGGCAGTAATACCTTACTTTTTCTTGCAGCCATTGACAAGAAGAGATTTTTACACACCAGAGCGTGAAACACGCAGCAGTACGGAGGTAAAGAAGGCCGTTGTGCGAATAGAACCACTAAAAACTCAAGTATCGTCCCCGACTCCACAGAGCCAGGCACCGCAGACGCCACAGCCGCCGCGGCGACAGACACCGACAAGGAAAGTTCGTCAGGCAAGGAGTGATTCTGAACAGAAAGCCCTGCAGCCCAGCTCAGAGTACAGTCTGCGCAGCCACAACAGGGACACGGGCTCTATAGCTTGAGTTTTAACGTCACAGCAAATGGGATTGTGTCACATTTTCAAAAGATCTGAGTACAATTTTTCCTTACCTTTAGCATGTGGTGATGTTCTTTTGCTGTCCATTCCCAATGACTTGACGTCATATATCAGCTATATACAGAGGTCATAAATATATTATACATAAATATGTCTTTAGCAGGAATGATTAGGATGTCAGCTCGCAGAACCATGCCCTTGGATCAAATCAGCTGAAGTGCATTTTTAATACTTTTTGAGTTGGTGTTATTGCACAAATGCATGTAGTTGTTAATTTTGTTACATTGTATGGTACGTAAAGAATATATTAATTACAGAATTTTTTGTACTTTAATACTGAGATATCGAAACTCCCATTTTCTGCTTAAGTGGCAATTAAGATAGTATTGTTCTGAACTGTTGATATGTAAGCCTGCATCACTGTTTTATATATATTTGCTTCTCAGAATTGACTTGTCCTGTGTTCTCGTGTATCTGCTTTAAAATGTGAGAGTTCAGAATACTTGACTAATTTTTCTTCTGCATCAACAACATTCTAAAATGTTCAAATGTTACAACACTGTAAAGATAAATATACACCACAAATAACTATATTTTTTATCTTTCGTCTAAATAGCATTAAAGTGAAACATAAGTTCCCAAACTATTGTTTACTGCAGTTGTTAATAATCTCTTATTTTTCTGTTCTAACAGAAGTATCTTGGTAGTTTAGCGTATAAGACTGATTCCTAGAGATTAAACTAATTGTCATTCAGAGCAGGAATGAGTGTGTAATTTTTAAAGTAATTTGCCTTCTTTCTAAATTTTGAAGTAAATAGGACTTTGCTTTGATTCTCTTACACACAAATTTATAGTATGCAAAATAAATCTCAACCATGTGATCAATTACTGAAACTGTGATAGGAGCAGTTTTGATGTAAATAAAATAAGCTAGGAGATACAGTGCCTTCATATTTCTTGACTGATGGAAGAGATGAATTGGTGAGTCTGCATGAGCATGCATTGTTATCTGAAATTAAATCCTCCTTGACATAAGTGTGATGAGGCAACCAGAACACCAAACTTGCAACAATTACCATTTGGGACAATACTGTTTTCACAAATCAGAAATTGGGGTCACAAACAGCAGTCCACCTCTTCTTAAAGTTCAAAATATTTCGTACTCGTCAGCACTTGTAAATCTTTGAAGTGAATTCTTTTTTGAAGTGCACCTTACTGCTTTAAGAAATTGGAGCCCATGCAATGACCTTCCAATGAGGTATTTTTTTCAAATTAACTTTTTACCTGAATTTTAAAATTATGTTGCTTTTCATTCAAAGTTAATTACTGTTTATATTTATCCTTAATGTAAAATAAGAGAGACAGTTTGTACACTTCGTTAACAAGTCCGGCCACACGAAACGGGCCCTAACCAAATCACTCGTTCCATAAGACAGCAGTATAAAAATTCAGTGCTTTATTTGTTCAGTTCATTAAAATTTAGTGGGAAATTGTACCTGATGGCCCTGAACTAAAATTGCAAAATGCGAAGCAAAACAGTCTGTGCAAACCTACACTAGTAACTAGTATACTTACTGTGAGCCACAAATGGTTCTGTATTTTTTTGGAATCGTCTAGCAAATGAATCCTAGACACAGTCAAAGCTTATTGGTGGAACTGCTCTGACTGTCCAGCCCATTTTTATGATGCATCTAATTAGAAGCACATATGGGTGGATCAGCAGTATTAAAATGCGCTGAACTACCTTAATCGGTGCATGTAAGCTCTCATCCCAGATATGTCTCCCCCCACTGGTATTGACTCAAAACAATAGCTCAATAAACCGAGACATATAGCTGAAAAAGAGACGGCTGTAATTGTTTCGACAGACATGTTGAATTTATAAGGCGAAAATTAAATTTGAAGTAGAGCACGAGCCCGTCCCCACTGGACAACAAAGTAAAAGTGCAAAAGGTAGCTACCACTGGTTTGAGAGATCAGGGGACAGCTTAGGGTAGGTGTAAATGATTGAGAGTTGATGTGTAAAAAGAAAGTTCCACCTGTTCATATTAACAGAGTAAACTGTATGGTGTAGATCAAAGATCTGCCCAAGTCATTTGTATTTTGGATTATTCAAAAGGTTCTATTAAGTATTTTTCATTTTCCATTGAGTACAATTATTAATTGGTTAAGAGAAAAGTGAGACGTGTTCAAAATGGCTGAAATCTTAAGATATTGTAAGAAAATCATGTTAACTAGAAGTGCAATTTATTTTGTAGGCTGACTAGGTTACTGTATGGGATTAGCCGAGCGGTCTAAGGCGCTGCTGTCATGGACTGTGCGGCTGGTCCCGGCGGAGGTTCGAGTCCTCCCTCGGGCATGGGTGTGTGTGTGTGTGTGTGTGTGTGTGTGTGTTTGTCCTTAGGATAATTTAGGTTAAGTAGTGTGTAAACTTAGGGACTGATGACCTTAGCAGTTAAGTCCCATAAGATTTGGCACACACTTTTTATTATTATTATTATTATTATTATTATGAGTATTTTCTACAAGTGCAAATATTTTAGATTAGGCTTTACCATGACTATTACTGATATTGAATGAAACATGTTTACTGTTATCAGTCACTTTTTTATTTATATACACATTTTTCGATAGTTTTAACCTTCAACACCAGGTGAATTTATCATTGGCAGTATCACACGTATTGATTGTGTTATGATTTTGTGGTAATTTGAGGCACTGTCTCCAGTAGTCATAGGCTCCTTTCACTATCATAACACATCACCTGTAAGCTTTCTTTCATCACAAAAGATGACAGTTTACATGCGATGTTTAATGATGTGAAAGGAGCCTTTGTTCACTGGAGACAGTTACCCCAAAATCGTCACACAGCACACACACGTGATACTACACATGTAAATATAACTAATGGTGAAGGTTAGAACCTTTAAAACACATTGTGGATATAAATAAACAGTGAATGCTAACAGTAAACTTGTTGTTTCATTTGGGTTATGTTCTAGTTGGTTTTTCTATGTCACACTAGTATATTTTGAAAAAATAACAGAACCCAAGGATTAGATGAAAGTTATAACTGTTACTAAGAAGAAATCTCTTTTGAGTAGACAAAAACAAATTTGTAAAGTATGTTCAACATTTTTTGGAAATAATTCAAATGCTGATCAACTTCTCACATCCTTAAAGAGTTCTATTTATCATTTTAATACCATTTAAGATGGGCAGTGATGAATATATATAGTTTTTATTTCATTCTGCACCTTGTGTTGATGAACTGTATGTTTACAGTAACAGACAGTGGTGAGGAGGAAAAATATGATCTTAGATGGCAAGTGACCACTCACCTGAAATACTTAAAATTATGTAATTTTAAACTGTGGCCAACTAATACCATACGTGGTTCGTGTGATAAGACAATAATTTTCATATTGCTTACTTTGTGTCGATATATAGGCATCGTAGTTGCATCCTTGTGTACACAGTGAATTACAATATTAGAACTGTGCATGGACATGTACTAGATTATTTTTATAAAAAAATATTAATTTGATATTTATATTTGAGTGTCTTTGATGTAGTTTTTAATACAGTGTATGTGAATGAATAAGAAAAGGAAATTGCTTCTTCATTAACATCACATAGATTATATTTATAGATCTCCTTTAAATGAGTATAGAAATAAAAATTGTAGGTGATACATTTACATTTGTCTTTTTTTGGAACAAACGAAGTCTAACTCACTAAGCCTTTAGTAACATTGTAATTGATGGAATGTTACACTGAGGTGACAAAAGTCATGGCACACCTTTTAATACTGTTGGACCTGTTTTTGCCCAGTGTAGTGCAGCATCTTGACGTGGCATGTTCTCAACAAGTTGCTGGAAGTCTCCTGCTGAACTCTACAGCCACACGAACTGACCTCTCAGTTATGTCCTTTAAATGTTCGATGGGATTCGTGTCGGGCTATCTGGGTGGCCACATCATTCAATAAAATTGTCCGGAATGTTCTTCAGACTTTCAATTGTGGCCCAGTGACATGGCACACTGTTATCCTTAAAAATTCCGTTGTTGTTTGGGAACATGGATGACTGCAAATGGTCTCCAAATAGCAGAACATAACCATTTCCAGTCAGAGATTGGTTCAGTTGGAGCAGAGGACTCCCTCCATTCCATGTAAACACAGCCCACAGCATTATGGAGCCATCACCAGCTTTCATTGCCTTGTCGACAACATGGATCCATAGATTTGTGAGATCTGTGCTATGCTCAAACGGTACCATCAGCTCTTACCAACTGAAATCAGGACTCACCTGATGAAGCAACAGTTTTCCTGTCGTCTAGTGTCCAACCGATATGGTCACGAGCCGAGGAGAGGCACTTCAGGCAATGGTGTGCTGTTAGCAAAGCCATTTGTGCTCATCTGCTCCGATAGCCCATTAACACCAAATTTTTTCCCACTGTCTTAATGGATACTTCTGTCGCACGTCCTTAATTGATTTCTGTAGTTATTTCACCCAGTGTTGCTTGTCTGTTAACACTGACAATGCTGTGCAAATGTTGTTAAGCGAAGTCCGTCTGCCACTGTGTTGTCTTTGGTCAGAGGTAATGCTTGAAATTTGGTCTTCGCACAATCTCGGCAGTGTGGAACTTGGAGTTCCCTAACGATTTTCGCAGCGGCATGTCCTTGTGTTTAGCTCCAACTACCATTCCCGTGTTCAAAGAATTAATTCCCATCAACCTCTTCACACGAATTGCATGAGTACAACTGACTGCTCTGCCAATGCATTGGCCTTTTATACCTTGTGTATGCAATACTACTGCATATCACTAACCCATGACTTTTGTCACCTCAGTGTAAAGTACCTTCTCCAACTTTTCATTCCTTAGGTACTTACAACCTGAAAGCAAGTTGTACTATTTTGTATTTTACTTACGTCTGTGTACTGTATTCAGATTTGCGCATCCTGTGAAAAATTTCTGAATTGTGTTTTACTATTTCGTACTGTTAAGTGAAATAAAAGCTGAGGAATTTCAGTAAAATGGAGTAAGAAAATCAATCTGTTAGGGTTACATATGTATGGTTTTAATTACAATGCACTCTTCAATACACACATAAGCCAAAAATTTAGTTTACAAAAAGCTGCCTTAAAAAAATATAAGCTTTTGCTTCACATAGAACGATCATGTACTAATTCACAATTTAGTGATAAATAAAGTCATATATTCCAGTCTTCATACAATACAGTTCCAGATTTATAAAAAACTATTCAGTTACTGTGAAGGCAGAATTTGAACATGAACTGACCTATCAGACATTCAGTTGCAGGTACTCCAAATGGCTGTTTGCTTTTCTTCCAAGATAAACTTCGAAACAAATGGGATGGGTGAATTATGTTGTTTCCTGTTTTTGTTGTAGCACGGTAGGTAGAAAGAAACGTACGGGTCATACAGAGTGAATAAAAAGTCAACTCATAATCCAGAGTAATTTAAGTAACATGCAGTCCTTGCTATGAAAGTCATTTACACTAAACACACAACAGGCATTTCCAACATACACGGATTATTACACATTTATATATATTTGTACAGATTCCTCATCAGTAGCAAAGCCATTACCATCAATTGCACTTGTGAAGCCTAACCTACAGTTCTGCAAAGAGCAGTCACCACAAATGTGGCTTTAAGACACTTCTGCCTAAGCAGCCACTATGTTGGCTCCATTGCACAAAATAACATCACTGCAATCATTATTTGATACCCAGTAATAAAACAACCAGAGTAGAGAATTCAGACAAAAGGATTTTGTTTCAGATTGGTGTAGTACGTTTGCTTTTGCACGTACTTCATGATCTGTTTTAACAGCAAGCAAAATACTGACACTTTAAATCTCCATTCAAATTGAAGAAGAAATATGGCCATAATGCAGTTAAGTGACACGGAACCAGGTCCAATATACTAGAGTGACTACATTCGTCTGTAAAAGGATCACAAAATAGCATTAATACCTATCGATATCACTACAAAATGGTCTAAATTTGGCAGTAAATTTATATTAGATACATGAAAGACATTTATGGATTTCCCAAACAATGGCTGAAATTTCACATACACTTAAGCTGAAACTTTTACTCCAAAAAATATGACACATTGCCGCATTAGAAGCTGTATAAAACACTTCACAACATTAAACTGCTAGTACAAGTAACATTTGGTGAAAATCTTGTTTACCACAAATTTCTTAAAACATATCCTGTAGCATTAAGCAGTTCAGTTTACTGATCAAGTACCTCAGGATGTACTGGCACACACAAATTTTACTCTTTTACAACCTCAAACACTTTTACATATTTAAGAAACCTCTAAAGCAGGGCTGCAATTACAATTCTTTGCAGCCATGATGATTCCTTGACAACATTAAAAAGACAAATGCTGGACTCAGTACAGTCCAACTTCTCAGTAAAAGTTATACAGCCTGAGCCATATTTCATTAGTAGAGAAAAGTTTTAATGATTAATTAGCAATGGCACTTCAGACAGAAACAACTGGAGAAATATCCATGGTTTTCTAACATATGAGAATACATATTTAAACATCAAAGCACTGCCCATTATCAATAAAACATGCAGTGTATACAGTTAACAGTCTTAAAGCAATATTTACCAACTTTAATTGTTGGTAAGACAGACACAATAAATATACACTGTTCATATAATAATAAACTGTGTATCACACTTTCAAAGCTGCAGCCACATCTGGGATTGGCAGGTGGCCAGGATACACAGAAACATATTATTCAGTGTCACAGTTTCTTGCTAGTTGCAGGAGCAAAGGCAACAAGTGTGAAAAAATTAAAATGTGGTCCACCCTTATTTTGTGATGTCCCTTTCACTACTAATACTGTCGGCACACGGGGAGCTGCACTTGATGCCACCGATACTTGGGACAGCTGCTTTTTAGACTGCAGAATCCTTTCCCACGAAGCTCGTTCTCGAAACAGATTTCTTGACATCAAAATCCACAGCTGTCTCCCTCTTCACTCTGCTGTGACAAATTTTGTACTTTATACATTGCAGGAAATTTAAAAATACATTAGTTTGTTCAGAGAAAGTGTAGTACAATGTGAGCAACACTGTGGTCAAGAACCTTCAGCTACCACACTCAATGTGCTCCAAATGATGATGCCGCCTGCCGCACCCCAGTCAATAATTGTGGCAACGACCCGTAGGTGTTTAGAATATTGTGTAGGAATCAGATATCAGCAAAGACTTCCATTCCTTAGACAGCAATGAGATTGTTTCATGGTTGTGCTGCTATCAAGGAGTGGCTTATGAGAAGAATGAATCTGGGACTTAATTGAGAGTGATGCAAACAATGCCACAATTTATCTGTGGAAGCAGGTTTTGTCAACTGATGAGTCACAGTAAACAATTTGGAACTCTGATAGGCATGTGTGGAGCTGATGTTATTTACCCTAAATTACTGAGGTGAATTATGTTTTGTGGATAGTACTGCTTTCGTTATTTTAGGTTGGACTCATCAGTCAGTCAATGGTAAAACTGATATAGTGGTTTACAAAAAATTGTTTACAGTACAGCATGATTTCATTACTGTGGTGATAGTTGATTCGAACTTTCACAGTATCACCGCAAGATAAGAGCTATTGGAATGTTGTTCTAAGAATTTGGGTGGAACTGCTAGATTGGTTGGCTAATCAGACACCTTTGGACAGAAGCAAAGTGGAAGCTCAGTGTCAAATGAATTTCCCTGAAAACACTGTCCCTCAGCAAGTCTGACAAATCCTGTCTTCAGTGTATTCATAAAACATCTTTGTAGATTAAATATTGTAACAATGGCTCTGTAGCTCAGTGGGTAACTTCAAACGTCCAGACGTCAATCCTCAGTGGGTCCTCCCCTATCTTCCATATTTGGCAATGATTTGTTAATGTGAAAATTGCGTAAGTTCCACTGCACTTCAGTCAACGTTACCTGGGCTTGTCAGAGAAAGGAAATTCCACATCCAGTACAACTGTACTTAGTAAAGCACAATGGTGTTCAAACAAACCTTTGCACTGAGGACAGCACTGTGGTGTTCAAACAAACCTCTGCATTCAGGACAGCTGTCCCTTAACAGAAATTGCATGGCCAATATCTTTGAAAATTAATGGCAATGGGTGTGTACCGACAAATGGCCACTTGATGTCAGATCTTTGAGGAATATGTAGGCAAATTCTGGAAATGATGTTTCAGTCCAGTTATAGACATACAGTGATGGATTATTTTGAAGATAGTCAGGCAAACCAATCATTTGGACATCCTCATGTCATAGTACAATTGCTGTGCTTCATTCCACCACTGCAGAACTACCACTGAATTGACGGTGTTGCATCTGTAGTGGTGGGAGTGAAAGAGTGCGTATGTTTTATGATTTGAGGTATTTTTGTTCAAAAATTAATTTGGTTGTGCTACACACATTATTTTCTTAAGTAGTTTGTCACCCTAATATAAAACTGTCCTCAGCCTGTTTGAAGGGGATGCTATGCCCTTATATTGAACTGCTCTGTTCCTGAACTGCCAACCTACAGTTTTGTATGGACTATGAGCTACACTGTAACTCTGAATTCTTCACATTAACAAACTGTCGAAGGAAACAAATGTGATAAATGACAGAAAAAAATCCTACATCTGTCTGAGAATTGTACATCTGATTTTGTGGTATGACACCCACTGAGCCACACTGTCACTGAAAGTTTCAAAATGTTGGGTTTGGTCAGAACAAGCACAGCACAAAACAAAGTGACCATTTAATGTACATACATGGAATATTTATTACACATTAATTAAATTTATGTGATAAATAATGCAAGCCCACACAGAAATTTATGTAAGCACGATTACCACACTCTTATTGATTAGTGTAGTCCAGCTGTTGATGATACAGGTAACATGAAGTGCTTTTATTTTAGACCATTTCTGTCAATTTATCATCCCCCCCTCACTGCTATGGAGCCTATGTCACACTGAGTAAGATGTCTCGCTAAGTTTACTTGACAGTTCACGTGACTTCTCTGGAGCAGGTGTAGTTTACAGCTACTCTCATTTGTCCACAGGTAGTGTCAGTTTTTCGTAAGCTATTTTCCTTGTACGATTCTTCTGTGCTGACTGATCGGGAGTACTGTCCACATACGATGTCACAATTTGGAAGTGTGGCCACACTAGACACACACACAATTGGACTTAATCTCACCATTCCTTTGCATTATCATAGATGGCCCCACAGTAGAATATTGTATTAATTGATGCACATAGAGAACACTGTGCTAATATGTTATGAAAACTCGCAATTATTACAGCAAACATCTGTGCTGAAGGTCTTTAGAGTGCGGCACATTTCATGAGAAGGGTCTTGCACGGTGCCAATTTCAGCACATCTCGCCCCGGCATGTACGGTATACGGGCTAGCCTGGCTGAGTTGCCAAACTGCGACCTGACCCCACTTCCTCAGCTCACAGAGTCAGTCACTTTCGGGCCAGCCTGTCACCATTACTGCTATGTTCCTGGTCTGCCTACAAAGCCTTGTATTTAAACTCTTAATGGTGCAGGGTCAGGTTGACAGCAGTTTCAACGCATATTCGAGCTGACATGCTTCACTGTAGTGTTATTTGTTGCATTTTGTTAGCTCCAAACAGTTACAGAATGTACTGAGGAAGTATTCAAGATTGAAAGAGAGAGTGTGACACCAGTAAAAATTACAAGATACCTTTACTGTGAACTCATTCTTCTAGTAATACTTCTTAACTTCCAACCAGCACAAATCAAATGTATGTTGATGAAATTAAGAACACTGCATTCTTGTCAGATGGAATTGCTGATACAATGTAATAATCCATCAACTCATCCGGAATTATACAGTACCCTTTGAGCCTCAGGATATTGCAGCCAGCTGTAAGGAGTACTACAATGCAGTACATGGGCTGTAGCAGTGAACAATGTGGGCTAGAGAACCAGCAGGCTAGCTGGTCAATGTTCAGCAAGTGCGAGTGTGGAAGACACTGACTGGAAATGACTAATTGAGAGGACAAATGCGTCTACCATTAATGTAGAACCGTCACACGTTACAACATGGTATGGAAAGTTTTGGCAGAATGTAAATAATTTACAAATGAAAGTAACAAGTTACTGATAACCAGGTTGTTGACAGATACACAGATGAGACCGAAAACATTGTTAGTATAATGTAATTGGATAGATAAAAATTTATCCACCAAGTGGCAGCAGAACATGTGTATAAAGAAGGTCTTTCCTTCTCATCCTGTCTGGTAAGTCTCCCTGACCCATGGTTCTGGTGACTTTTCTGAACACTACCCCTTTTCCTAAACCACTCCAGTTCCTTTCCGTTCACCCCTCTTTCTTTCCATTCAACTCTTCTGCCTGAAGGAGCAGCCACCAGCTCTGAAAGCTTGCATAAGTAAAACCTTTTTTTAAATGTGTTTTGCTGCTGCTTGATGAGTAGATTTTTTATCTATCCAATTACCTCATATTGTGAATTCATTGTTAGCTTCAGGACGAGTCCTGCAAGGTAGGGTACACATACAAACGCGTGCACACCTGTATACAGTGCCGAGCCAGTAGTGCTGTAGGTTGGCTGGAATGAGGGGTAGTGTCAGGTGGTGTGCACAAAGGTAGAAAGTGGAAGGCTGGCTGGCACCTTGGAGTGAGGCGGCAGGGGCACAGGATAGGATTGTGGTGTGGCACTGGCTACAGTGAGATGGTCACATGGAGGAGTGGATTGGAAGGGGACTGTTGGGCAAAACAGAGGAAAGGTAAGATTCTTTCAGTGGTAGCATGGTAAGCAGCTACATTGGGGTGTCTAGGATTGTTGGGTTTATGGATTTTGGGAAGCACGTGGACAGTGCTGGGATGAGGAGAGGGAGATAGATTTGGAAGAAAAATTCTGGGATGGACCTAAGGATTTTGAGTAGGTATTGAAAGTAATGTTGGATTTGTGGGATGGGACCAGAGGAGTCAGAAAGCTGGTGGATGCTTTTTGTCAATGCCTGTACTGTTCAGTAAGTTGTTACCTTTAGTCTTAAATTATTCACAAGTTAAAATCATTGACAAGATTCTTACAATATTGAATTGTAGTGAAATATGCTACCCTTCTTCCTAATTCTCAATCTGCAGACTGGTTGGCAGCAGCTCTTTTCCATTTATCTCTGTTCTTTGTTAGTCTCTTCGTTTCCTCAAACAATGCTTTACATTGTCTCCGATCTGTCTACATTATTGCATTGCAGATCGTTCTATCTTTCCTAAAGTTATTCCTTACATTACAGTAACTAGACACCCACCATTGTATCAGTAGATAGGACCAATTAATTGATCCCTTCTTTTGCATGCTGTTGACACTATAATGTAATTGGATGGATAAAAAAAATCTACTAGCCAAGCAGCAGGAGAACACACACACAAAAATGGTTTTGCATATGCAAGGTTTTGGAGCCAGTGGCTCCTGGCAGAAGGGCTGAATGGGAAGGAAGAGGACTGTAGATGTTTAGGAAGAAGGGCAGTGTTTGGAACAGCCACCCAGAACCCCGAGTCAGGGGAGACTTTCCAGGCGGGATGAGAAAGAAAGACCTTTTCTATGTGTGTTTTCGCCAACCACCACTTGGCACGTAGACTTTCTATCTATCCAATTACATTATATTAACTAACTGGATGCATCTGTAGGTTGTTACTTTCACTCGTAAATTACTTACATTCTGCCAATACTTCCCATACCATGTGACATGGTTCTACATTGATGGAATACATATTTAGCCTCACAATTAGAAGGAAAGATTCATCCCATCTGGCAAGTCTCCCATGAGCCGGAGTTCTGGACGACTTTCCCAACTGTACCTCTTTCTCTTCACCCCTCTTCCTTCTCGTTAAATTCTTGTACCAAAAGAAGGAGCCACTCCAAAACCTTCCATACCTAAAAATGTTTCTTAATTGTGTGTTCTCTTGCTGCCACTCGCTGGGTAGATTTTTTATCTCTCTAATTACATTCTATTGTCAAGAATTGATTATTTTCAATGTTATATTTACAAGCGGTTGGTAACATGCTTTTACACCGATTCTAAGAATTTATCCATTTGTGAGCTTTCCTGTCTATGGGACTTGTTTAACACACAGCTCTCATTAGCACAGAAAAAACAACAGTCATTTCAATTTGCCATGAAGCATACGGAGCACAACTCTTCCCCGCGTATTTCATTTTTATGCAGGTGCTTGACAATGACTTTATCCTTTCTGTTTGCTCATTAATCTACATTGACACCAAATGCTAATAACACAAAGTCCTTCTGATAATCTGCACTCGCAACACACATTTGGCAACCTAACTTGCCGCAGACCTTACACCGTGTGGCACCTCCAGCACGTGAGCTTACCATCCTTGCTGCACGTCAGACGAGTTGTGTGTGCTGTCAAGCAAACTTGCCGCGAAAACTGCTCCGTGTGACATTGGATTTACTACTGCTGCTCTTATTAAGTTACAAAAACTCTCCAGTTGCACATTTTTAACGTTGTTGACAGACAATGGAAGGAAGAAAGGTAACAGTTCACTTTACATTCCACATGTTGTCATCAAAAGGCAGATAAGCGACACCAAAGACATAGCTAATCTTTCATACAATGTCATTCCTCGGGATTACTTTTCTCAGAGTCAATGACTACAGATTATACAGGCAGTATAGGTGTGTGTGTGTGTGTGTGTGTGTGTGTGTGTGTGTGTGTGTGTGTGTGTGTGTTTGTTCTACACTAGTTAGCTCTGAAAATTCTTCGCTACATTTCCAGATTTCCAGTCTTGTTTATATCCCTAAATTCCTCAACTATATGGTGAGTTCGTATTTTTATTCCTTCCATTATTTACGCAAGGTGACCTACAAGACATGGACATTTGTAAATTGGCTAATCCACTGTTGTTAGTGGTGGAAGGGAGACAAAGTATACATAATTCACTTTGCAATTGCAACTGTCCATCATTGTATTAATGATGGAACCGTGGACGATAAAGCATCATGTGTTCACATATGATACCTCTGTCATAAATGGTGTGTCTTTCGGTGCGACATGACAGACATTTCATTGCCATTTTATTGGCACTGCTCAGATTCACAATACAATCCTACAATTGGTTAGAGCTTTCGGAATAACAGGAAGCATTATTAAGAGAAAGCTATCAGGTTTCAATGAAAAGTGAGGACACCTGAAAACATCACCAAAGTGTGAGAGGCAATCACACTGAAGTCCAGGGTGATCCACGCATCGACATGCTCTCTGTCTACAGATAAACTGTGAGAAAGATGTCACTTTGGATTCAAAATGCTGTTGGTTCAGTAAATCAAACAAAGGGACCACCATCGAGAAGAAAACTTTGCAGTATATATGCAAGTGATCTTTGAAGATAATCCAAATGCAATGGTTTTAAGAATGGTGAGGCACATTTCCACTTAAATGTTTGTTAACAAACAGGACTATCGCTTTTGGGCCCCTGAACAGCCTTGAGTAGTTCATGAAAGATCGCTTCACTCCCCGTGCGTAACTCTGTGGTGTGTCACACATGCTGTCAGTTTAACTGGGCCTGATTTTCTTGAGGACAGTGTAACAGCAAACTCCAAACATTATGTACATGTGCTGATCCTGTTCTTTCTGCCAGAATTTTACAGATGGTAGTTAAACATGAGCAGTGTTTATTTTCAATAGTATGGTGCCACACTGCAAAGGCATTTACGGCAGTTGTGCAGGACATTCTCCCTGAACTTGTCACTCCTCGTTTTGGTGATGCATCCACTTGTAACTTTCTTGTGGGAGGTACTTGAAAAAGTGTATCTATATTAACAAACCCCAAAGTATAATAGAGTTGAAAGCTGCCATTAAAGAAGAGGTGCGTTTGACTGACCAACACCTGTTGGTCCGAGTTACAATCAACTCCAACAAATAGTATTCGAGGGACTGGCCACCAGTTGGGCGACACAATGTTTTGTAAATGATAGTGTAAATCAAATAGATGGTGAAACCTTTGAATCTGTATAAATAAAGTTTTTTTTTCCTTAGGAATCAAGTTACTATTGTCCATTAAAAACTGTCCATTTCCTGTAGGTCACCCTGTACTCCACAGAGGACTGACTTTTCACTATGCTGAGTTAGCAAACAAGATTGGTTCATTTGCAGTGACTGGGTTAACCATATGCCAATGCTATTTACTGGATTTTTGTGTGGGTGACAAAACTAGAATCACTTTCCCTTCACCCCATGTTATGCTAATAGTTATGTTCATAGCATTCCACACTTACCTTTCTTTTATGATAGGAACTGGTTCTTTCCCATCCCTCAGTGGCTCTTTCTCCTCACTGTCAAAAACAAGCGCAACTATTCAGTACACATAGCCACATTCATTATAAGCATCCCCAACAAGTTTTAAAATAGTTGATGTCAGCCTATAAAAGGGAAGCTAAAGAAGTTCAGTAATACAAGAACACACATAAAACCATGCACCTGAAATGTACTGCACAGCTAAACCAGTACCATTGACCTCCACAAATTTAAACACAATATAAATTACTAAAATCACTGCCATAACCATTCAAAACTGAAAACAGACCATTCTTCAAAATTCTAAAAGTTAAGAGGAATATCACATAAATTTAACAGGATGAAACAAAATTAATATAAAGTAACGTTCTACGTAGGAAAAATATATCTAAAAACAAAGATGATGTAACCTACCAAACGAAAGTGTTGGTATGTTGATAGACACACAAACACACACGCAAAATTCAACCTTTCGCAGCCCATGGTTGCTTCATCAGGAAAGAGGGAAAGACGTGTCTGTATATGTGCGGAATGGATATGTGTGGTGTGCGCGCCAGTGTATACTTGTCCTTTTTTCCCCCTAAGGTAAGTCTTCCCACTCCCAGGATTGGAATGACTCCTTACCCTCTCCCTTAAAACCCACATCCTTTCGTCTTTCCCTCTCCTTCCCTCCTTCCTGATGAAGCAACCGTGGGTTGCGAAAGCTTGAATTTTGCGTGTGTGTTTGTGTTTGTTTGTGTGTCTATCAACATACCAATGCTTTCATTTGGTAAGTTACATCATCTTTGTTTTTAGATATATTAACATAAGGTAACACGGAAATTGCGACTACTGCAGCTTTTTAAAAAAGCAAAAGCCAAAGCACCAAACAACAACCACATCAAAATGTGCCGTACTCACCTACGGTAATTTTTCTTACAGTCTGAGGGAGAGAAACTAAATTCTTGAGCTTTTGGACTGCAATATTATCAAATGGAGTGAGTTAGCAAAGTTGAGAGTTATGATGTGAAGGAAGCAGACATTGTGAAGCAGAAATCAGAGGGCGAAGTTATCACTGGCTGACTGAAACCTACACGTGTCTCCCTAATCTCATTACTGCTAACTCTTAACATCTGTTTCAAAAACCTGGTGATTTAGCTTCTGCTTTAATGCATGGCAGTTGTCCAAGATAACTGAAATGCCAGGTGTGGATCAGGTAGGAAGACTTCAATACATACACACATTACGAGTATAAATATGGATACACCAAGGTATAAATAAATATAATTTTCATAAGATCATCAATTTCATGCATCAGCTTCAGATAATTGAAATATGCAGTACTGTTAATGAGAGGGAACAAAAATATGAAAAGGGGGGGACACAAATTGTGGCTTTGAATTATAAAAGAATGACCTTTTACGCATTTAGAAGATACCATTAATTTCAGCCGACTAAACCTTCCATATCATACAATATAAAGCATGGAACAAAGCTCATCACAAGTTCTGAAATAGAATCTAGCTACTACATTCCGTAACCAACAGAATGCACTAGAATTGAAATGTTCTTACCTCACCATACAAAATACTCTGGTTACTACTGTTAATTACATAACAACAATACTGACAATTATTAAAATTTAAGAATTCATGCAACACTATATCATAAAAAGCTTACTAAACGTATCTGAAATTGATATTGTGTGAATCATTATACAAAAAAGTGTGAAAAATTGTCTTTGTGGTATATAAAACTGAAGACAAATCATAACACGAATACAAGCAGACTGGACATAACTCAGATTATAGATAAAACAACAACAACCCAAGATGATTACAGTACTTTACCTATCAAAGAAAACTATCAATCCATCTACTCCATTTTGGAACCAATGAATAGCAACTGGGACATCTAAAACATATAGCAACCATTTAGCTTGCCTTTCATTATAGCTTTATCTATGAATTGCACTTCCACCTCAAGATATGTTTCTGTATGTCCTTGGCTAGCGATGTCCATTCCTCTGCCAGTGCATAAAAAACTGCCGAAATTGTTTTCATTATATCCTGTGAGCTGTATTCACATGGAATATTGTAAACAGCTAGGACTCTGAAATGACGTGATGGATAGTCACACAAATGTGACAGTAACTGTGTGGGGCAGTCAGTTCAGACCATTTCCCAGTGCTATATCCAACATCAGCAGAACATCCGAGCACCGAAAACTATGCTGTTGCCAAATACAGCCAAATGAATAAGCACAAAATCTTGTTTGAGCAAACACAGATTCTAGCTACACTTCCAACACTGGGACTCGCGGTACACTTCAGGCTGTCCAGCCAAGTTTGAATTCCACACAATATTTCAACGACCGACCCAGTCATCTTCTTAAGGTACTGCAAGTTGTGCTGTTACATATACTCGCTGCCAGGTCTCCAACCAGACTATGAAGTATTGTTGGTCTTGTTATGCTGGAGTCAAGGTAGCCCCTGAGGGCTAGCAACCCATATTACACCATAGAGGACAGGGCTGTCTATGTCCAAGGCGTACCAAAAGCACCATGGTAAACACCAGCTATTTACATACAAGATAATGGAAACAGACATTCCGAGCACTACTTCCTGCAGGGGGAGCTCGTCCCACGGCCTCCAGGAAGTATTACTATGCCAAAACCTGATTGGCTGGAGAGAGCTATTTAGGGGCTAGAACCAGCTCCAAAGTTCAGTTCACTCCAGATGCTGACCTCGTGAACTTTGACCGCTGAAGATTATGTCTTCATCTCTGAATTGGACTTTTACTGCTGTGTGTGTGTTACCACGAACCTTTGCGGAAAATTAGGAGTGAGCTTTAAGAGACTTTTACTGGCATCGTTATTGTTACCTTCTTTTGTTGTTCAGTCATCAACCTTGTAAACTTACATAAATAAAAGTTGTGTTTGTGAAAATTGTCAGTCACAACAGGTCTTGCACTGCTAATTACAGCTGTTTTTGAGGTCGTCTCTCAAACGTCCTCTATGGCCTTTGTTTTTCAGACTCCACACTTATATTCCTTGAAATGCACATTCTCTTAGTGTTTCCCTCTCTGTTGGGTGTTTTGAATGCCAAGGTCTTAATAAATTAAGAGAAAGACCCTAAGCCTCGTTTAAACTTCTGACAGCTTTATTTAATAGAGCCCTAATTACACTGTCCCGGAAACTTGGCGTCTGTAGCGTGATACTTGTCTCATCGTATTTTATTTCACAATTACATGAAGGCAGCGCTCAGTGACTGCTGATTTGCTCAATTCGAGTGTACCGCTGTTCCTTGCCTCTCTCATTTACTGTGGTAACAGTTGCCCCATATAAGGCATGCCACATGACACATTTGTGAGGAGTGTAATGCACACTGGGCTTTTGGAGACCTGTACCATCTTTAACAGTTCAAACGAAATATTTTTAATCTTGTTGAAAAAAATGCAGTATACTGAGTGCCATGTTTCCATAGGAACCTACAGATTTCTAGATATTGGACTAGCGCAAAATATGTAAGTGGTTCCTAGCCTCTTTACCTCTGTCTTAGCCTCTATCGCTTCCTCCAGGTTCTTGGACTCAATCATCAAAGAGGTTACTAAAATCGGAATGTGTATGTAAAAGTTTAATAGAGATAAAGGATTTTAAATCAGCAGTGCACAGGTGTGGACACCTCATAACTGAAAGACTGCAAAGGATTATGTCCCGCATGATACATCTTAATGGAAACAAACCGAGCGAGGTGATGCAGCAGTTACTACATTGGACTTGCATTCAGGAAGACAGCAAGCTCAAATCCACGTCTGGCCATTCAGACTTAGGTTTTCCGTGATTATCTAAATCACTCCATGCAAATGCCAGAAAGGAACCTTGAACAATCTGAGCATGTGCTCTGCCTCTTTGATGATGATGATGATGATGAGCGTTTGGCGTCATTGGCCGGGAGGCCCCTCGCGGGGCAGGTCCGGCCGCCATATCGCAGGTCTTATTACATTCGGCGCCACATTGGGCGACCTGCACGCCGGATGGGGATGAAATGATGATGAACACAACACAACACCCAGTCCCTGAGCGGAGAAAATCTCCGACCCAGCCGGGAATCGAACCTGGGCCCAGAGGACGGCAATCCGTCACGCTGACCACTCAGCTACTGGGGCGGACGCCTCTTTGATGTAATGTCTGGTCACAGTTGGCACTATTACATTGTTTATGCCTGTGTAATTCCTTTACTTCTTGGACACTAAGTTGCTTTCGTGATGGTAAAAATCACGGATATGGTTGCAAGCTCAGATTTTGTCAAAAATTAACACAAAGAGCCACTGAGAACACACAAAGAGTCACCGAGAACACACAAAGTGTCAACTGAGAAGAGTGGGGGATGTTAAATTGAGCAAAATTTTCCAGATAACTGTAGGTCAGAGCTCCTCCATTTTGAGGCAACTCAATCATTGTTAAGTACATGGAAGTACATGTGTTTAAACCGCAGGTAACGCTTGTTATGCCAAAGAGCGCAGTTAATAACTAAACTACCTGACGATAATGGTGTCAGTTAAACACGCGTCCTGGAAGCCAGGCTTCCTGGATCAAATTTGCCTTGCTGCTGGATCTGTTACCAGCAACTTCAATCAACATGTGAGTGTTACAGAGATGCTTTGTGAACTCAAATAGGAATCCCTGGATAGAAAATGTCCTTTTCATGAAATACTACTGAGAAAATTTAGAGAATGGCATTTGCAGCTAGCTAAAGAACAATTCTACTCCTGCCAATGTACGTTTCACATAAGGATCGCGAAGATAAGACATGAGAAATTAGGGAGTGCACAGAGGCATATAGATAGTCACTTTGCCCTCACTCCATATGCGAGTGGAATAGGAAAAGAAGTGATTGGTGATGGTACGTGGCACCACCACATGGTGGCTTGCAGAGTATGTATGTAGATAAGGGCTAGGGCGCTGGCCGGACTGAACGTAGTTTTTAGGTGGTTCCCACATACATCTAGGTAAATACTGGGCTGGTATCCTTGTCCCATCTTAGATACATACTGTGCAAACATTTAGAAAACGTCATCACACTTGACAATGAGACTTACAAGGCATGGAACTTTAGTGGTAGCAACTATTTATTTGCACCTTTTACAAAACAGATACATGTTTCAAGAGTTTTACTGTTCAGAGTAGACACCAGCATTGCGTAAATCCCGCTGCCAGTGATATGCAAGTTGTAGGATATCCTTACAGCACTAGTTTTGTTGATAGTTCAAGTGGAGTGATGTATTGCCTAGCGAATCTCTGTAGCAGTTTTGAAACGAATGCCATGAAGTGCTTCCTTCAATTTAGGAATCAAGTAGAAGTAACAAGGGCTTAAGTCCAGGGAGTGTGGTTTGTGGTACAGCACTTTCCAGCCTCAACAATCTAACAAATCAGTCACAGCTTGTGCCCAGCTACTGCCCTGTAAAATGATGGCCCGGTTCTACGGAAAGTGTTGTCACTTCTTTCTCTGTGCTGCTCATTTTTGGAACACGGCCTACGATAAGCTTAGAGACAGAAGTGACAACACTTTCTGCACGATCTGACCATCATTTTCCAGGACACTGCTCATGTCCATACAGCACAAGCTGTTACTGATTTGTTTGACTGAGGGGGTTGCTAAGTGCTGCATTACCCACCACATTCCCCTGACTAAAGTCATTGTAAGTTCAACTCGATTTCTAACTGAGAGAAGGACTTCATGGAATCTGTTTCACAACTGTTACAGATTCATCAGGGAACAGACTAATCCACTCAAACTGTCAACTCAAATGGCACTGCAAAGGGTGTCCTCCGACTTTCACATTGCTGGCAGTGGGTTACAAACAATGCTGGTGACTATTCTGCAGGATAGTAAAACTTTGAAATATATATTTTGTACAAGCTGTAAATAAATAGTTGCCAGTATTAAAGGTCCAATGCTTGTACAATAGATGCAGGTAGATGGAGTACACTTTTTCCTTCCCTGGAGGGAGGAGGGAAAGGCGGGGGAGAAGGGCATCCAGCCATCAAATGGCACTAACTGATACTGCCAATCCAATAGAGAAATGGGGGCTGCTAGATTTGTTTCCGGTAGATTTCAACAACACTTAAGTGTTACAGAGATGCTTAGGGAACTCAAAATTGGAATCCCTGGAGGGATTGTGACATTCTTTTTGAGAAAAACTATAAAAAAAATTTAGAGAACTGGCATTTCAAGCTGCCGAGCGATTCTACTGCCGCCAACATACATTGCTCATAAGGACCACAAAGATAAGATACGAGAAATTAGGGCTCGTACGGAGGCTTCCCTCGCTCTATTTCCAAGTGGAACAGGAAAGGCAATGACAAGTAGCGGTACAGGGTACGCTCCATCATGCACCGTACGGTGGCTTGCGAAGTATCTGTGTAGATGTGGTAAAAAATATAGTATCAGCTAAAGAGTCAACACTAGGGCAACTGTGGATAGTTATATTAGACGCGCATTTTCTCTGTTGTTTACTGGTAAAGCCCGACCTCGAAAATACCTATGACAGAACCACCGTAATCACATTAGGTTTATTATGATGATAAATCGTGCTGCAAAAACAGCACAGCATGTGTTACTGTAATATGAAGTGTTATTGATAATAAAATTTAAAGGGTACATGTCTTAATTTTTGCTGACATACTGAGAGCATGAATGATCTTTCATTGCAATAAGTACAATAACAAATGTGGGCTAAGGTAACAGTGGAAAAAGAAGCAGAATAAGAATTATGTCTCCAAAATTGCTACAAAGTGGACATAATCAAAGAAATAACAGTAACAGTGCAGGCAGACAAAACCACACAGTTAGAAGCACCTACACACATTCACTTACTGGATAAACATCTGGGCACTTCTCACCGACTGGGTGCCATTTGATGGCTGCATCTCTACAACAGCGCATTTTTTACTTACAGCAACCTGCAAAAATTTGCTCGACTCAACGTCTCCTACCCTGCTTTCACCTCATTGCCCTCTTACCCCTATTGGATTTATAGCCTGCTGTACATTACCTTGAGGCAATTCTGTAATACTACAATACAGCTGCAAAAGAAGATCCCTGATAGCTGGCAGCTTTCAACTGCAAAGCCTAACAGGCTGCAGGTGAAAAAAATAGTCATCTACAGAACTGCAACGACTCTGAGATGCTGCCACAAAGATACATTCACAAGCAAGTTTTGCAATAGGTCAAGGTAGCTGCACGAAGCTGCATCACAGAGCACACGGCAGCCATCAGGAGCCTTCTCTCATCGACTCTACTATTGGCGTTATAAATTTTAATGGTCTTGATCACAATATTATACAGGAATTTATGGAGATAAGTACAAAAATGTACATAGAATTAGTAATCCTAATAAATATAAAATTTACCTTATGAATATAATAGAGGGAAACATTCCACTTGAGAAAAATATATCTAAAAACAAAGATGATGTAACTTACCAAACGAAAGTGTTGGTATATTGATAGAGACACAAACAAACACACACACAAAATTCAAGCTTTCACAACCCACGGTTGCTTCATCAGGAAAGAGGGAAGGAGAGGGAAAGACGAAAGGATGTGGGTTTTAAGGGAGAGGGTAAGGAGTCATTCCAATCCCGGGAGCGGAAAGACTTACCTTAGGGGGAAAAAAGGACAGGTATACACTCGCACGCACACACATATCCACCCGCTCCCGGGATTGGAATGACTCCTTACCCTCTCCCTTAAAACCCACATCCTTTCGTCTTTCCCTCTCCTTCCCTCTTTCCTGATGAGGCAACAGTTTGTTGCGAAAGCTTGAATTTTGTGTGTATGTTTGTGTTTGTTTGTGTGTCTGTCGACCTGCCAGCACTTTCATTTGGTAAGTCACATCATCTTTGTTTTTAGATATATATTTCCTACGTGGAATGTTTCCCTCTATTATAACCATATAAGTAATAAATGTGTTATTTGTCTATGCATGTCTTTATTGCTCAATAAACCACCTTGTTGTGGTTTGGTAACACATCCATGAAGGTTTTGGTTTGGAACTAGAGGGCTTAAGTTTGAAGATACAGATGCCCAAAAAAGGGAATCACACCAGTGGTCTTCTTATGGGAAGTAAATGAAGCAGCGGGAAATCAAGTGCCGAAATGGACAAAACTGGCCAACATTTTACAGAATTGTCCAGAAGATTCAAGAATGTTCTAGAATTTTCGAGAGTATTTTCGAATGTCCCATTCTCCTGTAGTGTAGGGAACGGAGAGACACATGTCTCGGCATACTTTTGGAAATCAATTAAAGCAGGTCGAGGAAAACTGAGTGTTGATAGTTACGTTAATTTAAGTAAAAGTAAATTGCTTAGCATTGTGGAACAGAGTATTAAATGGGATCTTAGTGTATTAAGTAATGTTAACATTTAACAGGTTGCCAAAATGTAAAAGCAGAGATCTTGCCAGCAGTGAATTGAGAAGAAGGAATAGAAATAACAGTGATGAAATGAAAGAGATGAGGAGCTAGAAGCATGTTTAGCTTCACAACAGAAGAGAATGAACAGATCGAGAGAAAACATAACAGACAAAGAACGATCTGAAATTAGAGAAGGCAATTGAGGGAGACAATTGGCAAAGCAGACAGAGAAAAACTGATAAAGAAACAAGGTTATGAAGTGAGCTAAGTAAAATTCCAACGAATGAAATTCGTGAAAGACAAAGTTCACAAACACATAAATAAAACACTGGTTTACAAGAAGCGCAAAGCAGAATTCGAAATTACAGAGTGGCACACAGAGAATTCCGTTATGATCGTAGAGTATAACGCACACTTTGTTCTTGCCAAGTACGTCAGCTCTGTGATGCCAAGAAATTCAGTAGAGAAAGACCACAAATGGAAAAATTTGATCAGCACCACTGGAACTGCCTCCACTAGAATTATCTCATTACACAACTGGAGAAACTCCTACATTGAAACATTTTCTACAAAATATGGGAGGCTACAATGCTTGCTTTCAAATGACATCATTTGGTGCTACTTCTGTGAGCATATCGACCAAGTGAAGTGAGTCTTTTTCAGCTAGTATAGAATGTAAAATATAGAAATTACTTTCCTTGGTTTTCCCTTTGTTTTAAATTAGCTGCTGTCTGATAGTTTCTGTTCTTGTGTAAGCTTGACACAGTTTTGTGAATTTCCAACAATGTAGGAAAAGACAAATTCCTACTTACTTTAAAGAAGATACATTAAGTTGCAGGCGGGCACAATTAAAAGACACTTACATTAGCTTTCGGCCACAGCCTTCATCAGTAAAACAGACACACAAAATACATAAATACAAGCAAGCACACTTCACGCATACACGACTGCCAACTCCAGCATCTAGGGCCACAAAGCCTGGCCCAAGATTCTGGAGATGGCAGTCACGTGTGCCCGAAAGCTTATGCAAGCGTCTTTTAATTATGCCTGTCTGTGACTTAACATGTCTTCTTTATGGTAAGTAACAATCTGTCTTTTCCTACATTGTTGGTATTCCTACTTGGAGTTTCCACTGTTTTTGTGAATTTCCTATATATCAGAATTACTAAGTACACAGGTGTTTTGGTATCTGTATCCACAGTTCATAAGTGTCACTCGAAGCTGTAACTGTGTGTCCTCGTGCACCACAATTCAAATGGCAAGCCACAATGGTCTTGGGCAAGCACGCCCGGCAATCAGTTTCCTAATTGTTTTATATGCCAACAGCGATGCTGTGACCAGCCTCTGTACACTGAGAAACTAAGTTTATTGTTAGTAACGACGTCCACCCCTGTAGCTACGAGCAGAGCGCACGCCTGACTGCTACGCAGAGTATCTGGTGACAGGACTGGAACAGGCACAACAGCCTCCTCGTGGGGTAGACTGAGGAGCTACCCGAGGCAGCTCCGAGGTCACGGAAACCGACAATGGCCAGGGCGAGCATCTGAACGGTTCTGCGCGGCAGATGGGTGCTGAGTGGTGGTAGAGTCAGTACACAGAGCTTAGCTTTGCTCAGTAATGATGTTGTTGTGGCTAACACTGCCATTACGTGCTGATTAAAGTGTAAGCACGGTAGGTGTTTAACTTCTTTTTAACGTTTTAATTCTTTTATAAATACATGTTTTTTTTTAATACTGTTAGAAGGTTTTCACATTAACTGACACGTAATTTTATGTTTCTTTCTGTATATCTGAGAATGGTTGCTGGTCAATTGAAGCTCGTTATCACCTAGTTGACACTGCACGATACTGTGATCGAGACCACTAAAATCGATAATAAATAACACAGATCACCACGTCTCTCGACTGATTACGTTGTCTACTCTTACATCCGCTGTAAGAATCCACATTTCTGTACCAGTCTCACAATAAGGAGAAATTACTAGTAAGCCTAGCAGATCAACCGAGCTACAAAGGGAAATAAGAGAGCTCGTCCCAAACGTCATGCAAAACAAAAGAGAATACGGCAGGCAGTCACAGCGGCAGCCACGTGACGAAAGAGACGAGCGTCAGCCTTACATGACGGGGATCTTGACAGTGGCCTGCTGCATCTTAGTGGGGGCGAGCACGGCCGGGTCCTCCTTGTTGCTGCAGTACGGCAGGGGGAAGCGCCAGCTGTAAAGGCTTCACACAAACCCCACACTCCACTTACTCTCTCGTTTGCACTCACAGGGGAGGCACAGACGTGTCACAGGTGGTACGGACCGGTCTCGAATACTCACAGCTCTGACTCTGTGCACTCTGCAATTTTTCTGCCACCTGTAACGGTGCTGTGACTCCCCTGGTGGAGAAAGTTTTTTTGCAGTGAATGCACAAGACAAATGACCAATGGGATAAATGAGAAATAATTGCAGTTCCTCACAGATGAGACTGGAAGACAGTCAGTGGACAATAAAACTAAAGTTACTCTTCACGGCATACAGTGTGAGCTTTCGTGACCGGTACTTGCATCGTTGTAGATTTTTGTTTTACTGTCACTAGGCTGTAGCCTGAGGGATGTTTCTGCACCCAAAAGTTTGTCTCCTAATGCTCGAGATGTCATTTGAGGCTATAAAGACTACGGCAGAAATTTTCAACTTGAACGATCTGAACGAACAAAACTGTTTATAATTACTGACACAACAGTTGAGTCATGATGTAACTGGACTACTGCTTAATATCACAGAGCCATGTCAGCACATGCTACGGGGATTACAGCGTAGAAAATTTAGTACCATTTGTTATATTAAGCAATAAGACCTACAAATTGTCGAATCCTAGTTCCAATTTCGATCATCTTTCTTTTCTATTAAAGTTGTTTTCGTGCTTTTGACATCTCTGTACATACTGGCAAGGTAATGACTGGACCTTGATAAAGCTAAGTATTAGAGAAATGAAATTAATGATTCTGTGATCCCAGTGCATTCCCTGCACAAATCCATTCCATATGAGGCCAAGTGTACGTACAAACTGCTACAAGAAGCATTAACATTAGGCTGAAAGAACACGTGCAATTTTGTCTGGGTGTCCCACACAAAATGGATATAACAGATTGCGCAGTGGGACAACGGAACCACAGAATTCATTTCACCAATCCTACAGTTTTATGAAGGTCCAACCATTACTAAAATAAGATCTCCAGAGAGGCCACAGAAATTCAAAAGCACGAAAACAACTTTAAATGAAAAAAAAAAGGATCAAAACTAGACAACTTGTGGATCTTTTTCCAAAATAAAGCACAGTGGGTCAATTTTTTTGCACTACAAGCTCCATAATGGATGACGGTATGACTCCAATCTTAGGAAATGATCACACGAATTTATTGTGAATACTCACAAGCACAGATATGTATAAACAGTTCCAGCTTGCTGAGCTTGTTTTGAGTTTGAAACTGCTATCTACTAATGATGTTTCCCACATTAGCACATAAAATGTTAGGCACAGAAACATGCCTTAGGCAGTGACCTAATGCCCACGTAACAAAAATCAACAAGGATGACTCTTCAAGCTTTCCTGGCAGATCTGTTCAATATATGGCTCTCTCTATCCATCTTGCTGTACACTGGCAGTATTTCCTGAAATATTGGAAGAGACCTCAAGGGACACAACATTAGATGTACCCTTAATCATCTAAAAAATTGACAAATTTGTCGGATACTGTCAAAGACAATCTCGGACTATGAAAGCGAGATGTATACAAGATTCTTTGTGGGTGGAATGGTGTGTACTAGCCAAGCATGTCATATCGTGCAAGACTGATGTGATGAACACCCCTGTGATGATACATGTCTGAGCCAACTGGAAAAATGTGCAATGACAGACTATTGTCTCAGTACACAATAGACAAGAAGACAAAGATCGTATTCAGTTTTGCCTTCAAGGTAAAAAAGACAGTACATCTGCACAGCTGACAGCCTAATAGATAGGGTCTAAGCAGTGCCTGGAAATCAATTTCCAATAAATAAATAAAATGCCTCTCTGAGGATAGTACTTCAGGATATTGTGAAGTACATAACAACAGCAGTTGTCTGTTAACAAATTGGTCAGTAGCACAGCAAATAGCATAATCTGATTGTTAACCATAAATTCATTTGATGATACCGTACTCGCATACTTACTTTTTTTTAAATTTCATAATTATTACCAAATGCAGATGTTAATTAATAAATATGAACTCATCTTTTTAAATAAAATAACATATTTTACTTTTAATTACTCATTGTATGAAAGTAAATTACAATTTGGTACAGGTGTGCAAAATACCTTTTTTTTAAATGAAAGAAAATTATATACACCAATAATATTGTTGATTTTCTGCAAAATTAAAAAGTATTTGATTTGTTATCTGATGTGTGACATTTTTGTACCAAATTTTAATTTATTGTGAATATTCGCATTTTCACATGAATAGTAATTAATAATAAAAGGATGCTATTTTTATTAAAAATATGATTCCATATTTGTTAAGAAGAATTTACATTTGGTAAAAATGACTGAAATCAGAAACAGGAAAAGAGGTATGCTACTAGCAAGATTCAAACCAGTGACTCTCCAATTACAATTTGATTATGGAACATGCTGAACTTCTGACAAATTCATCACTATACCACAATTGCACTGTACTAAACGGCACTCGGAAATCTAATTTTCAAAGGGGACGTTTTTGAGAATTTTGTGGTACTGCCTTAGAAGGTCCCCTCGTAAGTACAGCCCGAGACCCCATGCTTGCTGCCATTGGATGTTAGAAGGCAATTCCACCGCAGCTTAGTGGACGATCCACCTGAACAACACTTCTGGTTTGGATCCCAGCAACAGTGACACCTGGCCCCTGGTAGGGGGCTCTGGACCACACGCTGTCATCTGTCTGAAAGCAACTCAGTCTTGTGTATGCAGTTTTCAGATGAGACCTCCACAAGTCCGTTGCAGCGTGGACACCAGCGGATGAAACTTGACAGTGTCGAGCAGTTGGCTCGAGGAAATATTGTAGGGCACACAAAACGTGTTCTGGCAGCCGACTCGAGAGCCATATACTGAACGTAACTAAATGTTGGCTGCAATAGAAGGGCTAAAACTTTTCTTATTTTTTGAGAACGCAATAATAAAAACTAAATACATTAATGCATTCCAGTCATTTTTTTTTTTATTTAGGCTAAAATACTACCCACACAAGAATGATGTTCCACAATTTGGCTTTAAGTGGAAATAACAAAATTATGAAGCTATTTTATTAAGTGCTTAAACTTAACTACTTCAACAAGTTATTTAGGAGTCATAAAGCAGGATATTTTAAGTGGTAAGGAAATTACTACGTAAGGAAAGACTGTGTTAGTACTGACAAAACTGGCAGTAACACAGTGGCGCAAAGTACCAGCTAATGCCACACAGGATAGTTAGAGATGGCACACTGCACTTGACACATAAGAAATTAGACATCACTAAGAAAGTATCTGTCATGCCATGTGTTTTTTGACCTTCTACTGTGTCCTTCCACTGTGACAGGTTTCATCAAAATTGCATCAGCTCTGAGGCAGTGAACAAGAACTTCACTAAAGGTGTGTTCAGAAACCGTGAGACAAAACCAGTCGAGCTTCTGCGTCACTTCACAGGAAATGACACACAGATACATTTCTAGCTGAGGGAGGAAAGAATGCAGAGATGTGAAAACTCAAATGTGTCCTACTTCTGCAGTAATCTCTAACTGAACACATTCGGTAAATATAAAACTTTTCTCCAGTCTCATTTCTTCTGCACAAAACCTCATATCTGGTAGTTTCCTGCAAGCTAAGAGAACACGCCTTTCATAAATTGCTTGTCCTCTCCACAGAACTGATAAGATTTTGATGAAACTTGTCACAGCAAAAAGACACAGCTCAACACAGACAATGATCACACACCAGGGCAGCACAATAAATAGTTCATTAGTAATTCAAACAGTTTCACTTTGGCTGTGTCAAAGTAGGATGAGTCTACTCATCACACGTATATTGTTTTGCACATTTATACTGATTAAATGCACATTTAAAATTTTTCTGGGTTCTAAATTCTGTAATCAATAAATGACATTTTGTTGTACACCAGCACCTCAAAAGTGTTGCCAGTCCAATATAAACAACAAACATATGCATACCTATGTCAATAACACAAGAACACTTTGTATACAACAAGTTGAAAAGCACTTACGTGCTGTGGATGCCCACAGCAAAAGGTGTGATAGCTGTGTTTAAAATCTTTATGATGATAATGAAAGTGTTGATCTAGAAACGTTGAAAGCCTGCAAATATTTAGCGATATAATTATTACCCTGTACATAACCACGGATGTATGACCGCAGTATGGTCTATTATCTCACAGTAAACAGAAACTGCCTTACCTCTGTCATGCACAGTTCATCTTGTGTACATGTTATAAAACTGTACATCACTGAATGGAATGAGAATCACAGCGTTTTTAAAACACATGTAAACATGACCACCACATAATTATTCTATAAGTTGTGTGTAAAGTACAATACAATGTCACACCTGCCAGTCACACTTCTGATCATATCAGACACTGCCATTGCTGTGAGAAAATGTGGAGTGCCTGTCAGGGTTACTTCTGAGACCACACCTAGATATCTGTGCATGCACTCACCATGTTTTCCACAGTGACAGCAATGTCTGAAATGAACTGGATATGTGCCTGAAGGCATCTAACATTGCACTTAACACACACCTGGTAGAACAAGCATCTCGTGGCCTCGTTTACGAGTGCTTTGCAAACACCGTCATTCCCATTGTGTTTAGCATTTTACAGTTTTATAACATGTACACTTGATAATCTGTGCACAACAGAGAAAGACACTTGGTGTTTACCGTGAGATTATGGATTATGGACCTTACTGTGGTCCTGTATCCATGATTTAGCCCACTCAATGACGACCAAAACAGGTCAAATACAGAAAAAATTAGTGCAGTCACTAAGAAAGAGCTTATTTTCAGTTGTTAAGTGAGCTTTTATGTAAAATATGTTCCTGTGAACAATGGCTGAGAAGTGCTCAATTTGTAAGTGTGATGTCGTCAGTGACCTACGAGGTGTTGGTGGGAAAGGGACTGGATTAGTAATTGTGGCATCTTGCTGCTTTCTGTAATTCACAGGATATTGTAAAGCCTCATAATCACTTGGTGGTCAGTTAATGAACGACCAGAAAGTTACTGCACTTCTTTCACCATTAATTATGTTAATGGTAGGCTCTTTCACTCGGGAATATCTGGCACTCGTAGAGTGCACTGCGCTTACTGAAGCCACTTAGCCACGCATCCACTGTATATCTTGCAAGGTGGGAGTCAATACGTTTGGCGGAAAAGGGCTGAACGAGTTCAAATCTAGAACGGTAACCTACATAATACACTGCAAGTTGTATGTTGAAATTACAGAGAGAGCACATTTAAGCCTTTGAGCCTCTTCAGGTGTTGCAACAGCTGAGTCTGGCATGATGCATTTGATACACCTCATGCTAAGAAAAGTATTCCAGCAATCCTTATTGTCATACTTGGTACAGGCTCTTCAGTTTAGTAGACAGTTGAGAGCTTCAATTGTGGAGCTTTCTTGTTACACAATAGCTCACTTAACAGCTGCAAATAGGTATTCACTTAATAAACTGAAAATGATGCTACTAAAAAACACGAGTTCAGAGAAGTTTTTGTCTACTCACGTGGAGAACTGGAAAGGAAATGTTAGTCAGGTATGGTCTGTTTGTATGCTTAAAAGCGAGCACCACTCGTGGTGGAGGAAGTTGCCTTCCCTGGAAGAATGCTACAGCTGGTACACAGGCTGACAAAGGATCAGACCAGGCTGACAAAGGATCAGTTTCCCTCTAGCAGTGTAGAACAGTGTGTAGAGATTTATGTAGATTCTGCACACATGCATTTCAGGCATTATATTATTAGTAATTTGTATCTGTATTCCATGTATTGTTAACACATTGTGTGAAAAATAACCACTCCCCGGCACGTCTACATCCTGCGTACCAACGATGCATAAGGTGAGCTGCGGAACGGTCAGTATAACTTTGTGAAATACCCTTAGTTGCTTCTTGTGACAGTGGGGTAGAGAAAGTTTCCTCAGTTTCCAGACCAATGAAGGAGGAAACTGCATGACCACAATCCGGCAACCTACCTTCCCTCACCTTGTACACTCCATCACTGCCCCCACCTTTTCCACCTTGTAACACCCACAGAATACAATTTACTCCTTAATACTGTTTTACTTGCACTTAGATATGGTACACACAGTTAATATTTCTTCTTAATGGACTTCACTTAACAGCAAACATTAATTTTGTACCATTAAAACAGTATCTAAATAATCTGGGAATTTTCCACCCCCTGCAATGTGGAAACTATTAGTCCAACAGAAAAAATCAGTAGGACCTTTCTTGTAGCAAATTTTATGCCATTTAATTTTGAACAGGGAAACACACTAGATGCCAAGTTTTTTTCAATTATTCAGTAAAAAATTTTAAAAGTGACCTTCAAATAACCCCCATCCCCAAGCTCACACCCCACCAGACAGAACTTTTAGTATGTCGTTCATGACACTTCTTCCAGTCACTGTACAAGAATTTATAACTACACAAAATTTTTCCCCTAATTTTCTTTTGTTGACTGTACTAGTTAAATGCGAGGCTAAAACTATATATTTTTCTATGTTGCTAGACTGACGCTGTTTATATTCATCATAAATGTTTTACATCTATCACGTCGTTTGATGTGGATGTGCACAGTATGCAGCTATTCTTATTTTTCAACTTAAGTGTATACAAAGTATTGTCGTGTTATTGACATATGCACACACATGTTTGTTTGTTTTATCATCTGTATCAGATATCACCGACAATGGGCTGTACGCCTGAAGATTGGCGAATAAATATTTTTGAAGTGCAGTTCATCACACCAGATTTTCACAAATGTGTTATGTCATCAGTTTAATAGTGCTTCTAGTCTCTACTGTGCAGATCTTTTTTTAAGCAGAAACTGAAGAAATAATCTCAAAAGATCCTCATAACATACTGTAGCCTGAATGATTTTTTACTGTCCAGTGCAGTGTGTGTTGATACGAAACTTCCCGGCAGATTAAAACTGTGAGCCAGACTGCCCCTCAAACTCGGGAACTTTGCATTTTGTGAACAAGTGCTCTACTTACTCAGCTACCCGAGAATGACTCACAACTGGTCCTCCCAGCTCTACTTCAGCCAGTACCTAGGAATGTAGGAGACGAGGTACTGGCGGAAGTAAAGCTGTGATTACAGGTCGTGAGTCACACTCGAACAGCTCAGTCGGCAGAGAACTTGCTCACAAAAGGCAAAGGTCCCAAGTTCGAGTCGCAGTCCAGCACACAGATTTAATCTACCAGGAAGATGCATATTGTATATCGTCTACATCATCCTCAGTGCTTCCCACCGTCAGTATTACTACTATCTGCTCCACCTACTACAAGTATCATTGCTACATCACATTAATTTATCACTGGTGGTTATCATCACAATTATAATGACCGTTACTCTCATACTGACGCAAAGGTACAGGTACCTTAGCAGTACGAGGGGAGGTTTCCGACCGCATGCCATCACGTTACGTACTCTTAAAGTACTAGGAGAGGAGGACAGTACCTGGCAATCTTGGCATCCGAGTCGTCCGTCTTGGCGGCAGAGCAGCAGCGGTGGCAGAGCGCGGCGATCAGGCCGGCACGCCACACGAGGCAGCACACCAGGTCGACAACGAGCAGTGCGAGCAGCAGTGCCGCCACCACCAACACCACGATGGCCGCAGAGCTCATCTGACCCTCACTGCCATCCTCCACATTTGCGACGCCTGTGCCGAGGAATCGTCACGACAGTTTAGGCAACAATACAGTACTGGCAGCAGCATCCTCAAAATGGCATCTGGACATCCCTCGTTCCAGAATAGAATGTATCCCGAAGGGCACTTTCCCCGCCTGATTAAAACTCAACTGTTAAAGTATAATGAATTACATAAATTTATGTCAGGCTCTGGTCCTAATTTACACTTACTGCTTTTCACGAGCGTACGTATCCAAGAGGGGCATGCGGGGGGTGGGGGAAGGATGTGGCAGGGGGCAAATAGGCACACTTACTGCCCCCCCCCCCCAAACCCCATTGAATCTTGAGTAGGAGTGTTTATTCACTACAGAATTCTCATATATGATGGTTAACCATCAATTCTGTGGCATACGATAAGTTTTTTGTATCACTTATAAATTGCAGATCTTGTAGCGTGATCATCATTACTGTTCTGCCAAAAGGCAAGTTTTCACATCCACATCTCAAATGCTTCTAACATTTTTTCAGCCTCTCCTCTCAGTGTCCATGTTTCTGCCCCATATAGTGCCACACTCCAGACAAAACACAGTGTGGCACATCTTGAAATTGACCAATCCATTTACACCAAACCTGGTAATTTTAGAATCCTTCCCCAAGGATAAATTTCTGTGGACACCCTTATATTTGCGTGTGCCCTCAGGTGTGACTGAAACTTTCACACACACTGATGCGTACACCTGTGATTTCCAAAAACCCACAGCCAGGAGTTCTTTCGTGGAGCATGAGCAAATAACACCACTTTGGCAACAGAGTTGGAGGATTATGGTTGCTTACCCTGCCAAAAGTTCCAAGATAAACATCAACAAAAGTAAAACATATGTAACAGACTGCAGCTGAATTAAATCAGGTGATGCTGAAAGAGTAAGATTAGGAAATAACACACTAAAAGTAATAGATGACATCTGATATTTTTAGCAGCAAAATAACTGATGATGGGAGATGCAGAAAGGATATAACTGGCAAAAGTAAGAAAAACCTTCAAAAACGCTCTTAAGTGTTAGGACGTCTTTTAAGAAGATATTTGTCTAAAGCATGAAATGCAGACAGTCAACATTTCAGACAAGAAGAGATTAGAAGCTTTTGAAACATTGTGCTACAGAAGAATGCTAAATATTAGATGGGTAAACCAAATAACTAATGAGTAGTAACTCAAATTGTTGAGAAAATAAATTTAGGGCAAAACTTGACTAAAACACATCCTGACGCATCAAGGAAACATCAGTTTGATAATGCAGGGAAGTATGTGGGTGAAAAACTGTAGAGGATGATCAAGGCTGAACTACAGTAAGCAGGTTCAAATGGATGTATGCTGCATCCAAATCTGAGGTGAAGAGGATTGCACAGGACATAATAAAGTGGCAAGCTGCATCAAACAACTCTTCAGGTTAAAGCCACAACATACTCTCTCTGACCACCATCTGCTCAAAAAATATACTTTTAACATACTGTGGAAATAATACTACTCAAATTTCAGGGTCCTTTACCACAATGACAAAGAACCTGCCGATCAAATGTACTTCCATAACAACTGTAAGTTGTTGAATTGTAAATTAAGACAGTGGCAATTATAGATCAAATGACAAGTAAAACATACTGCATATGGACGCCAAAATTATTTATTAGTTCCACAACATGTTTTGCGGCTTTAACTGTCTCATCTTCAGGTCTAACATATGGACAATGTTTATTTTAAACATGTTTGGCTAAGTGTTGCATGTTTGTTGCCGAGTGTCAGTTTCAACATTCACTGATTTGTGTAGCATTATTATATGTGTTGAAATGCATCTTACGGAACTGGGTGCCACACAAAAAAAGAATCCCTATATGTAAACACCGTATGGAAGCTGTAGGGCTAGTGGCAAACACTGTGTTAGCACTGAGCTTTATCAGAATTACCAGTGCTCTCATGGAACGAGCATACACTGCAGGTATAAGAGGTCGCTTCTGGTACCTCCCTTCCCGTCCACTCACTCCATCATAGCTGTGTCCACAGGAATAAGATGGAACATATTTCTACACTTATCATCAAATCACAATGACAATGCACACATGAAGTGTTTACACACAGCTCACATCTGTAAGTATGAACTATAGCCAAAGGTTATAAGAGAAAGCAGAAGTACTGTCAGCCGATCTACGACTTACAGCATTCGGTGTATTTCCCGTGTTTATACTGAGGAGCCAAAACACTATGACCAGCTGCTTAATAGCATGCTGGTCCACCTTTGGAATGCAATACTTCATTGATTCTCTGTGGCACGGTTTCAACAAGTCTTTTATAGGTTTCTGCAGGTATGTGGCACCAGATTCTACACACAGATTATGCAATTCCTGTAAATTACAGGACGGTGGTTTGTAGGCACGGGACTGGCATCTGATAGTTTCCCAGATGTGATCCACTGATTTCAAATTAAGTGAATTAGGTGGCTAAGACATCAACACGAGTTAACTATTGTGCTCCATTGTAGCACGGTTCTGGCCTCATGACACGGAACAGTTATCCTCCTGGAAGATGCCATCTAGACAAGGAAGACATCGAGCATGAAAGGATGCAGGTTGTCCGCAATAATTTTCAAACAGTCCACAGCTGTCATACATGGCGCCTTCCATTATAACGTGTACCGTGAAAGACTGAGTGAATGCCCTCTGTAACATAGTCCTAACCCCGACACCACATATCTGTGGCGCAGTATCCTTTTCCGCAGTGTAGGCGAGCCTCTGACCTCTGTGTTCTGTGATAAGGCGTGGATGTCCAGCACCTAGTTGCAAACTTGAAGTTTCCCAGTCTTTCAGCCACTTTACACAGATGACCACAGCTATAGTCATGAATAGCCAGATATCAGTGGACAGACAGAACCCACCAGAGAAACAGGTGAAGCCACATATCAGAAAGGGCAGCTGCAGAAGAGAACACAAACTGTGACCAGAGAGAAAGACCAAGTGCCAAATGAGGTTGTTATCAAATAGTCCACAGTACAGCAAGGATAATAACTGGCAACCAATGCTCAGTTGCAGGTGGAAAGTTATCTTATTTCCAGCCAGACGATTTCCTCACCAGACTTGCTGAATGGAATACTACTCCGAGACTGACTTCATTAACCTTAGATGACGAATCACAGAACACTCATTGTTATTAATAAACCTTTTGGATTGTGTAAGTATAAGTGGGTCTCATTTGGCACCGTCTCCGCCCCCACAATTTCCCAAAGGTTTCTGTGACAGCTGACGCAATATGTTCTGGCTAACGTGAATTAGTTGTGACGATCTAACTGTCGTAGGAACCTCTTGCCATTTGCACGATCTCCACACTCCTTTTACTCCTGTGGTACGCTGGCCTTCATCGTTTAGTAAGACAAGTGCAGGTTTTTTCAGACAAAAGTGGAGTATTTGGGGCTCTGGAACACCAAAGAGGGAATCGAGATCACTGATCAGAATGTCGCAACAAGAGTGTCCTTACCCTGTCTGACGAACTTACCTAAACTGCAGGTGTTTTAGGGCAAAGTCAACTATTACTCTGACTTCTTACCCCAAGCAGCCTATACTTCGCAACCCTTCCAATGAGTTGTGTAAAAAGGATGTGTCCCACAACTGGACACCTGCTCGAGACTTGGCTTTTACACATCTGAAAGCTGTACTGAAATCTGCCCCTTGAAACACCATTCTCTCCTGGTTCTCCATTCCTTGTGGTGGTTGACGCAGCTGTCTATGGCACCGGGGTGTTCTTGGTGCATGTCTGTGGCATCGGGGCACAGGAATGGGGATGGCTCCAAACAGCCTGTAGCATATACATAAAAGACATTGACCCCTACACAGTGAAATTATTATGAGGTCGAAAAGGTGGCATTGGCAACAGCGTTCGCTGTTAAAAAGTTTCACATTTATCTTCTCTGGGACACAGTTCTCTGTAATTACAGACTACAAGCTATTGGTGGCATTATTTGGGCTGTGCTTCAGCCTCCTGAAGTGGACAGCCCACCACCTCCAGATCCGCTGCTCTGTGACGCATGGTTGGCCAATTTACCTCATTTCGTGGAAGAGTTCGACTCCTTGAAACATATTTCTCACACGCTCTCAGTTGACGATGATGTCATTTTTTTGGACAATGAGATGGGCATGCATCAGGTGGTCATCCTGGCATAACTGGGCTAACAGGTCTCGAGCTTGCTGCATTGGGGATTTTGGGAGATGTGCCGCATTAAGACGTTAGACGGCAGACTTGTGTAAGAGCTGGTGATCAATGGCAACATCGAAAGAATGGTCTGCGACTGCAAGTTGTGCGTGCAGCACCAGGCAGCAACCTCACAATCTTTCGCCCTTGGCATATGTGCCCCCTCCTTTGGAATTGCAACCATCTTGATTTTGTGGGCCCTTTTTTGGGACTGATGATCTTGCAGGTTTTGGCCAATGAAGTGTTGTCTCACACAATGGTCTCCAAAAATGGGCCACAATTCCCTCCGATCCATCCTTCGTCAAGCTGTGAAGTCGAACTTCACATCTGGACTTTTAAGTAGCAAATGAAATATGCTGTAGAATGCTCTGCCACTACACTTTGGATCTCAAACCGTTTTTGAGCACTTATCGGATCATTCCAATTAACAATTGTAACTCCAACAAGCTACACCATGGGCAGCAACTGCAGACCCTGCTTCATCTTCTGATACTATCCCCTTCAGAGCCCCACTCCCATCCCTCCCAGCATAACATGCCAAGTGCAGCTGGAGGGCTCGTAGCAAGGCTCGGATGTTGGTGACGGTAGTGGAAACCCACACGCCTGTCTAAACACAGATGGAGCTCAAGTGCCACCGCCACAACCATCTCCGTCCTCGATCTCGGGCGTTGCATCAACAGCCTTCTGGTGACAATATGGCACCACACTCAGTGCCTCTGGTGACTGCTTGCAACTCCCCACTGTTGCACCAGCGATCCCTTCCACATCCACACAAATTGGTGGAACACCCTGACAAACCTATCGCCACTACCTCCAGCGATGTCCCAGTGGATGCTGCCAAACATGTTTCCTTCCCATAGGCAGTGCTCAAAGGGACCGGGTCTTTGCCTTTGTCATCATTTCAATCCCCACTGCACTTTCTGGGGCATTTCTGTCTGTACGTAACATTGCACGCAAGACACACATATGTATGTTTATGTCCGTATATATGCGGATGGATATGTGTTTGTGTGCGAGTGTATATCTTTCCTTTTTTCCCCATAAGGTAAGTCTTTCCGCTCCTGGGATTGGGATGACTCCTTACCTTCTCCCTTAAAACCCATATCCTTTCGTCTTTCCCTCTCCTTCCTTCTTTCCTGATGAAGTAACCGTGGGTTGCAAAAGCTTGAATTTTGTGTGTGTGTTTGTGTTTGTTAGTGTCTCTATCAACATACCAACGCTTTCGATTAGTAAGTTACATCATCTTTGTTTTTTTTTTTTATATATCAGACCACGTGTCTCGTCACATGAATACACCAGCCAATATTGTTCCTCATGGTCACTATAAACACGGCCACTCAGGGAATGATAAGTCAGTTCTATACGCGTGTCTGATACTGCCAGTTACTACTATCACTGTACCATGGATTATTCGATAACATTCTCATTTGGCACTTGGTCATGATTTGGACTTTGTCTCTCTTTGCTCTTGGCCTGTTGACATCTCCAGACAATTAGAGAGAACCACTGGGCTTTCTCATGATGACTAATGGAGTAATCCTTGTGGAGTGGCCCATGAGCTAGAGTTCACCAGCTCAATAACCCTAGGAACCTGAAGATGATCTAGCTCCTGCTTCACAGCAGCGCGTAATATAATCAGAATTGGTCTGGCATGGTAAAACAAAGCACAGGGTCCAACCAAAGGGTGACTGCATCTCAAGGACTGAGACTCACTCCAAATCCTGCTGAAACAAAGATGAAAACGCAGCGCAGAGATCATCCAGTTTCTGGTAAGGAAATGTAGTTGATACAACCTTCACGTCATCAGGATCAGAAAACCCAAAAATGTCAAGGTCAAAAATGTTGGTAGCAAGTGGGTGGTCAACTGCAAATAACTTGATGAGCCACATAACGCTTCTGTAGGCCGCAGTGATCAAGAACTGCCCATGAAGAGGAGTAGAACTGCCCCTGCAGGACATCAAATGCCACAAGGATTGCGACAAGATGGGTGAGCCCAGTTGTGCATACACATCTGCTTAATAAAAGAAATGGTGGTCCCTGTGTCAACCCAGAAACAGACGTCGTGGTGACAAATGTGCAGTGTGAGAAACAATTTCAGTGTGAGGGGTCACTTGGAGTGACTATCGACACTGTCCTGGTACACGCATGGGGCAGCATGGGAGTGGGTTGCATGGCTTCAACACATTAATCAGAGAATCCCCTCTTTGGCGCAGCACGTGGAGAACTAGCTGTGGTAAAGGGTACATTCCGTCACGTACTGTACTGTAGCTTGCCAAGTATGTATGTAGATGTGGATGTAGACTCCCAGCAATACAGACAGTCTGTACAGGAATGACTGGAAAAAAACTGTGGGCACGAAGGTAGAGGCCCACATGACCATCGATGAGAGGAGGTTCAAACACCATAGAGATGTCAGACAATGACGAATCACAACGTTGCTGCAACGTGAGGGTCGCCCTATGCCTGCGGCGCAGGGTTGTAACACGTCGTGGTGCATTAACTGCTGCAAGTTATGACCTCATCACGGCTCATTTGTTGGCAATCCGCACAATTATCAACAAAAGTGCGATGCACAGGGTATCCTCTACCAGTGGGTTATGCAGTTTCAATGCCACTGTGCAGACCTCAGGATCTGGCACCAGCTGAACCACAACACCATGAATTGAGGAGTCCAAATACGAAAGCCTAGCAGCCACAATCGGCACAAATGAAATCTCATTTGCGGCTGGAACCTTGCTAGCACCAGTGACCCTGCACTAGTACGATTGTCAAGGTTGTTTGTGGTGTCGATGAAACTCGAGACTATCAGGTTGATAACACTGCGAATAGTAAATAGTCAGCAGACCACATATTGCACAAAAGGGTCAGATACAGGTGCCAATTTGTGGATGAGAAAATCTGTGATGGCCACAATACAAACAACAATCGCTGCAATGAATCATCCTTGATTTGTAATGCCATGAGATGTTGCTCCATTTGATGCAAATGTATGTCCCTGTCCACTGTTGTATCACTGAAAGGTAGAAAATGGAGGCATCAACTGTGGAGGGACTCTAAGGCCTGAGATAAGTCGCCTCGTGGACTCAAAGTTTGTCCACTTGCAGCTGAAGCAACTTTTGTATCTGAAGCTCCCACTGTTGCATTCGCTGCTGATGGTACACCAGCAGGCAACCAATTTAATGTGACTTCAACCGAATATCTTCTGTTTTCCTCAGCGCCAATGCTATATCTGCATGTATTGGAACACACTGCAGAACTCATGAGAGGAACGGGTGAAGCCACAAGACAGAAGGGCTGCCTGCAGAATACAACACAACCTGAGCAGTATTTGAGCTAACCGAGGCCGACTGACGGTGCCCGGGACACAGACGAGGACAAGCCCAAAGTAACCTATACGACAATGAGATAGAAAGAGGAACCGCCGAATCGTCACTAGAGAGAATAAATGAGTGCCGAGTGAGGCTGTTATCGAACAGTCCGTAGTACAGCAACGAAAGTATATCAGACATCGAGAAGAGACCTGACTGGCCATTCACCAGGTGGATGTATTTGTACCAGTTGTAAGGAACACTACCAGCCAGTGTATTCTCGTGGTGAGATGGGTGGCACGCTCTTTGTGTGCAAGTGTAGCATTGCGGCAATATTGCGCACTCTGACAGTCATCTAGGATCGTTTCCACTGTCAGGCATTTGACTTCTGCAGTGTAGCATTGCGGCAATATTGTGCACTCTGACAGTCATCTAGGATCGTTTCCACTGTCAGGCATTCGACTTCTGCAGTGTAGCATTGCGGCAATATTGTGCACTCTGACAGTCATCTAGGATCGTTTCCACTGTCAGGCATTTGACTTCTGCAGTGTAGCATTGCGGTAATATTGTGCACTCTGACAGTCATCTAGGATCGTTTCCACTGTCAGGCATTCGACTTCTGCAGTGTAGCATTGCGGCAATATTGTGCACTCTGACAGTCATCTAGGATCGTTTCCACTGTCAGGCATTCGACTTCTGCAGAGCCAGATACCACACGATAGTAAGATGCAAATGGCCGGCCAACTTTGGTGATTCCAAGATGCTCGTTCCCAGGCATCTGCTCTTCGTCAAAGTCGTTTCTGTCAGTGGACTTCTCTATTTTGGGCCCATGTTGTCTCTAGAACGATTCCCCCGTCATCTATGATCCACTTGTATGTACTTTCCTTACTGTGTTATGTACACGAAATGCCAAAAGTCTGCATTCAGTCTTGTGGTTGGCAGTGGTCATAAAGGTTTGGCTCATCGGTGTATGTTGCAAGTACTGTATACTGGGAAAAGAAATAAATATGAGAGTAAAAATTGCCTCAAATACTTTCAGTAAACTACACTTCCAGTGAGTCCAAAATGGAAAGTTAATAGTCAGTGCGTAATATAAATTTTGACTTACAGCAGTAAGATACGGTCTTGCTCATAAAAAAATGGAGAGGTATAGGCTAAGGTCTATTAGGAGAGACAGGAAAACTCACAAAAGAATAAGACAACAGACTGAAGTGGAAGATGTAATAGTGACCTTAATGAGAAAAATGGAACCACACAAAATACAAATGGCAGACAAAACAAGCAAGTTCTTTGCTGGATTCTGAGAGATAAGAAATGATCTAAGAGATGACCCTAATGGAAGGAAGGTAGATGACATTAGAAAACACACAAGAGTGAAATAGATGGGTGCAGTCAAACACCATAACGTGACAAGATGCATGCAAAATCAAATGGCTTCTACTGCTGATGATATGCTGTAATGGAGGAGTCTATGCTCAGTACACCTTAAGAGTCTTTTCTTAGAACTGACATCCTTAACATTATGGTGTTCCAAAATCAGCTGGTGGCTTTGCAATGAAAATGAGACAAGAAATATTGTATCAGGATTACCTTGATGCATTTCAGGGATGCTGCAGCTTTGCTTAGATGCTAACCGCTTTCAATTTACAAATTTATATTTTGTCTCTTGGTAGAACTAATTTCATTCTTAATTCTAGAGTTAATAAAAAAGAAATACCAATGGTTAGTACTTATGAAGCAGTTCCAGTAGCTTTTAACAGCTGATTCAGCACATACATTGCACAGGAAATACTGATGTGATTACAATTAGTAAGTGACAAGTCTGAATCATATTTCCTAGGTGCATTAACAGTTATATTACAAGACAATTTTAATTAATTCAGATGCAACAGTATAACAAATTCTAGACGTATAACTAAATTCTTGACAAGAAGATGTCTATATTTGAAAGAGGAAAAATATTATGTGATCGTCTTTCCATTAAAACGTGACAAGCTAAAAGACATAGCAAATCTCTGGCAGTGACGATGATTAAACACAAAGAGCAGAGTGACAAGTGTGTCTTATTAATCTGGTACCCAGCAATATTACTCAATGATATAAATGTAGACTTTTGTCTGCCACTGAAGACTAAAATAATAAAAGTTTTACGAACAACTATTTTGCTGCTTCAAGTCAAGTTTAATGACAATGTTTAGTTTGGCACAAAATGTTTCACCAGCATTCTGTCTTCATCTATTAATTATACATTATTTTGTATGACTGGAGAGTGTGAAGTTTTTATTGTTGAGTGTGCTAATGAGGTTAGGTGGTGTAGTCTTGTCAGTTATATTATGATAACATACTTTGCAATATCTATCACACAGACTACTAAAGAACAATAACATAGCTTATACTTTCACAGAGCTATGTTAGTAACAGTGTAAGCTATGCTATTGTTTTGTTCAGTGCTCTAACACCCAAACCTAGTCAGAACGGAACCAAATGTTGTGTCGATAAAGTATCAACCGAAACACCAATTTTTTTTATACTGTGTGCTCTTGTCCAGTAGAACATGTGTAAATGGTAATTAAAAGTCACACCAGAACTATGGAATATATGAAATTCGTACCTGTGAGGTTTACATGCGAAGATCTCTAGTAGACGAACTGATAGAGCGACAGATTGCCGTAGTAAAGATCCCAAGTTCGAAACCCACTAATGGCACTTTTTTTTAACAATTTATGTGTGAAATTCTTATTTGGGAGAACACTTTTCTGACACGTAAAAGGAAGTTTCTGAAATATCTGCACTAGCAGAACAGAAATGCAGAAAATGCCAAGCCCGAAACAATTTATTGAACTCACCAAAACAAAACAATAATACAATCTCCAAAAGAACAACAATCGTCACCAATATACAGTAACAAATAATAACAGAGAAGACCCGAATCTTCATGGGGAGAGATCACAACAAAGCAATTCTACAATGTCAAGATGTTCGTTGAATGTACCAAGTCCATCTGCAAGAGATCAGCCAGCTAGAAGAGGCATCTAGCTATGGCTGCTGGGTGGCAGCTCGGTATACTTCCAAGTGGTGCATCGAACTGCCCTTTGTCGGCAGTGCACTGCCCTATAAAGCACTGCCCTATGAATTTGCCGGCACTATCTGTGATCATGTGCCTGATGCATAAAAGTAGTTCCTGGACTAGCTGTGACCTCTGGTGAAGCTGTTCTGCAGGCTCCACAAGTGGGTAGCGGTCCCCGGCTGCCATTCGGTGTTCTGTTGTGGCCGCCGTATGATGTAGGTTTTCCTGGTGAATATATGCCCTGTGATGCAGGCATCCCTAGCTGGTTGGAATTGAGGTGGGATGCCAAAGCAGTAGGCGCTACAATGTATGAACTGGGTGGCCATAGCAGTTTCGGAGTTTGTAGCAATGTTCTTTCGGCAGACTGCTTTCACTTTGTTAGTTGAAAGTAACAAACCTATAACGTACACTTGTTTATATAACACCACACCTATCTATGCAAGTGTACTCTAAAAAAGCAAAAGCAGACTGCCAAAAGAACATTGCTACAAAATCCAAAAAGTCCTTTCACAGGTCCGAAAAATGTTTTCCCATATGTAAATTTCACACGTAAACTGTATTTAAAAAAATCAAAATCAATATTTTTTTGTATTTTTTGAATTTTATTATTATTATTATTATTATTATTAGATTATAGAGATCAAAGGTCCTGAGGCCTGGTCACAATACCTCCCCCACAACCGTCATCAAGGCACCTCCTTATTCCCATGTCGATATTAATTTTTTAATTCTTTTCTTCATTTTTCTATTGTAAACACTGATTGGGTTTGTAACGAGGAACTTAACAATGGATCTCCAATTAGAAGTAACAAAATAAACTTAATCCTCGAAAGAAATGATAATCATCTTGAAGGAATAATTAAGTGTTCCCTCCTTGAAGGGTAGGATAAGAAGTTCAAATGGCACAAAGTGAAGTAGTGACAAGTATTAAGCCCTACTCAGACAATAAAAGAAACAGTTTTCTTAAGAGAAAAATGAGCATACTCCATTTTCTCCACAATGGGACAAACACGAAATGCCCGTCTTGTAAGGCGGTTTTAAAACTAACGGAAATTTCTAGGTATTACTTTTAATTATTGTTTACATATCTTCTACTTGACGACAGCACACAGCACGAACTAAATCGGTGTTTTTGGCTGATACTCTATCGCCACACGTTTGGCACTGATCTGAATGTCTGGTATTTGGAGGTTTGCATGTTAAGTGTCAGAAACTGGAATGAATATTCCCAACATATGGGCTTACCAATGAAAGTTTGTCACCAACCTTACTAACACAACAACAACATGGCACCTAACACCACAAAACAACATAAATCTTTGTTGGCAGGACATCCACAACTGTTGTATGAAATGTTGATGAGTAAAACATAACAGCTGTTTATAAGTATTTACACACCAGGTTTCAAGGACTCAACCCAATCATCCACTTCAAAGCTAAGTTACAAGTTAACACCTCTGCTGTAAAGACTTCAGACAACAAAAAAGTGTACAAATGTAGCAGATGTTTTAATCATGAACAATGTAAAATTAATAGAAACTTGTGATGTCTGAACAAACACAATAAATGTCAATGTAGCAGCGAAGTGTGTTGTCTGTAAAATCCATAATACAGTCACAGATCTTCTCCCCATCTCTTTTAACGTGGATGAATTTAAGACTAAATAAAAGTTTTTGTTATCGCTACCAAATTCCCGTATCTACCACACTCAAAGAAATTTTTTCGTAATTTCTCTCAATTTACAGTAATTTAATATGCACAGTTTTACAGCAATCAGATTTTGGCTGATCTAGGGTTGTAAAAAATGATGTGCTTGGTTTTTCCAGTAAGCAGCAGAATCTTGAAAATAACTTCATGAATGACATGCCTGTGCGTGAAATACGTAATATTTCTGGAATAATTCTTGTTACAAAAAAATAGAAAAGTTCATGTATTACTTACATGGAGTGACCACGTAATATTTTTCCCACTTCAAATGAGGGAAATGACAGTTTCAGTAATTCTGCAGATTAGATTAAAATTACTTTATGACACAAAGTAACTTATATCCCAAATTACATACTAAAAGTGCTGTGTCTAATAGAAGCAGATTATGACACAAGGCAGACGTGTGATTAGTTTTACATAATAAAATTATTATTAACAGTGCACAGTAATATATGGTTCAGAGAGATATTATGCATAAACACTAAAAAAGTTGGTCACATTCAGGGATTTTGATAGTATGACACGTTAGTAGGAAACAAACTATTCTTACTGTTATTTTTTTACCTATAGGTGACTAATCTAACTGGTACACAATACGCCCAAAGCAGATACACATTATGGTTATGATGTGGAACATGCTACCAGTCAGGAAACCTTAGAGTAAGAACTAAATGTATGACATTTCCATGATTGCAGGGAATGATGCAGCTACTTTTTCCAAATAAATACTGTGGGTTAGTCCTGCTTGTTGTTTATCGCAAGCAGCACATGCCTATTAAGCATATCCAATGACCATTTAACAATATTTTTCTTCTACTCTTGAGAGAGGACTCCTTTCTGAAACTTCCATTTAAACATCATACAACTGAAACCATAAAGTAATACCCAGAAAATAAACTATGATAATCTGCTTCCACTTGCACAGCAGCCTGTACACATTATCCGAGCATGAGTAGAGAAATTTTCTCATGCTGTACCTCCTTCTAAAGGGCAGAGAATACCAATAATCCTGCTGTGTGTAGATTATTATAGCTCAGTGATACTACATCTCATTGTGAAAGAGCAAATTCTAAGTGTAACTAACTGTGTAATAATTATGGCCTTGTAACAAGGAGTAAATGAAACGCAATGGAAATACTGGAAAGCATAAAGGTTGACATTAACTGTACAGCTGACACGCTGGTATATATATGGTAAATGAGACAAATTATATCAGTGCTTACAGGTAACATCCTTCCCCAAAGCTAAAAGACTAACAATAACATACAGTTGCTACTTATAGATAATGCTGTTCTATACAGAGATATAACGCTATTGGAAAATTGTCACGAAATACATGAATACCTGAGGAACAATGCTGTACGCAAAGACTAGCACCCTACCCTCTACAAAAATAAAAGTAAATGAGTGCGAAAAGGCAAAAAGACCTGATATAATTTGATTATACAATCAGACCATTAAGTGAATGGGGCTTAGGGACCAGGACACTTTACTTCAGCAGGCTTACTCTGCAAAGTCTTTGGCAGAGGCTGCATAGAACCACTCCCAGACTGCTCTACAGCTCCACACTCCAATAGCGTTTGGAAAAAAACAAACACCTAAATCTTTCTCTGTGAGTTCTTATTTTATTACAATCATCATTTCTTCCTATGTAGTTGGGAGTCAACAAAGTATTTTGGGATTTAGAGGAGGAAGTTTGTGTTTGTTGTTTCATGAGAAGATGGGACCATAAGAATAACCATCTTTGTTTTAATGGTTGCTACCCCAACTCACTTACCACATCCTTCACACTTTCTCACATAATAATACAATACGAGCTGCCCTTCTTTGAATTTTTGTTATGTCCTCTGTCAAATATAGCAGTACTCCAGAAAAGGATGGACAAGTGTAGTGAAGGCAGTCTCTGTAGTAGGTTTGTTGCACCTTCTAAATGTTCACTCAGTAAAATACAGTCTTCAGTTCACCTTCCCTACAATGCTTTCTGAGATGGTATCAATTTAAGTTGTTTGTAATTCTGATTCCTGAAATACAGCAGAATTCTTTTTTTTATTTCTCATGTGCATATCATCACAACTTTTATTGTTCAATATCAGTTGTCTCATTTTGCACCATACTTCTTTGATTGTCTCCTAAATTTTTTATATAGATTAAGAACAGCAGAGGCCCTACAACGCTTCCTTGTAGAATGCCAGATATAACTGTGGTTTCACTATACATCTTGCCATCAGTTATTATAAAATGTCACCTTTCTGACCGGAAATTACGAATCCAGTCACACAGCTGCAGCAATACTCCCTAAGCACGCACTACAATTAGAAGCCACATGTGAGGAATAGTACTGGAACTCCTCTGGAAATTTAGGAATAAAGAATCAACTCGAGATCCCCAGTTGACAGCACTCATTACTGGGTGCAAATTAAGAGTGAGGCATTTTGTAAGAATAATAGTTTCAGAATTTGTGCTGGTTATGTATCAATAGGTAATTTTCTTCAGTGTATTTAATAATGCTGGAACACAGCCTATGTTGCAAAATTTTACAATGTAGCTCTGAGTGTTTTATTAATCTGTAGCTCAGAGACAGTCTATTTTCCAAAAACTTTGTGATGATTTTGACATTCTTTACATACCTGCCATCTACTCAGTGTCTCAACTAAACAGTGATTTGTTATCTTTACTGTTTACATTATCTGATATTCTCCAAAAGCTTCCCAATATTATATCCACCTCCTTAGCCAAGTGTTCAGTGCAGCCGATTGTCCTGAGGGGCACCCCTGTGCAATTCCCAGTACAGCCAGAGATTTTTCCTCAGCAGTAGGGCTGGAATGGCACGCACTCTGCCTCCGGATACTAACCGAGGAGCTACTCGACTTAGCAGTACTGGCACCAGGTCTGTAAAACCAAAAATGGCTGCAGAGCAAATGCTGATCCCACGTCCCACTATACATCTCGATGACCTCGCCAGATGAGGATGCCACGGCAGTCAGACAGACCTGAGACCAAACGACAACTACTGCACTTCCAGTACTCTAAATGTAATTCGTCCAGTACTGTAAATGTGATTCAATTTTGTAATGCATTTAGAGAAAGCATTATGTAACAACAATATGAGGACTGAGGCCCAAGTCTTTGATGAATTAGTGAACAAAAGAGCAACTGAAAACCATGACATTGTCAATAAATACATATTTATTTGCATACGTGCAAGGTAACATTGCACTGAGCTGTTACAGAGAAGCAAAAAATTTGGAAATATGGGTAAGAAAATTACTGCCATGCGCTATATGCTTCCTAACTTCAGACATGACCTTTCTAACACCCCAGCCATCCCCATTTTCTCCTTTGTTACAGCCCTCACCTAAATCTAAAGAAGTGGTTTGCTTTTCCACATTCTGAAGATAATGTTCATGACATCTTCAGTTCTGAACTGAGTGAAATCCCGGGTAGAAGAAAATTATACATACTTATAAATGGTTGAAAAAGTTTATTCCACTTTACCAGCAGTGCTTCAAGAATAATGGTAACTAGAGCAAGCTCACTACTACCTGGATGTGCATTATCCAGCCTGCAGACTATCTGTGCATAGTTTGGCACTATTTTCGAAAAAAATGCCGGAAGTATTTATATAAGTCTTTTCTCCATTTTCCTGTTTTTATCCTGTATTTTCAAAGGGTTGACATTTATTGCATTTAGCGATGTGAATGATGGACGGTAGCTAGATTACCTTATCTCCCATCCTCTCTTCCCCCAAGGATGTAACTTGCACGCCTCATCTGCCTGCGCCTAGTGTTACCTCATGTTAAAGTGTGAGACATTTTCTGTATGATTCTAAAACGTGTAACAGAGTTGGGATGTGATTTCTGACATTCTGCACAGATTTTTTTTTTTTAATCACTTTCCTCAATAAAGTACAGAAATGCTTGTAAAATGAAACCGGCCCTATTTCTCTACTCGTCCTGTTTCAAATAATTTACTTTTCTTTGAACACGATATTTTGATTCCTTTTGCAATCTAGGACTTCTTTGATGTCTTATTAGTACTATACACCACACAAACTGAAGCAGTGAATTTTACAGATCTGTTATTAGAGCATGCAGGACAAAACCTGTTTGATCACATCAGTGTTTTGACTCTCCAAAAAATGAGAACCTTTGTGAGGGCAAAATTGAATGAAAAACAGAAACATAATAAAATCGACTGTTATTTCCCAAAGTGAGTCGTAAGCAAATGATACGAATTACAACAGTACGAATAGATCGCTACTAACCATATATAGGAGATTCTGGGTCACAGACAAGCACAACAAGAAGGCGGCTATACATTTGTACATTTGGTCACCAGTCCATATTCCAAAATAGAACACACACACACACACACACACATTCACACAAGCAAAATTCGCACACACGTGGTCAATGTCCCTGCCCGCTGTGGCTGGACTGTCTGCTGCAACTGCACCTGACAGGAGCAGTGATCTGGTGTGGGTGGTGGAGTTAAGGAGGAGGAATGGGGTGGGGGGTGGGGAGGGGAGGGAGAGGGATAGCAGGGTAGGGGTGAGGGACGATGTACTGCTGCTTGTGGGGAAGACAGGGTGGGACTACAGAGTGCGGTTGGGAAGTTACTGTGGCAGATGGGGGCAGCGGGGAATAGGATCGAGGATCAGAAAAGCAGAGAAAGGGAAAAAGACTGTGGATGCATTAGCGGAACAGAAGGTAGTGTAGTACTCGAGTGGCAGCAGGGAATGGGGTAGGCAGGGGGGAGGGGGAACTAGCAACTCCACACACCCACACACACACACACCCACACACACACACACACACACACACACACACCAGGGTGAGGTGGCGCAGTGGTTAGCACACTGGACTCACATTTGGGAGGATGACGATTGAAACCCACCTCCAGCCATTCTAATTTATGTTTTCTGTGATTTCCCTAAATTGCTTCAGGCAAATGTTGGGATGATTTCCTCAAAAGGGCACGACCGACTTCCTTTCCTAATCCCATGACCTCGCTGTTTGGTTCCCTCTCCCCTTCCTCAAACCTCCTGATTGCACCTAGTAACTGTACCTTGGCCCATCACATCACTGCACATTCCCAAATGCAGCACCACACCTTCCCCACCCCTACCCCCCTATCCCTCCCCATCCCTGCCCTATGCCTCCTCCACACCCCCACCACACTCTCAGATTGCTGCTGCTGTCAGGCACACTTGTAGCCCACAGTCCAGCCACAAACATTGGTCACCGGTGTGTGAGCTGTGCTTGTGTGAAAGTGTGTGTGGTTTCTATTTTGGAAGAAGGCCTTTTGGCCAAAAGCTCAAGCATATACCAGTCTTTTCGTAGTGTCTCTCTGCAACACAATGTCTCCTCTATATGATGAATTGCAATCTATCCTTTTCATAATATTGTTGTTTTCCGTACTGGACTTTCGTTGTTTGATATGAACCACAGTGTGTTATACAAGTAATTCTGTAAATAAATTGTCAGTTTCTGTTCAGTAACATATAAGTAATGCAGTGAATGTTCAACAGTGAGATGCAACACGATTTGTTCATAAAATAAATAGCAGTTTCTGGCAAAAACATGCACATTTTGGATTAACCAGGATTTCCAGTCATCTGTTCAGTCTCACTCCACATAATCCCCAATAACTGGGAGCTTGCTGTAGGTAGAAAAATGAGCAACAAGAGTATGTGTGTGAACTTAATAATACATTTTTGATCTGCATCTTTTATATTCATAGGACAATGCAGATCAAAATTTTAACTGACAATACAAGTGAAACTGACTTCTTACGTACTCATCCTGTGGTTCTTTTGTGACAATCAATTTCTGCCATAAACCAGCGATTAAAAAGATTTGAGACTAGTTCATATTTGGGACTATTACGCATCTGCCCTGAGTGTTATACTAGCTACGAGCACTGTTCCTAGCATGTTTTATAGGCATAATGTTCACACAAAATTACATACATTATTTGAAATCTCCCCTACAAGAACAATCAGATGAGAAGCTGATGAAAATATGAGCTCTTAGTCATTGGCACTATCTGTAACTAGACTATCAAACTGTTTGTCAACTATTATTTGTGATACATAATTAAAATGTGCTAGGACAGTCTGTCAGGTCAAGTGGAAAATTTTGTCATACAATGTTACTGTAGAGTAGCACTTCTGGCCACCTGGCTGCATCACAATAACTTACGTAACTGTTTCATTAGGTGGATGTATATGACAACACTAATATTTGTTAATTGAAGCAACAGCATATGGTGTAGATGTTCTTGGAACCCTTTTGACACTGCAATTTGAAATACTGTATAACAAACGGAAACTTGTGTCAGTTATTTTTCATCACAGGTTAAATAATTACTCTCGAGTACAGAATACAAAAAAAAATATCTTCACTGGACAAGGAAGTTCCAGAATGGACGCCAATTTGTGATTGGCTCCCACCTTTTGTAAGCACAATGCCGGTGTTACTGATGAATGGAAGCACAAAGTTATAATGAAAGCCCAGTAAGTCAGTCCTCTTCCATTTTTTGTTGGGTCGTGAAATTTAACAATGTGTTCTTTTTAATGTAATCTCGACTGAAAGTTACCTAAATATTGTCAAGGTACAATTTGTAAACATCTAAGCAATACTGAATGTTGTGCGGTGTGTATTTTAAACCGGTATACCCAAAACACATTGACACCGACAAGAGCGTAAGTATAAAACTTTCTTATAGTAAATATAATGTCCAGGCAATTTTATACAATTCTGGTAGAAATTTTGAGGGTGTCTCATGAGACATATTTACAAAGTATCATCTGAGGTAGCAATCTCTTTGCAGTACAATTAACAATAATAATAATAATAATAATAACAGTAATGATACCTGATATGCTTTCATTCAAATAGTTTGCTTTTTCTTTCCAACCAAGGTTCCCTAACATGGAACTGCTTGAATTTGTGTGTATTGTATTGTTTGTTATAGACTTTTCACATTGAGGCACTCATTTTTTTAATAATTTTTAGACATTGAGAGCATACATTTATAGCTTGGTGTTCATTCTCAGGCTGCTGGACAATTCACTTTCTGCTGAAGAACAACTGTTCGAGGAAAATTTATTACCTGGGGAAGGGACCTGAAATATCCCATGTAGTTGAGGTGCTTGGTGCACCACTTTGGAAGGTGTCTCATAAAATTTGCAATATTTCAACCACCAAGTTATGAGTCATCTGTGGGTGATGGAGTCGACTACTAGCAGGAGCCTCAGGGAGAGCAGTGATTGTCACAGCAAAGTGGACTGCACAGTCACTGAGCAACATTCTCTTGGTACTGGTACATAAATCCCCTTGAAACGGGATGAAAGAAAGTTGGCAGAGAAAAGGAGGGGAGGGGAGGGGAGGGGAGGGGGGGAGGATGATGTTGAACCCGAAACTACAGCACATGGACTCCATTGTTACAGGCGCTGTAGTCATCTATCCACAAACCAAGCAAATTTTAAATGAAGGCAGCGCTTTTCTAATCAGACTGTGTTTATTTAGACCTTTGCTTCATTCCACAATTACTTTGGGCTGTAATAAGTAACTGAGTGTTAAGCTGTGTAAAAAGGCACACTATATTATCGCCATGAAACAGAAATACAGTGGTGTGAAGGTAATTTAATGAAAAGATAGTAACCTAGCACAAGATGTCTTACTTATGAAAATGGCAGGACATTCACACAATGTACTTCCATTCGCTTTGGTTTAAAATTTTACTGTACTTGGATGGTTTGGCAGATGATTGGAGCAGTTATGGTGGGCAAAATGTGTGAAGATACAATGATCACCAAAGACTAAATGTGAGAGCAAACTAAAAATTTCATAGATCTCTGCACATATACACGGTTTGTCAGGAAAGCAATGTCACCAGTTCTGTTCTGATGTTCCCAACAGTCTACCCACCCGGGCTGGTTCCTGTGGGTGGTTAGCTTCCCAATGCAACCAATCTCAGTTTCCTCTGAGCTCCCAGACAGTAAAGACATGTCCCTATGTGACCCTCTGTTTGGTGGTCCAGTTGCAATCGTGATACAGCGTCCACTGGAACAATGCTACACAGCCAAATTCTGGGTGAAACTCGAAACATTTCCATTGATTGAGCAGGCATTTGGGAAAGAATGTCTGTCAAAAAGTAGGGATTTCAGTGGCACATGGCATTTTTGGAAGCAAGAGATGACATCAGTGATGAAACTCACCCCAGACACCATTCAACATGTGTGTGGACTACTGAATGCAGACCACAGAGTAAGTGTTCATCTGATAGCTCCGACTCTGGACGTATCCAAAATCGCTGTCCAAAAGGTTCACGAGATCGTAACCAAACAAATGTGAACGAACAATGTGTGTGCACAACTGGTCCCAAAAATTTTGACTGGTCCAGTTGAGTGCTCATTAGGTAGAAATGCTATCTTTTTGGACAATGCTGTAACAGCAGACGAATTTTCAGATTTTTAATAAAAACCTAAGACAAAGTGACAGAGTTCTGAAAGGCATACCTCGCAGTCACCGTGCCCCAAGAAAACGAATGAGAGGATCCAAAGTCAAGGTAATACTCATTGACCTTTTAAATGCTAATACTATCGTCTGCCACAAGTTTGTATGTGCCAGATAACCATCAATGCTGCCTTTTATGCGGCAGTGCTCAAAAGGCTGAAACAAGGGTCATAATATCGGACCACACATCGCTGGTTCCTGGAAGTTCCACTGAGACAATACATTGTAAGGAAAAAGTGTCATGCCTACCCTATCCCGGTCCCTTCCACTCTGGTAGACATTAATCCCCCACGGGCTCGAGGCACCCTCAAAAGGACACTATTTCAAGGTGTGTACCCCAAAAGATGTTCCAACATAGGCCTTCCAAAATGTCTACAGCACTCAGAAAGCTCACAGCCAAGAATGTACTAGCACAAGGGGAAATTACTTTGAAAAATTTTTGTGCATTGTACCATTCTCATCAATAAATTACTTTCATGGGCTTAGTGACATTACCGTCTGGTCAAATTTTACATTGTACACAAAGACCTAAAAAAATTATTAAAATAAAAAAAATATAAATACTAAACACAAAGAATTTAAATACTAGCAGCAAACCTATGGAGAGCAAAACAAATGGAAGCACATCACATGAGTATGCTGCTGTTTTCATACATATGGCACCATGCTGAAGGTAACTAACTATCCACCTGTCAAGTTACAGTCATACCACCATATTCCTGTTTCGTGGCAGCAATGTAGTGTACTTCTTATACCGCTAGTTGTGAGATGAAGAAGAGACCAAAAAGATGAAATGCTGCATCCATATAGTTAATTCAAGGTTGTGTTGACCATTATGAAGATGATTGTCTGTATGCTTTCATGTTGTATCTGTTTGCATTTCTTATTTCTGGTGCAGCATTTCCTTAGGCAGGTAAGAAAAACCACATAGCCATGACAAAGGTGGTTGAGCGCCTGGTGAGATTACAGGCAGTGGAACGACTACAGACAGCTTCATACTGTACTTCATATAGTTAAGAGCTTGAACAAAATCGAACATTGGAAAGTCCAGGTGACTTCCAGATCAATACCACAAGAAAAATTAAAGTTCAAAAACTGTGCCACAATGTTCAACTTCTTGATTATGTGGCACTATTCAATCTCTTAACTATATGGTGTAGAAGACAAAATTATATTTACTCATTCCGCTGTCTGCATCCTCCTAGGATTTTCTTTCTATGTTAAATTATGTAAACACGTATTTTTTTGTCTAATTATCCAATGGCAATTTTTCAAGACTACAACTTTTCATCTGTTGCATAGTGGCAGAAGGAGATCAGACTTTCAAAGATGGTCAGAATAGTCCTAAACTATATTCTGACACAGTGAGTACACACAATATAAGAGAAGCACTGAGCAAGTGAACATTTGTCGTAAAGAGCTGCATCATTCCACTTGCACTATACAAAGCAGGGCTTTCATATTAGCTAATGCCATCAGCACCACAAACATAACCTCCCATATAACAAGCTCCGTGATGTGAATCATATAATAACATACAACAACATTCAGTTACGACTAAGAGAATTCAAGCGCAGGGTCAATCTGCCTTGTAGGAATTATCTAAGAGCGTGCACATGTCCAGTAGTTGAGCAATCCGAGTGCTGGGATTTGTTCCCGTGCCAATGCCATGCTGTGACCGACACCAATGGGAACACACAGAAATCCAGTTAGTTAATGTGGCTGTGCAGGCCAGGCAACAGGTTAGGTAGATACGGTACATCTAGGTGCACACGAGTTGGAGTCACCGTCGACACTGCCGTCACGGGACCACCTCCATCCTAAAAATGGATTAGCACATAGAAGAGCAACAGAGTGACGATGTGCAACAGGTAGACCGTTTCGAAACTGTCCCATGACGGCAGCGGCAACAATGCGTCTCCATCACTATAGCTAATGTACTGGAACACCTCCGTAGAACACGTTAAGTGCAAAAACAAATGAGTAAATGTTACCTTCCACGTACAATTGCTTCTTAGAGTAAAAATCAAAAATAAGTGCTAGAAAAAGGTAAATCCGTTTTATTGTTGATGCAAAAATAAGTTGTTCAAAAAAACCAAAAACAAAACATCTACTTACAGTACCACAAGAAAATTAAACTCTTAAAAGGGTCTCTGAAGATGCACATGGTGACTACAAAACAGGCAGGCTCCAGACAGAACAGGCAGTAAAAACGTTTGCTAGAAGAACTGATATAGTGAAAAAACACCCAGAAATGCAGCAAGGAACTGACTGAGTACTGTGCAGGCAATAATGTGCACAAGAGGCTTTTGTGTCATGTCTGGCATCAGGCACTTTTAACAAACACAGATAAATATTGACAAAATTTAAAAAAAAAAAAAAAAATACTACTTTGTATTTGTGTAATAAAGGACAGTTTTCTAAGGACAGGAAGTTTATCCCGAATGGGTAACAGTGGAAGTAACAAAAACTGTGTTTAGTGTTGAAGGGGAAGTGCAAGTTTCCATAGGCTCTATAATGTAAGTTCAAGCTTATCAGGTTATGGTACAATGCTACCTTCAGTACTAGTCTGAAGCAGCCTCTTTTCTTTCTGGTTTATTCTTCTCTTCACTGTGCTTTGTTCACTGTGATGAAGTCACTACTGTGAGCTACAGGGATATACCAATAGTGATATCTCCCATTAGAAAGCTCACAATATTTTTTTTTCCCTAGAGTTAGACTTCCCAAGCTATCCTCTGACGTGTGGCAGAGGGTACTTCGTTATCACAGACACTTCCCCCTTTCCTGTCACATCTGTGAACGGTGTATGGGAAGTGTATCAGATGAGCATCTCCATATTGCTCTCATCTTTATTAAATCAACACATGATGAAACATGGTTATTTTTATCTTTTAAGGTCCCAAACTGAGGAGTAATACCTCAAGTATTGGTCAAACAACAATTCAGTATGTTACCTCCTCTGTGGGTAGACTGCACTTCCCTAGGACTCTTCCAGTGTACCAGTCTGACATCTACATATCCTCCAATCACAAAACTGGTGTGATATTCCATACACTCCTATTTTGTTTGGCAGGCAACAGTGCAGAACTGCCCCACACAACTGTCACAGGTCAACAATCAAGGTATTAACCTGAGTGCCAGTATTGACTGCCTTGTAAAATCCATGTTTATTCCTACAGACCAGATTTTTTGCCTCCAGAAAGTTCATAATACAAAACGTGTTCCTAGATTTGACACAGGCTAACGCAGACATTTTCTTCCTGTTTTACTCCCCACGACGAAAGGAGTTTGCAGCCTCCAACATGAACGTGTCCTTGAACGTTCAATGTGGGCTTTCACAGATTGCTCTTAATTCTTTAGCAATGTCAAGTTTTCTACTTAGCACTACATTTCCTACTGCAAAAGACTGTTTCGGAAGCTAGGTGTTCTAAGTCTCTTGACATGCAGTGATCCCAACATTTTTAAAACAATCGTTTTTTGAAGCAATAAATATCAGACAGTTTTGCCACAATTGATGTCTGCACAGTAGACGATTAAATATTCATTGAAAACTACGCTTTCTTTCTTCTTTATTCGCGTCAGAGGTACGCTAAAATGAACACATATACAATACATACAAACAAAACTATACAGTATTCATTCAGAATTGGGCAACTTTAATAGCATTGGGTGCTGCAGACGTTAAGTCCTTCATGCTACAGCTGGTTGGGCACATGGATGTGAGGTCACTGTATTTGACTTATGCCTCTCGATGTTAGCAGCGACCTCTCTTCTGATGTCACATGGAGCAATCCCAGCGAGACATTGAACTTTGTCCGTGGGGGTTGTACTTAGGCAGCCTGTAACAATCTTAGAGCTGTCATTTAAGGCTACATCAAGCTGCTTTGCATGTGCTGAATTGTACCACACTGGGCTAGCATACTCTCCTGCAGAATAGCATAAGGCAAGCTGTTGTTCTTAATGTTTGTGGATATGTACCCCAGTTTGATCCCGCCAGTTTCCAAAGAAGGCAGTTTCTGGAGGATACTTTCTGCTTCAGCTTCAGACAATGCTCCTTGTAGGTTAGTGTACGGTCGAGAGTGACACCCAAATACCTGGGGTGGGAACAACATTCTAGTGCAATTCCATTCCAGAATATTTCAAGTTTCCTGTCAGCTTGTTTACATTTCAGATAGAATGAACACACTTGCATTTTCTTAGGACTGGGTACGAGTTGATTCTTTTCATAGTAAGTACCAAGCTGTTGTGGAGCATGTGTAAGCATTATCTCTACATCTTCAAACCGATTGCCCTGGGCAGCAAGAGCAAGGTCATCAGCATATATGAAACTTTTGTACCCTTGAAGCTGTGGTTGATCATTAGTGTACACATTAAATAAAACAGGTGACAGTACACTTCCTTGAGGAAGACCGTTCTTTTGAGTTCTCCCTTGGTTGCGTTTTCCTTGGAAGCCCACGAAAAAACGTCGATTCTGAAGGAGTGTTGCAATTATCCTCGTCAGCATGTAGTCGTTAGGTTGTAGATTTTGTGCAGCAACACTCTGTGGTTTACAGTGTCAAAGGCTACCCCTGTTATCTTTCTCTGCTCAAAGCCATCTTCTATGAACTGAGAAAGATAAAGGATTTGTGAGGTGCAGTTCTTGCCTGGTCTAAAGCCAGCTTGCTGCGAGATAAGAAGTGGATCAGCTACCGCAGTTAAGCAGTGAAGAATCATTCCCTCTAGGATCTTATAGAGTTAGCAAAGGAGAGATATTGGCTTGTATTTCTTCGAATCCGTTGGTGACTTTCCTGGTTTTAGTATCGCAATCATGCGTGCCTTGCGACATAATTTCAGGATTTTGAAAAAGGCCAGACAGTGGTTATACAGGTTTAAGAGCCAGTCTTTGGTTGCGGTGCCAAAATGTTTAATTTGCTCTACACAAATGTCGTCTAATCCTGCTGCCTTGCCATTTTTGCATTTGTGAGTGGCTTCTAATTCACCTAGGTTAACTGGTCTAGTAACGTTATTATTCTGAGATTCTTCCTTAAACTCTAATTTGAAGTCCGATTTTCTGATAGGTGATCTTGGTTTAGCATTCTCAAGAATCTGTGTAGCAATTTAATTTGGAGTGATGTTAGCGTGATTGGCATGTTTGGTTGGATTGTTATTTAATTTTCTCAGCAGTTTCCAGTCCTTCTGGCTACTAATTGAAAGATCTGTTTCCTTCATAAGTTTAATCCAGCTTTCTCTACTATGCTTAAGTCCCAGAAGTGTGTGCTTGTTTAGAAGTAGGCTGTCTACTTGAAGCCTGCAACATATTACATCATCTCCTTGCCACAGCACAGGTTAGCAACTGGCATTCTGAAGCTGTTTTCCAAGCTGGAGTTGGACTGTCACAATGAAATTCCCAAACTCTCCTCTGAAGGAGTCGTGAGGGTGTTGCTATAACTGACACTCTGCCTTGTAAGTGAACAAAGTAGAGCAAACAGAAAAAGGTTCTCAGAACACTGCTGCAATTTTTTGCTGGAAAGAACTGAATATTATGCAATACTATAATGTAAAAGTGTAATCTACAGCCTGATGGCAAGCAGATTTTTATGAATAGGCAGGCACTGTCAAAACAGTTCCAATGCAACATTATGGTCCAGGATAGCAATTGATACGGTAAAAGCATTAATCTGTTCTGTCACTCACAAAATGTTGCCAAAAGATACGACAGACTTAACTATGCAACATATGATGAGAAACTTCATAGAAGTACACTGAAGTGCTAAAGAAACTGGCATAGGCACATTTACTCAAATACAGAGATATGTAAACATGCAGAATACAGTGCTGTGGTTGGCAATGTCTATATAAGACAACAAGTGTCTGGCCCAGTAGTTAGATCGGTTACTTCTGCTACAATGGCAGGTGATCAAGATTTAAGTGAGTTTGAGTACGGTTTTATAGTCGGTTCACAAGCAATGAGACACAGCATCTCCAAGGTAGCAATGAAGTGGGGATTTTCCCATATGACCATTTCATGAGTGTACCTTGAATATCAGGAATCCGGTAAAACCAAATATCCGACATCACTGCAGCCAGAAAAAGATCCTGCAAGAACAGAAGAGAATTTCCAATAACACGGAAGTGCAACCCTTCTGCAAATTGCTGCAGATTTCAATGCTGAGCCATCAACAACTGTCAGCATGTGAATCATTCAATGAAACAACTGCATGACACAAAGCTTTATGCCTCATCTGGGCTCGTCAGCATCGACATTGGACTGTTGTTGACTGGTTGGACAGGTCTCATTTCAAATTGTACAGGTATAGAGACAACCTCATGAATCCATGGACCCTGCTTGTCAGCAGCAGACTGTTCAAGATGGTGGAGGCTCTCTAATGGTGTGGGGTTGGAGTGATATGGGACCCCTGGTACGTCTAGACATGACTGACAGGTGACACGTACATAAGCGTTCTTTCTGATCAGCTACATCCATTCATGCCCGTTGTGCATTCTGATGGACTTGGGCAGTTCCAGCAGGAGAATGCGTCACCCCACACATCCAGAACTGCTACAGAGTGGCTCCAGGAACACTCTTCTGTGTTTAAACACTTCAGCTGGCCACCACACTCCCCAGACATTAACATTATTGTGCATATCTGGAATGCCTTGCAACGTGCTGTTCGTAAGAGATCTCCACCCCCTTGTATTCTTATCGATTTATGGACAGCCCTGCAGGATTCATGGTGTCAATTCCCTCCAGCACTACTTCAGACAATAGTCGAGTCCACACCACGTCATGCTGCGGCACTTCTGTGTGCTCGCGGGTGCCCTACACTATATTAGGCTGCTGTACCAGTGTCTTTGGCTGCTGTACCAGTGTCTTTGGCTCTTCAGCATACGCTGTTTGTTGTTCAGCAGTGGAATGTCTGCTGAACACAAAACCTAATCTCTGAGCCCAACAAACATGATAATCATATTTACACCACGAATTCCATGTTATAACGACCCACATAAAAAGAGAAAAAAAGACAGAAATGAAGAATGAAAATAAGAACACAGAATGTGCAACAGGGGAAGAAAATGAAGTTAAATTTTTCCAAAACTTAAATAAGACATAATTATCTTATGGACACATCTAAAGAAATCTTAGTCCATTATTACACAAACACAAAAAGTAACAGATTGCACATTCCAGAGCATAATCAATCACCAAAATGCTTCCATCCTTCTTTTGCATACAAAAAGCCTTATACATACACTTCAAATCATTAAAAACTGATAAAAGCTTGACAAATTCAAATGCAGCATGCAAAATATCTACAAGCACACAGAACATTTTGCTATCTCAGAGAATGTAGAGAGGAAATTAGCTAGATTCCACAGTCCACTAATTCTACATAGGCTCAAAGGCCCTAAACAATAATTACCTAGGCTGGCAGGAACTTCTGATGCCTCCGCTGCACATAAGTAAATACCTCTAAAACGGACCACCTAGGAGGAACTTCCCATCAAATGGGAGACTCCAACATAAGAGTCGGTGCAGCTTCAGATGGCTACAGCTACAATAAACACATCACAATATTTTCCTTTCTGTATATGTCTTTCATTTTTGTACAAGATTTGTTGTGTGTTGGTGGCACCTTTTAGATGACCCTTGTATTCAATTTGGATAACTCTTTGCTTTTTTTTTTTTTTTTTTTTTTTTTTTTTTTTTTGTTTTTTTTTTTTTGTTGTTGAGAATTAAAATTCAGTCTTAACTGGCCATTCAGCATGACCAGTGTGAATTTAGGGTGGAACAGTTTTTCATAATAACTGCACTTTTGTCACTATGCTATTATAGAATGCTTACTAAACACAACAGCAGTGAGATGAAATATTTTGCAGAGGCTTTAGTTTTTTCTGTTTCACTCTCCAAAAATGTACTGAGCAGCTAAAACGGAAGTTGTTTATTCAGCAAATTTCAAACTGGTTGCCCAAAAACGGCTTACAAGTACTGAGAAATACTGGAGGTCATTTATTGTAACTGGGACACATTAATTGTTTCAAAAACAAAACAAAATGCCATTGTAAAGTTTCATATACTCTGTATTTTTAAAATCATTTATGTACAATTATTTCATTATTTTTAGAACAGTCTTTTCTGTTGAATATGTTGACTATTCCAAACAAATATCCAGCTTTGATACACTTAATATAATACACTTTATTAACCGCTATTATAATATCTCATTTATTAAATCTGTACGTGTGTATATAGCAACTTTTCTGAGTTATTTATACCTCTATCAAGTGTGGAACACTGCCCGCATTGCACGGGCCTTAACAGGATGATCCAGTTGGCACATTTAAGAGAGCACACTCAACACGTGCGCAACACTTCACAATATACAACAATACGAGAGCACAGCGACTAGGGCTCCTCCAAATTTCTGTCAGTTTGCAACAGATTCTGTGCACCAACTTTTACAATTATAATATTTAGTCAAATAATGAGGGAAATTTCACTGAGAATTAACGTGGGAAGAAACGAAAACTTTGAACAAAAATCTGGAGAAGCCCAGTGCAACTACATTTCTCAAGTATCACAAATTTTACATTTCTGTTGACAAATACTTAAAATGATTATTGTCTTCTACTACATGGGACCATTCTTTAAATTTTTTTTCTCCATTCAATAACGGGTTTGCATAACACAGAGAGAAAGAAAATGAAAGCGAGGGAACTGAATGAAGACTGGAGTCCACCCAAAAATGTGAGGGTGCCCAAACCCCTAGTGTCAGAGCACAGGAAAACACATGCCGAGGACTTTAGTTATTTGTAACAGCAAATTAAATTTTATGGGGGCCCTGAGCCACAGTGTTAAAAGAGCTGTGTATATTGGGACCAAGATAGGAAGGAAAAATTCTTCTCAGAATGTGAAAATATGTACAAACTGAAACAAAACCTGATGGGAAAAATAGGTATTAATGCCAACTAATTGTAAGAACACTGCTTGGTAATAGACAGTTGACTATACAAGATAAATTCCTAAAACAATGTTACAGATATGGCAGGATGCTGTGAAAGTTAATTTTGAAGGGACTTGAGTAACATTCACTTTCTCTGATCACAATTATCATCAACTGAAGTAAATCTGTTACCTGTGTATCTAGTAAAGGACCTAGCAAACAAATAAATGGCTAGTTACTATTAAGACACTCTCTTTTTTCTGCTACCTACTGCAACCAAAACGTGCATATAAAACATTGGGTTATTACATTTCTCGACATGCAGACATTGGTGACATGCTACAGTCGTATGAGTGCTGTTCGTGCCGTGGATTACTACTTTTATATTTACTGATGAAGCTGTCCGTGAGGCTAAGAAATCAGTGCCAGGCACTTCAATGTCAGAAAAGTGGACTTTACTGTCTGCATTTACAGTAAAAGAACATATACCCTCACAAGAGACTTGTTAGGGGTGTTCAAACAAAGAAGAAATGTGCATCATGTACTGTATTAGGCAACGGAGTTGCTTTATACCTATTAAATCACCAACATTAAAATGGACATCCATGAAAAAATTCCTTCCCACATAGCTTGCTTTAATACTGAAGCACAATGTTACTGCAAAAAGCAATATTTACCTTTCGAATTATCTCTATGGCTCTGTTCAAAATTTGTTCATTCAAAACACATACAAAGAGAAGAAAAGCAGATATTATGATTGATATAAACCCACAGATTAATTTATTACTTCTTTAGTGTCATCCCTTCATTCTTCACTACGGAGCAATTCCGTAATACAATGTACTTTTTGGTGCAATGACTATCTACCTCACACTCTTCCCACTGCTCAATATCCAATTTGTTTGAATAATAGACTGACAAGGGAACAAAGTGAATACTGCTGCTGATGAAGCATACAGCATCAATGACAGAATAAATTTCTTTTATTTCTGTCCATGATCACAAAATTGTTAAGTCCTTAACTACTGGTTTCGGGTGGCAAGAACCCTCTTCAGATCTGCAACAAAATATGGGAAAAAATACAAAATCAACTGCAGCCCCATATAGATCATACTTTAAATATGTGCAATAATGCTAAGCTGAGTTTCTGTTTACTTTTTGACAACACCGCTGTGGCTTCACTACATTAGGACATCTTACAAAACAGGTATGCCTTGTCACATTGTAGGCACATTTTTTCACATGTATGTCAGTATACTTGCCATTATGGCCTATTTTATTGTTTTGAGATGTAGACAGTGTATTAGTTGTATTTATGTTTTCGCCCATATTTTGCTGTAGATCTGGTCATCGCTGACTGAAATTGGCAGTCTAAGGACCTAACAATTTTGTGATTGTAGACGGAAATAAAAGAAATTTATTCTACACTTTCTGGATCACTGCGCTAATCACAACCAAGCCGTAGCTTGTGAAACATCAATAATGAAACTGACATGCCCAACCATTGTGTAAAAAATTGTTCCTTTGAAACTGTTCGGTGCATAAATGTCACTGGTGAAGTAAGCAGAGATGTGTTTTAACATTAAAAAAAATTAATATGACACTCTTTTTAAACAAAAAAAAAATATTTTAAAAGGATATAGCAAATGGCCAATTACTATTTGGTTGAGCAAATTCTGTAATCACAGTGGAGATTATAAGAGTCACATTGTCATTGAGAATATTGAAAAAAGGAAAACTGCAGATATTAATTAATTTCAGAATTTTATGTAAAGTTATACAATGAGAGATGAACAAATCAGTTTTATTTTCCTATGGGACATAGAAAGGTAATATTACTTGTTCATCTTCACGATCATGTAGGCAATTCACGACACTGTGATGCGAGGAACAAATACCACAAATATTGCAGTAAGATTAAAAAACTGGAAAGAATGGCAGTATTAACATGTCTCAAGCAACTGAATAAATACAAAGTGCTTCACATTTAACTTGTCCTTTACTATAATGATGCTTTTACTCTGACATTCCCTGCAATTTATCACATTACATACATCACATACCCCTAAACATTAGTAATGTGTAACATGACATTAAAATTCCTCACAATGTAACTGCAGAAGCTAGTTAATAACAGCGTCCTGATTTTTATTAAAATGAACCTGCTCAATTACCATCTCGAATTATCAAATAAATGAGAAGGTAACAGTTTCAAAACTATTTTTTTCTTTTTCAGTGGACATAAGATCCAAACTAATTTGCAGTTCACACTGTAAGTGTGAATATCATAGCCTCCAAATGTTTCAAACACTCAACAGTGACTCAACTTGGTTTAGAAGACCTTTACATATATTATCTGTTGGTTGCTACTGATAAGATGTTTCTTCAGTATAAGAGTCACGATTTGTTTACTTTATTATTTTTGCTCAAATGTACATTATGCAACAGCTATTTAAGTGTTTATGATTCTACTTGTTCGCCCACTTATGAGCTACATACATTTCTAGAAACCTCTAGACTCGAGTCCTTGATGTCGGAAAACACTGCCCAGATTTTAATTATTTGAGAACATTCTTTTATACTCTACAATTATACCATCAAAAGAGAGGAAATACAAATTTACACATTTCAAATGCACGCTCCGCCAAGTTCTCGACTATTTTTTGTTCATCTAAATAGGGTTTCAGAGCCTTCCTTTACATTTTGGCGTATAATATGTTGGGTCACATAGACATAAGTTCAACCATCCTTTAGCCAAACATTATATATCACTAAATAAATTTTCTTGAGCTAGCACTTCTCACTAATGCAGAGTGTCTTTTTAGCCCAGTTACTCAGAGAGCTGATCGACATATGAAAAATGCAGAATAATGCAACATAAAGAAGGAATAAAAACCGTATACCCATTATTGGTTCCTATTATAAAATTCTCAATCAACATTAAGGAAACAAATGTGAAAACGCATTATGATCTTCTGATTACAATGCAGGAGTCAATTAGCATTTGAAACATTTGGAGACTGTGGTATGATAAACTATGAAATTGTCAACCACAAGCGTACATAATCTACAATTGCACTGACAAACTGTTTTTGGCCACAATTTAAGTGCAAATGTAGGTTCAGCAAGAACTGGAGCAAAATTTGACAGCATGTCGGCGTTCACAGAAAAAACTATTTACAAATGACACAAAGTGCAAGCCATTTCGACAGACGTCTACTGTCAGCACACTTCACAAAGCGGGCTACGGAGCGAAATGCAGAGATCAGCTATTGGATAGTCATCACAGAGACAGTTATAACGCAGCTGTCACTCTTAAAAGTATCTGTACAGTACCAAAAACGTTAGTCGAGACAGCTTCTGGAGGTGACCTACGATGAGAGGACAGACGGGCTCTACAAGCTGCTCCTCAGAAGAACACCGAGCAGTGCACTTCCACCGTAAAACGTCTCTTTACGAGACTCATCACACAAAGGGTACACAGAATGCGAGAACATGAAAGTCACAGCACATATCTAACCTTTGTAAAAGTACTAGATAACATATAGAAATCAAGAAGTGAAGGAAAAATTTTCACTACACAGCACCACAACTCCTGCACATAACATTCATGTTATTGAAAGACACTGTAAGATCCAAGTGAAAAAATTTTTGTTATGTTAGCAGTATGAGTAACATGCATGTGCATGTTCTCTCTCTCTCCCTCTCCCTTTCTCTCTCCACACACACACACACACACACACACACACACACACACACACACACAGAGAGAGAGAGAGAGAGAGAGAGAGAGAGAGAGAGAGAGAGAGAGAGAGAGTGCATATTCTGTTTGAGTGTCATTACTGCACATCAAAACACACAGTATGGAATAAAGGTTTTACACAAAATGCTTGTCATACATTAGGGTACACTGCCAAAAGAAGCCCACAAACACAAATCACCCATGCAGCAAAAGTAGCCTTATTTCACCCTGTGGTGGGGAGCCTCTGTCCCACAGCGAATGGGTCAGCATATCTCAAACTAGTTGCTGTAGCAGGCTAAATGTTACAGTATTCAAATCCAGCACAGGTCCAAATTGCTACTTACTACGACTACAGATGAGATGGGAAGTAACTATGATGCAAAACATATTAGGAAATATGCAAACCAAAATCCAGTAATGTCTACTCACCAGTGCCCAACAAGCAACCAGAAGATACAGTATTCCTAACGGTTTTGGTGATTCTGTAAACTTTTGTAATCATCTGCTTCTGTTTTACATACATCTCTTAAAATGTTAGCTGCTATAAATTTTTTTAAATGGGAACGAAGAAATTTTGCACCAACAAAAACGGATTCATCCGTACAGAATGATGAGTTTGCTAGCTTAGTCTTCTAACACCAAAAAGAAACTACATAAGACACACAAATTATTAATTTTTAAGAAAATAAGCAAAAAAATACAAGTAAATTATTGACTTTTAGAGAAGTAATATTATCATAGACACATTATACAATTATTGCTGGATGTACATTCCATCTGAATTTTCACATAGAACATAAAATCACAAATCACTTTTTATTCTTTTTATGTTTTAATCCATTTTGATTTCACAGACATTTTCTTGCTTTTACCTTAAATGAAAATGAGAACAGAAGTACCTACACTGGTAAATCTACATATGGATAAACAAAATCAAAAGAGCAATAACAGAGCAATTGAATTATGACAAAAATATAAATTACTAAATGCAACAGAGAATATTGATTAAAAATTATTTACGAATAAACAGATATTAATAAATGCAAACCAGAGGAGTGACATTCTTAATATTTACAACTAGTGCTTCATAAATATATCATACTTTTTGCAGATTCAAAAAATAATATTCTATATGGAAGAACATAGTTTCCATTCCAAACACAACTTTGCAACATGGACAATAAATTTAGTATGGAATGATGCCTTCAGCTTCTCTAAAGCAATTTTCATAACTCCCTTCACATCACAAACAATGCCATCTGACTAGAACGATGGATCTTTTTCTGGACTCAAATGTGATTTCACGAGATTCTGAAGAACGTGTCAGAGACCGTGACACATTAGTACACTATCAGCTAATTCAGATATGCAACATGAGACACCGTAACAATAAAAATAAGACAACAGTGTGTGTTATATCAGTATCGTCACTGTGACTCCTGCAAACTGTAGCAAAATTGCAATCCTCTGTATTTACAACTGGACACTACTCACACAGTCACTCCGAAACCTGAAAAACAGCATTTGTGGTGGAAGACTCACATGGCAGGGAACTCGCCTCCTATACGATTGCTCTCTGCACCCCATGAATAAGCTACAGCTCCCATTCTGAGCCAATACAGCTTTTGTGACAAACATTGTGAAATGGCAGTGCTAGCATTAATTTCAAATTGTATTTTTAAAAGTATCACTTGCATCATATGTATATCACTTTCTTCCTGATAATGATAATAATAATTTCTACATCCCAGTTACCATACCAACCTAGTTTACATTTATATATACATATAAATACTGTACAACTGTTGCAGTATCCTAACTCAGCTATGGGGAAAAATGATAATGACATTGATATCTTACATGTGCAAATGGAAATGTTAAAATCAAGAGAAACCAGTAACAACTAACACCAGTGCAGAAGCCCACAGGGTCCAAGTGGCTCATTTTCTTCCTTGTACATCTAGTTCATGTTTCATACTTCATTATGCAGATTGCCTTACAGATGGTGAACTCCATTAATGCTTCATAAATTGTTGACTACATTGAAATGAGGTGTTTTTACAAATGATATGACACAAAGAAGAAAGTATTTGCCATACAGTTAATACCTGCAACTTCAGAACAGGTGGGCACATTTGTGTGTGTATGTGTGTGTGTGTGTGTGTGTGTGTGTGTGTGTGTGTGAATGTTTGTACTTCTACTAAAGAAAGAGCAAGAGATCGTAAGCTAGCATAAACACACTTTTCTGTTGCCTATTTCTAAGCACCACACACTAATCAGCTGTTGGTGAGTGATTGCCTCTCCTTCATTTTATGTTGTCCTTATTTAGCAAGATACTGAGGTAAGCTTGGTCTTTTTTATTTTTAAAAAAGAAAATAATGTACTTTTCTAACTACATTTTCAAAAAGCTTAGAAGACTGCAAGATTGCATAACACACTAACACGAAAATAAAAAAGATAGAGACAGCCAAGAAATATGGTACCTATGAGAGTGACATAGACCTGAGAGAGCACACAAATAAAATGACTTGAGCCACACTTTGCTGTCAAACTCTGACTTAACATTTAATGCATTTCCAGGACATTCTGTCAAAAAAGTTTGTGACAACCACCGTCAAGTGACATACAACTGTACCTCCGTCAAGAAGATATTTAATGTCATTATAAAAGGAAATTTCTCCCATTAACAAAGCCGAGTTTACCTCAATATACTGATAGCAAAAAATTGCTAATATTAACCATATGGCACAATTCCTGCCTCTTCCCGTACTATCATTTGCCAAAAATTTTGAAATACCAAAGAAACATCACAGATGTACATATTACACGGTAAACCTGGTGTCCATTTAATCTCAAATAATCTTCATTATTCTGTATATGGCAACATGTCTTGTGAGAATTAAAATGAATCTGCAAATTGTGTTAAGACAGTTGCTCCTTCTAATTGATACTCTACAATATGAAAGCGCTCAATAGCATACAGCTTTGCATAAGCAAGAAAGTAAGAAATTATTAAACATGTAATCAGTGAAGCTGCAAAGCCACCTTCTGAGACATACCAGAATCTAAATCTCAATAGAGAAAATAGCAATACTGATAATTTTCAATCCCATTAAATGTATTATTAAAGAATCAGTAGGTGAGAGCAACATGTAAATAAGCTGACATGTTCTAATTTGACTGTGGCTCTCTTGTCTTCGATACAAAAAGGAAGTTTCATCATTACCTGGTAGTACGTGTGCAAGAATGAGAATAGTTGATGAACACAAGTCAAACACACAGTACTGTTAAAACTACAAGGAGATAAAAATACAGCTATGTGATATTCCAGTGCCGCTGAAGCATTGCAGAATGTGATGACACACACACATGTACATGAAACTGAAAAATTTCTTTTCAAGAAAATTACCTGGATAAGTGAGACCGGGAGGAAGCATGGAAGCAAACACTAGGTGAAAGAAAAGGAGAATTTATGGGGAAGCATGGTGAACGTGCACTTAACTATAAGGTATTTGTTATGTCATGCATGTGCAGATTCTAAAAAAGAGCAGATGACAACCACAGAGGTCACAGCTTGGGAAACTATGGTATCTTCTGGTCAAGTGAGAACAAGCAGTGTTTGCCACATAATATGCAAATTCAAAGTGTGCCTGAACGGCATTTCCTTTTCAAAATGTTGACATTACAGGACACAGGCCTACAGTCTTCTGATACATCTGTCACACACGTATTATCACTCCCACACAAGGCTACTAATTCCCAAGGCAGAATGCTCAGGAATCAGTATGCACAGGGACTCCTGTGAGCTTCTGACTGGCCCAACACAAATCTCAAGTGTCTTCTCTCGGCACTGGTTCTGCCAGCTCCCATCCCACAACAGGCACACATCTTTTGAGTCATATGGTGAGATGTGGCAGCAGATCACATTTTTTCCTCACCCCCTTCACAATAACTGCACACCACTGAGACAATCAGACTGTGATTAAATATGCCTCCGTGAACTGACAATTTTTCTTATTTATACATTAACTTTCTCTAAATACTGGATTGGTCTGTTGTATGAGAAACACACCTTTGCCAATGGACTGGAACATGGAATCCTACCTTAATATTTCCTGAATATGTGACCTTCATGCCACTATTAGAGAGTAAGATGTGGTGCTGCTTTGGAGAAAGAAATATTCCTACAAAACTGGGATATATTTTCACAGAGCACTGCATCAATCTTTCAAAACTTTGCCAGGTAATTCATCCTTATTTTTTGACTCTATAACTGTACCTCAATCATCATTCATTTCATTACAGCCCATTAATATGATCTCTGGAAGAACAAGACATTTTGTGGACAAGTATGACATTGTTTTGGAACGGAATAGATATAATTTCCTACAATTTTACTTGTTATTGGAGATTCCTAAAAACAGACCTATTAAAAATGAGAATCTCATACGATGCTTTACTATAGTGCCCTAAGGTAATTAGCTAGCACATCTTACATACATAGAGGCATGTGCTTCATAGAAGTCTTTCATGATGTGTGTGTACTGGACTGGTTCCTTCAGTTTACTATATCGGCGTCTCAGCTCAGTAAACAGTCCCTGTTTATTGTCGACATACACTGCCACTGAGATTCACGTAAAGTAAACTGAAGCGGGAGGACACACTCAAATTCTCACTGGCGCTCAGTTCCCGAGGGAAATAACGGACATATTTTTAAAAGTTCATGCCACCAGCAATGCAATCTAATGAGTAAACTCAAGAAAAATATCGCAAATATATAATATAACACATAAATTATGTGCATAATAAATTCCCAATCACTAGCAGATTACAAGAGTAATACTCAAGTAATCCAATACTGGGAAATACTGCAAGTAATAGAAATAAAACTAACTAGCTTCAACACAAGTTCTCTAAAATTAACAATAAAAACTTCAACGCAACCAAATCTGTAGTGAAAATACTCAAATCAGACAGTTTTAGTAAATGGTCTACTTTCCTTAGCCCACTGGCCTTTGAGCAGATCTATAATAGAGGGGGAGGGGAAATAAGAAACGAAAAGACGGAATTAGTTTTAGCACACACTCAGTGCCCAGAGATTTCTGTACTGCAAGTATAGTAGTCCAAAACTGAATAGTAAGACTATCAGAACAAAAATGTTCGCCCATCAAGCATTTTCCTAAGAATCGCAGAAAACCTGACACGCACAGAAATGATCCCAGCGACAAATTTTAATTGACCCGACTATCCCGTAACGAGATCTCCACTGATCCCCATTTCGGAGGACGAGGAGAAAGTAAACAAGAGGACGTCGATAATTCCCCCCTCCCACCCCCCACCTATCGAGTTCTAAGATCTTAGCATAGCCGGATATGAGTTAGGGAAATCGTTAAGAGGGACAGGAGTACAGGTGGCAGGAGGTGGAGATGGGGGCGGGCGGGGGCCGCAGACGACTGTCCGGCCTGAGTACCTGGCATCTGGCTCGGATCTGCAACAGAAAAGTTCAGGGAGTGGCATGAGCAAACAGGAGATACTTATTGCTAAGTATGCACATCCTATTCAAATCATATCATCTGGGAACACAGGTCAACATTATTTTTATTACAAAGAATGTTAACAGTGTGCTTTGCCAAGTCGTGGGAGCTGAATTTAAAAATGATATCACTCTTTGGCTACCAGGCTCAGTTTTCTTACGAGACGCAAGCCTCTATCTGCCGAAATCCTTGAAAACACTTGGTTATTCTCCTGCGACGCAACTTAAATATTTTTCAGATTTAATTGCTAAAGAACAATCAAAATACATATTGGGAATTACACAACATGGCCCTCAGGTTAAATTTCTACCTCAAGAAATGACAGCGAGTTCATTACGGAGACTCTCGGCTACAATTTCAGTGTAAATAAGTGGTACTTGTTCAGAGATCCAGCAAAGTTAGTCCAAAAATAGTAATTCTCACAGTGGGAACAAATCTGGATCTGTTCTGATTCCTTGTGCAGCTAATCAGAAGGAAAAATGAGAACCTTAAAACTGCTACAAACTTGTAAATGCAAGTAGCATGTGTGTGGAGATGTCAAGATATCACAATTTTTCTCAGCTCAGTTTACAAAGCACTGCCACTTTCAATGCAAGTGGAACAGCAGACAGAAAAAAGACTATTAATTTAAGAAAATGAGCTGCTCTTGTTGACCCCAAAAATGTGTGTCTCAACACAAACTTTGTGAAAGCCACAGACAAAACTACAAATGGACCAGTAAAGCAAAATGAAGGGAGGAGTATTTGCAAAACTGCAAATTAAGGAATTAATGAGTCACGAACATTTTGTTGATTTGCAGATTGGTGTTAAAATTGGCAAGGCTATCTTTCATGTGTCTGGAACAACTTTTTAGTAAACCACAGGGCAGAGAACTATTATAAATATTGTACAAGAACTACAGAGATCATACCACATTACACAATGTAACTTGTCACTTTAAACTACATTTCTCGAATGATCACAGGGATGTCTTCCCAGATAACTTTGATGGCATTAGTGATAAACATGCGGAACAGTTTCACCATGACATGTCCCAAATTGAGAATCTTCATCAAGGCAAATGGAGTACCGCAATGTTGTCGGATTACTGGCTTTCCAAGTATCACAAGAAATTTGGAGGGAAATATTATTGTGTGATTCTTTACTTTTCTTTATTCTTATTTTATTAATTTCCTTGATTCATTTATGTACTGATAGATTATTTTGTTGTTTGCATTTGGAAGTCTTGTTGTTTGCCAGAGACATATAATACATATGCTGCAGTAGTAATTTACAAAAACATCATTATATGAAAATTGAGGTTGATACACAAATTCTGAAATTAGACCTGGATTGAGGACTGATCTGAAGTGGTTGGTGGAAGAAAGTGGTAACCCACAAGAGCATATTTTGAGTTGCTGTATATTACATGTTTGATTGAATTCAAACAGAAGACCATAGTACACAGTATGGCAAAAAATTATATAGTAATTGTTCTCTTTCTAGTAGTAAATATTGGAAAAGTTGTTGCTAGCATGCGGTGCATTCAACAATACAACAGATAGTGTGACCAAACTAATCTTTATTAAATTGAGAGTTAGCACTGTCTTCTGCTGACCCCTTCAATTATCTTGCAGAAACACCTCATATTGATCTCATAAATGAAAAAAACGTTTTGTGAATGTTGACCAGTGTACTTAAAATTGCTCCAAAAGGAAAAGTAAATTGTGAAGATCATAGAATGGCATCACAACTCTCCAGTGTTTGCCTTCAAGAGATGAAATTCTAAGCACTGTTGGAAAACACATATACTTAGCCTTCTAAAGTCTGTTTGTTGCTCAGGGAGGAAGGAGAAACTGGGTGGGAAGTAAAGGCATCCCAACCAGACTGCAGGTTGAGATGGGCCACATGCTGTACAGACAGAGGGACACAGAGATCACAGCAGGTGGGTGCATCTCAACCTGTGCTCTTTACTTTCCAATCAATTGCTCTTTCCTCTCAGAGAAATGAACTAATAATTCTAAAATCTAGGATAGTTTTATTGTACAGCATCATTCATAAGTACATCCAGGGTTTCACAAGACAACTGCACAAAAACTATGAGAGATACAGCAACATTGACACATACCAATGGCTGGAGCATCTCTCCAAGTTTTTGACTCGCATTTCAAGTGTGCAGTATGGGCACCATTTGCTTCAATATGATACTCAATCTCTTGTTGTACACCTCCTACCACGTCACAGTCAATATCGGCTAGTGCATTAATTGATCCTTAGTTGCAACTCTTGCAAATTAAATGGTAGTGGAAGCAGGAAGACATTATCTTTGACATAACTCCTTAAGAAAAAACAACATGGAGTTATTGACAATATCTCATATTTATATTTATTTATTGTCGGTCTAGTATTTGGTGCTGACAATTGTCAGCAGCATTTTCTTTACGGCAGAAAAAATATTTTTCAAAATACATTTATCCTCTGCCATTCAGTGTTTTGTATTATTTAATGTGACTGCTATTTTTTCATATAATTTAACTTGCTTTATATATTGCTTTCTTATCACAACCAAAAGACATTTGCCAGCAACAGTCATATAATTATTTAATTGTACGACAGTTTAAATCTGCATGTAAATTTAGAGATTATGTGCTTGTCAATGGCAATGTGCTAGCATCCAAATATATTTGTTGAGTTGTTTATTTCATAGACTACACACACACACACACACACACACACACACACACACACACACACAAAACTGCAGTCTCAGGCAACTGAAACCACCCTGCAAGCAGCAGCACCAGTGCATGATGGGAGTGGCGACTGGTTGGGAATAAGGAGGGGCTGGGGCGGGGAGAAGGAGGGATAGTATGGTGGGGGTGGCAGACAGTGAAGTGCTGTGCATTAGACAGAGGGCAGGGGAGAGATCGGGAGGGGTGGGGTTTCGGTAGCAGTGGAAGAGGAGAGGCAGGGTGTAGTGGTGCAATGATGGGTGTGTAGTGCTGGAATGGGAACAGGGAAGGGGCTGGATGAGTCCGAACACTGACTAACAAAGGTTGAGGCGAGGAGGGTTGCAGCAACATATGACGTATTGCAGGGAAAGTTCCCACCTGCGCAGTTCAGACAAGCTGGTGTTGGGGGGAAGGACCCATATGGCACAGTCTATAAAGCAAGCAAACACTGAAATGTAGGATATCATGTTTCGCAGCATGTTCTGCAACAGGGTGGTCCACTTGTTTTGGCAACAGTTTTTTCATCCTGGATTTTCCATTGCCTGACATATCATTTCATTTCTATCACCAGCGTTAGTGAAATTTCTAAACGGAGGAATGATTTCAGCACCAAAGGTTTATGAGAACATTTGTGAAATTTTCAATGAATTCTTTGTTTTTCGGTCAACCTGTTAATTCAAAATAACATCACGACTTTTTGTCAGATATGTGAAAATTTCTATTTCTTCCAAAATATTTAGCAGGCTACCCTTTTCAGTGGTGTGTAGGATTGACAAGCATTGTAATATGTTACAGGCTGCGTGTTTTTGTTCTTTCAGGTGTAAGCTAAATGAAGATGCCAGTGATATTAAGTTGTTTCCTGAATATTGTTTTAAAAGTTCTTCCTGTCCCTCCTACGTACATTTTCTGGCAGCTATCATATTTCAACTTGTAAACACCTGAACAGGTAAACTTACAGGATTGTTCTACGCAATGATACATTTGTACTGGTTTGCCTGTGTTCTGAAATTTGTTTTCAGCTTTGTTTTTTGAAAAGCAAGTTTGACTTTATCTGAAATTTTTCTCTGATACAGTACGACAGTGAACCGGCCTTTTTGGTTATCAGGTGTAACGCTGAACCTGGATCACATTCACTTATTACATTTTCACAATGTGACTCACAAGTGTTGAAGCTTTCAACACTTATTCCAAATCTCCTTCACCTGATACTTCTCAACTTTTTGAGCCATCTTCCTAGACGTCAGTCTCCACCTCTCAGATGTCTCCATAAATACGTCTGCCCATATTGAGCGCACAAACCACCAACAATAACTCTACTTTGACAGGTGTTATAGGCTCCATGTCAAAAAATCTCTTCCTTACAGCCTCACAACACAACGTCGCGTCAACAGTGGAAAACAGCATTAGTCAAAATATAGTGATGACCTTACCAGAGTCTTTACTGACAAAATATCCTACCCAGCTCATTCATAAACAAATCTCCCACACCATCTGACCCTCTGGTACAAGCAAACCTATTAACTGGCCACAAATCAGCACTCTGCTGATCACTCAGTATCACCCTGCCCTCAAAAAGCTAAACCACATCCTCCATAACTTTGACTACTTCTAGTCGTGTCCTGAGATGAGGATCTCCTATCCAAACTCAACCTGCAAAATATTCTCGTCCATCCCTAGTCCAATCATATTCCCAACCCTGCATCCCACAGTTCATTCCCTTGTGGTTGGCCCAAGTTCACGACCTGTCTTCATTTCCTACATAATAAATGGCAGGTCCATGTGTGAAAGCAGCAATGTTCTACATTATTATATTGCAATTACTGTACAGCATTCTGTATGGGCATGACAGACGGTCTACTCAGATGAATGGCCACTGCTAAACTGTGGCGAACCACAAACTTCACCAACCAATATGCTGTGCACCACAGCACGTATGACTTCAACGGCTGCTTCACTACACAGGTCATTTAGATACTCCCTTCCAGCACAAATTTCTCTGAACTATGAACTATGGGAACTGTCTCTCCTTTACAAAACAGACGGAGCTGTGCATCCTGTTGTGACATTAGGAAGATGCGAGGCTAAGTCGGGTGCATGTATTGACAGCTGACGAAGTTGATTAGGCAAGCCAGGCAGGGCCCAGCAGCTGTATCAGTTTCATGCTGATATCAGTAGATGACACTGCTCTTTCCAGCACAGTGATTGGCAGATGCCCGAAGTATGAGAATTATAGACCACAAGTCAAACAAAACATAGATACCGGCTCTGGCCTCGTAGTTGGAAAAACCTGACCAATAGCGTGAAACTTGGAAGGCTAATTGCCATGGCTGACTTCATTGGCCAGAACAGGTGTAAAATAAGACAAAATATGAGGTATGACCAAAAAATTGAGTGAATGAAATTTTTATCAGCAACTACTGTTGCTAGAACCATTTAATGTAATTTATCTGACAGCCTGATCTGTTAAGACAGGCAGTGTCAAGATGGAACAAGTTCTGACTTGTCAGTCAGCATCCAGAGACATAAGAGTGAGGTTGTGTTTTCCGTGTCTGTCGTGCATCGTGGATTTCGAACAATGCTTTAACAATAATTTTATCTTTGAACTATTTCATTTGGTCCCTGTTTGCATAGAAAAACAGTAATATCAGAAAATTGAGTCCACCTTGATGCAAAAAACTTTGTTATTCGTTTATTTGTTTGGGAGAATAAAGAAATAAACGAATAACAAGGTGTTTTGCATCGAGGCGGGCTCAATTTTCTGTTACTGATGCATTTACATTAAGTTCTGTTTCAAGTCGCAAAAAGTGCCAAAGAAACTAATAAAATGTTGAAATTGATGTATCTCCATAATACTGTAACTCTGACGACCATTTACAAGTGGCATCAGCGATAAAACCAGAAATGAGTCAATACGAGACGAGCAACGTACGGGACATCCATTAACCCCAAAACCAGAAGAGAACGAGCAAAAGGTGACAAAAATTGTTTGTTCAAACAGGTGAATAACTATTTGAAAGTCTAGCAAAGAACTTAGCATTTTGTATGAGTCTGTGCAAAGCATTTTAACTTATAATCTGCTAATGAGACTAGTGAGTGCAAAATTTGATCCACGACTTTTGAGTAATGAACAGAAGGAAAATTGTGTGTCACTTTCACAGAGTTAAAGGAGCATCTTTATTCAGACCTGGACTCCATGTCCAAAATTGTAACCGGAGATGAAACTTGAGTGTGTGGTTAGGGCAAAAATTCAGAGTTCCCACTGGAAGACCAGTTAATCAATTGCAAACATCAAATTTTACAAGGGCATTCTGCAATTTTTGCAAAACGATGTACGAAGAAAGAGACCAGAAAAGTGTGTCGATGTCTTCCTTCTTCATCATGACAATGCCCTGTGCAGCACCACACTTTTGATTCAACAATTTTTGGATGGTTAAATTGTTCCTATCTGTCCACATCCGCCTTACTCAGCAGACGTAGCACCATGCGACTTCTGACTCTTTCAAAAAAAAAAAAAATTTCTCAAAGGAAAATGTTTTGACACCATTTCTGATATTGAGAGGCCCACAACAGACCACCTGAAGACCCTTCCACAAGAAGCCTTCCAGAAACGATTCCAGTCATGTATTCAACATTGGGATAAGTGCATTACTAGCGAAGGATATTACTTTGAAGCAGATGAAATCAAATTCCATGTAAGCTTATTACTTTGTTTCTAGTAAAATTATTAACTGTATTTTTCTGATCACACTTCTTATATTAAAAACTAAACCCACCTCGTAACAGAGAAGCCAGTAACATGGTTACAAAGACAAAATTAAGGCAAGTGCATAGTGAAGATGAGTTCCCAAGTAAGTGTAATTTTTATGTTATTTAATGTTAAATATTTTTTCTACATAACAATCTTCAAAAATTAATATTTCGATAATGCCTTAAGCGAATCTTACAAACGTGGTGTCTATGGAAAGGTTACTGTAAGTACTACTGAACTGTCATTGTAATTTTATTTTTATATATTTATTTTAATATCACCTATTTTGAATTGCAGGATGGGGTGTACGTCCCACATGTAAAAATCTGAATTTTCTCATAAATACAAGGCATGTTTTTTAAGTAAATAACACTTTGAAATAAAAATAAAACTAGTAGATTTTTATCAGTTTAATTTTTACATGAAAGCCTGTACTTTAATCTACTTTTTTACATAATTCCCAAAAATGTTCAGTGAGTATCGTAACTGAAATGCCTCCTCTGATTGAGAATCCTGCACTCTGTGAAATAAACGTTGTAATTTGTTTTCTTACTGCTACAGGTGTGAATTTTGGCTGAAACTTGTTGTCACATCAGTGAAGTGTGTAGAGAAAACATTATGAGAGGTAGAGTGGTACGGAAATGGATGAGAGCTTGTTGAAGATGCCCATACGAATGCGCATGATGAGGAAAGAAGTGGTCGACCTTCAGACATTACTGATGATTTGATGCTGAAAGTGATGAGAAAGTGAGAGAGATGATTGTCTAATCAGGTGGCAGATTTCTATAAGGATGACATTCAAAAGCTGGTTCTATGATGTGATAGGTGCGTTAATATTGCTGAGAATTATGCAGAGAAGTAGATTAAAGCACAGGATTTCAAGTAAAAATAAAACTGCTAAGAAAAGCCTACTTGTTTTATTTTTAATTTTAGTACTTACATAAAAAAGGTGCCTTGTTAAGATATGAAAAACAAGCTATAGGAGATGCAGAATTACTAAGTATATATCATTAGGGATGTCTGAGTGTAATTAGTTTTAACTGTTTATTTTTTATGACAACGTAACAACACAAAAAAGCCTTTACATGGACAAAATCATTATCTCTGATCAAACAATATACGTCACAAAAACACTGCAAACAGCATTAGAAAGCTGAGGAAATGTATGTGCAAATTTGTGTATAATATATGTATCTAACATTAAATTTGTGAAAATCAGAACGAAACTCACTGTCCCGAGTAGCATGTAAAAAGTGCAGCCAGTTCGTTTTACATGCAGAAATTTGCACAGAAAATGCCCCCAGGCAGTTGAGTGCGGTAGCTGCAGCCCTCTGCTCACACACATTGTCGATTTCTTGGTGTTCCCAAAGAATGATTCCTGCACATGCTCCACCTTCTCTGCTGACAGTGCCGACTGGCCAGTCTTCTTAAGACAACATAAGCAGCCAGTTCCCCACCAACGTGTGGTGCCACCACAGGATTCTTTTGTCTGTTGGAGATTTTACCTGATATTTGGTACAAAAGCATCAATGAACTGTCACAACTGGCTCATATCTAGTGAATTCAAGGATGCAAAATACACCATACTTTTCCCCCACCTATGCCTCGGTGTGTATTACAAATTGAAATTTGGAGAGATTCTCTACCTACCACTCTGTGTCACTTTCCTGAACATCTTGTAGGTGTTGAGTAGTCATACTGTTAAATACCAGTGGAACTTATGAATAACTTTATACTTTATCTAAATGATTTCAATCCTACCTGGGACTATCTGTATCTTCACCATTAATACAAATTTAAATTTATGAGTATTGCCAAACAGCATCCCACTCATCTTACATGTTATGCTACTTGCTAATACACACAATTTTAAATTTCTGACATGCAGGAATAAACACAACCTCCATCTCTGTCTCCCTAATCTTTGGAACAAGACTCGAAAGATAGGAAAATGTCATGTGTATCTTGACATGCGCCTGTCAGTAGTTCTGGTATTTCACCTCCTGAAGGAAGCACAGGCCACTAATTCTGTCCTATAGTTTCATAACAAATATAACCTAACTGAGACAAGAGTATCAGTACAGAGCATTTATTTCCTATAGCAAGCTTCTGATTATCCGTGTGTAGATTAATCAGTTTGTGTATTACCTAGGTCTTGGTTAGGTAATTTTAAAAATAAATAAATAAATGAGTGAAGCCTTAAGTATCATGTTGTTATAAGAACAAACTTTTTGTTTAAAATACACTATTATGCCGTGACTCGTGTTTTACTTCTGGAAGATGCTGCAGGCCCAAAATACCACCGTCGGACATAGCAGAAATATTTTTCAATTGTTTCCTTTCTCATCTTCCAATCTTATGATGATTCTATCATGTAACATCTGCAGTCAATTTACTATCTACCTGTTTGCCTATCCCTTCCCCTAGGAGCTAAACATCGATAATTTCCAACTCATTTAAAGCCAATACTACAAGAAAAATTTTGGTTTTCTTCTGGGATGATTCCCTTCTCAGTGTTTGCTCTGTTTTGATAATCCAACTGGCAGAAGGCATTTTCAGTCATACTTTTCTTACCACCAACAGATCTCTTAACAGCTTCTAAAACAGACTTGACAGAGTTAACCTTTATAACATCTCTTGTTGTTGCTGAAGTTACGGACAGTTTGCAAGCACTACAAAGGTGACAGATAAATGCAAACATACTATTGAAGTGATAAAGAAGAAATTAGAAGTTATAGGTAAGCTAGAAAATGGTAAACCTGCAATAAAAAGTTCGCAAATATGGGACAGGCATTCGAGGAGGGAGAGACTTAAGGAAAAATAAAGAAACTTTGTTAAGTTTTGGAAGCAAAGCTGGCAGCCAAGCCAGACCATCACTGCACAAGTGTATACTGAACTAAATTGGAGAAAAAAGAAATTTAAAGGTTGATAGGAAACATCTTAAAGCATAAATGAATTATGAATCTGGTAATGAAGTGGGCAGAAGACTGGAGGAGTAAGAATTGTCGAGGGAGACCAAGGCTTGATTACAGTAAACAGATTACAAGGATGTAGGTCGCAGTAGTTACGCAGAAACAAAGGGGCTTGCAAAGGTTAGACTGGTGTGGAGAGCTGCATCCAACCTGTCTTCTGATTGAAAACCACAACAACGATTCCCCCACCCTGACCCCTTCCTTCCACTCATCATAAAAACTTTGTGTGATTCTGAAACCTATTGACATGCTTATAATGATACAGTACACTGGATATAAGGATGCAGCACAGATGGGAAATATCATGTGTGACATTGTAATTTGTAGTTCTGTATACATATGAGGTCCAAAGCAACTATATAGATCTGAAGCTGATCAAATACTGGTCGGAATTAGTAATCGTCAACATAAATATGCAACTTTCAAAATGGGGTGCCCAACAGCAGTTAAATACACTCCTGGAAATGGAAAAAAGAACACATTGACACCGGTGTGTCAGACCCACCATACTTGCTCCGGACACTGCGAGAGGGCTGTACAAGCAATGATCACACGCACGGCACAGCGGACACACCAGGAACCGCGGTGTTGGCCGTCGAATGGCGCTAGCTGCGCAGCGTTTGTGCACCGCCGCCGTCAGTATCAGCCAGTTTGCCGTGGCATACGGAGCTCCATCACAGTCTTTAACACTGGTAGCATGCCGCGACAGCGTGGACGTGAGCCGTATGTGCAGTTGACGGACTTTGAGCGAGGGCGTATAGTGGGCATGCGGGAGGCCGGGTGGACGTACCGCCGAATTGCTCAACACGTGGGGCGTGAGGTCTCCACAGTACATCGATGTTGTCGCCAGTGGTCGGCGGAAGGTGCACGTGCCCGTCGACCTGGGACCGGACCGCAGCGACGCACGGATGCACGCCAAGACCGTAGGATCCTACGCAGTGCCGTAGGGGACCGCACCGCCACTTCCCAGCAAATTAGGGACACTGTTGCTCCTGGGGTATCGGCGAGGACCATTCGCAACCGTCTCCATGTAGCTGGGCTACGGTCCCGCACACCGTTAGGCCGTCTTCCGCTCACGCCCCAACATCGTGCAGCCCGCCTCCAGTGGTGTCGCGACAGGCGTGAATGGAGGGACGAATGGAGACGTGTCGTCTTCAGCGATGAGAGTCGCTTCTGCCTTGGTGCCAATGATGGTCGTATGCGTGTTTGGCGCCGTGCAGGTGAGCGCCACAATCAGGACTGCATACGACCGAGGCACACAGGGCCAACACCCGGCATCATGGTGTGGGGAGCAATCTCCTACACTGGCCGTACACCACTGGTGATCGTCGAGGGGACACTGAATAGTGCACGGTACATCCAAACCGTCATCGAACCCATCGTTCTACCATTCCTAGACCGGCAAGGGAACTTGCTGTTCCAACAGGACAATGCACGTCCGCATGTATCCCGTGCCACCCAACGTGCTCTAGAAGGTGTACGTCAACTACCCTGGCCAGCAAGATCTCCGGATCTGTCCCCCATTGAGCATGTTTGGGACTGGATGAAGCGTCGTCTCACGCGGTCTGCACATCCAGCACGAACGCTGGTCCAACTGAGGCGCCAGGTGGAAATGGCATGGCAAGCCGTTCCACAGGACTACATCCAGCATCTCAACAATTGTCTCCATGGGAAAATAGCAGCCTGCATTGCTGCGAAAGGTGGATATACACTGTACTAGTGCCGACATTGTGCATGCTCTGTTGCCTGTGTCTATGTGCCTGTGGTTCTGTCAGTGTCATCATGTGATGTATCTGACCCCAGGAATGTGTCAATAAAGTTTCCCCTTCCTGGGACAATGAATTCACGGTGTTCTTATTTCAATTTTCAGGAGTGTATTTACTGAAACTTGTTACAAAAAACCAGTGAGCAAGTGAAAAACCTTTGGGAAAGGAGTTACTATCTCTACTGCCCAACTGGGTTGTAATTTTATTTTCTTCTGAGAATACATCTGAGGGGCCAGTGAGACTTGATGATCACATGTCCCTCACATAACACCATCAGTAAGCGAGACAATTTCTGTGCTGTAACATAACCTCAATTCTCACTGGTTTACAAATTTATTCTGTATCTGTGTTGTGAATGTAGAAACTGGCATTACTTGTACAACTGTAGCAGCTGTTTTACTACATTTAACATTTTTAACTGTATGAGAGACATTCAAGATCACAGGAAGATTGCCGCCAAAAAAATGATTTGTGATAATGTAAATAAAAAATATTTTAACAATATAAACAATGGATAGCAGTGGGGATAACTATTCACAGTTACAGTTAAGTCCTTCAGCAGCAGACTGGTACATAGGCTGTATACAGATGAAACATTTGTTTCGCAATACATACCGGGTACGCTTGTCATGAGTACGGAGATGGTAAAGTGACATAATTAAAAATATGTGAAGCAAAAATATATAATAACAAATGACAAGTATGAGCCATTTAACAATCTATTTAGGTATGTTGCTGCAACAACAGACATCGGCAATACTCTGTTCAAAATTACTTGAACAAAAAACCTGTTAGAGCTCTGAATACAAACAAAAATACTGTTGTAAAGAAGGAAATCTTTGAAAATAAAGAGGAAGCTATAAAAACATCAAAATTGCGAAAAACACTTTATCAATAAGAGGACTAACAAAATAAAATCATTTGTTGATGATGTGATACCTCACATCCATGTTTATCGAGGATAAAGAAATATCCTTTATACAGCAAATTCCTGTTCACCTCTAACGAAGCAGTCTTTTTCACACCAGATAAACATTGCTACTTATTGTTCTGCACAACCTGGGCCCTCACTATGAACATTTCTCTGGTTATAATGTGTTGACAGGAAGAGTAGACAAAAATACACAGCTGATCATAAAGCACGGTAACAGATTATAAACCCAGTATCCTACTCCTCGTAACAAAACCTGACAAGTGACCACTTTGCGATGGACGTACCATCGAACAGAACATTATGTGACGCATTTAACTCTTAAGTGTCTTGTGTTTGTAATCTCCATCAGAGTTAAAGCTTGGAGCACATGAAAATACGATTTATTGTTAAGATTCCACACTCATATTTGCACCTAACTCCAACAAGAAACAGTTTCTTGTTTGTCAACATTTTCCTAGCATCATCAGGAAATGCATTATCATAAAATTTCCATAAATTATCTTTAAAATTTGTTGATGTGGATACTAAAATAAACACAGAGTGCAAGACTTGAAGAACACACTGATACCAGTTTTATCTATGTACATCAAAAAATCTGTGAGTTTGTGTGAGTTGAACGAAATGGAAGATTATGTGTGTGTCCACTGAGAGATGTGGAAATTCTGTTCCAACCACGAGGTGCACATACCAAAGTAATTTTGAACAGAGTATAGGATAAGAAAGGAAAATGACGAAGTGCTCCCCAAAGTAATGCTGACTGGTGTGCACTCCACATCACATCAGAGGGTGCTAATCAGGTAGCCCACTGAGTGTGGGTTGAGCACAAGGAGACTCTCCACGCAAGCCCAGATAATGGCAACAACAGTGTAAGATCGAAAGAAATGCCTCCCACACATGAGAGTATTAAAATCCTAATGATAAACTGCCGAAGCACTTGTAACAAAGTACCAGAGTTTGAAGCACTCGTGAAAAGCAGTGAAGCTCACATAATACTAGGTGCAGAAAGCTGGTTGAAACCGGAAATTGATAGCAGTGAGATTTTTGGAGAAAATTTAAATGTATATCAAAAGAATAGGCAAATAGGAAATGGAAGTAGTGTATCTGTCACAGTAGACAAAAAACTCAAATCCACCAAGATAGACATTGAAGCTGCATGTGAGATTGTTTGGTCACGACTTAGTATCAGAGCTGGACATAAAATGATAACTGGATCCTTCCATCGCCCACCAGACTCATCTTCTGATGTAGCCAGAAACCTCAAGATAAAATCTCAGTTCACTTGTATGCAAGTTCCCCAATCATACGTAATTATCAGTGGAGACTTTAATCACCCAACAATTAATTGGGAAAATTACAAATTTGTTAGTGGTGGGTGTGACAAAGACTTTACTAAATGCCTTCTCTGAAAACTACCTAGAACAGATAGTTAGGAACCTCACTCATGAAGGAAATATATTGGACCTAATGGCAACAAATAGATGCGACATCTTTGAAGATGTCCACATCGAAACCGGTATCAGTGATTATGATACAGTTGGGAAATAATGATTACCAAAGTACAAAGCCCAACTAAAACAAACAGAAAGATATATATGTTCAGTAACCTAGATAAACAATCAGTAGTGTCATATCTCTATGAAGAAACTGAAACTTTCAGCACAGGTCAGGGGCATGTATAGTAACTCTGGCTCAAGTTTAAAAGAATAGATGATCACGCACTGGATAGATATGTACATAGTAGAACAGTTCATAATGGGAGGGAACCTGCTTGGTATACAGTCACTGTAAACAAACTTCTAAAGAAACAGAGATTACTGCATAATAGGTGTAAAACCAAGCATAGGGCTATAGATAGAGAGATGCTGAATGAAACACATTTGGCTGTCAAGAGAGTAATGTGTGATGCCTTCAGTGAATACCGTAGCAGAATATTGTCAAATGACATTTCACAAAATCCAAAGAAATTCTCGTTGTATATAAATAGTGTTAGTGGCACCAAAGTTAGTATCCAGTGCCTAGCAAATGAGACAGGAACTGAAAATGAGAGTAACAAAACGAAAGCTGAAATGCTTAACTCTGTTTTCAAATATTCCTTTAAAAATGAAAATCTAGAAGAACTGCCCAATTTAAACCTTGTACCACTGAAAAGATGAATGAAATAAATACTAGTGTCAGTGATGCTGAGAAACAGCTGAAATCATTAAAACTGAACAAAGCTCCAAGCCTCGATGGAATCCCTGTCAGATTCTATATTGAATTTGTGGCTGAGATAGCTCCTCTTGTCACTACAATTTGTCATAGATTCCTCAAACGAAAAACTGTGCACAGTTCTTGGAAAAAGGCACAGGGCACTCCCATCTACAAGAAGGGTAGTAGAAATTATTCACAAAACCACTGTCCAATGTCCTTGACATCAGTTTGTTGTAGAATCTTAGAACATATTCTGAGCTCAAACATGATGAGGTATTTTGAACATTGTAACCTTCTCAATGGCAACCAGCACGGTTTTCGAAAACATCAATCATATGAAACCCCACCGCACTTTTCTCACATGACATGCCAAAAGCTTTGGATCAAAGTAACCAGGTAGATGCAATGTTTCTCAATTTCCGAAAAGCATCTGACTCAGTACCACACCTACATTTATTGTCAAAAGTACAATCATAAAGGATATCAAGAGAAATTTGTGACTGGACTGAGGACTTTTTGGTAGGAAGGACACAGCATGTTTTCTTGGATGGACAGTCATCGTCAGAGGTAGAAGTAACTTCAGGTGTGCCCCAAGAAAGTGCTGTTCATGTTGTATATTAATGACCTAGCTGATAATATTAATAGTAAAATCTGGATTTTTGCAGATGGTGCAGTTATGAAGTACTATCTAAGAGAAGCTGAATAAATATTCACTCAGATCTTGATAACATTTTAACATGGTGCATAGAAAGGCAACTTGTTCTAAATATTCATAGATGTAGAACTGTGCACTTCACAAAATGAAACAATGCGGTATCCTATGTCTATAATATCAATGAGTTACAGTTGGAAGTGGCCAAATCGTACAAATACCTTGGTGTAACACTTTGTAGGGATATGAAATGGAATGATCACATAGGTTCAGTCGTGGATAAAGCACGTGGTAGGCTTCGGTTTATTGGTAGAATACTGGAGAAGTAAAATCTGTTTACTAAACAGATTGCTTACAAATCACTCGTGCGACCCATGCTAGAATATAGGTCAAGTGTGTGGGCCCCACCCCGATAGGATTAACAGGGGATACTGAAGGTATACAGAGAAGGACTGCACGAATGGTCACAGGTTTGTACAATTCATAGGAGAGAGTCACAGAGATACTAAAGGAACTGAACTGGAAGACTCTTTAAGATAGATGCAAACTATCCCGATAAAGTCTATTAACAAAGTTTCAAGAACCGGTTTAAAATGTTTAGGCTAGGGTTATACTAAAACCCCCTACCTATCGCTCAAAGAGGAATCGTGAGGATAGGATCAAAATAATTACTACACACACAGAGGCATTCGAACACTCATTCTTCCCACCCCCCCACATAAAAATGGAACAGGAAGATTTCATAATAATTTGTACAATGGGACGTACCCTCTGCCATGCACCTCATGGTGGTTTGCAGAGTAGTTGTAGACTGTGTGTCAACCTACAAAAGTGCTAATTAAGCTACAAGTCTGATATTAAGGCTCAAGTTTTACAACAAACACAGAACTACTGTATCTTTCCTACAACACACAAACCTCTGACAGTCGGGGCCTCCAAGTGTTAAACGACACGTCACACAGACTTAGGAAAGGATCTGGAAGCACAGACCAGCTGCCGTCAGTGCACTCACCCTTGACCGTCCTGACGATTATCTGACCGGGAACACTGTTGCCGATGGCGTTGGTGGCGCGCACCTCCACCTTGTAGTGCGTGTCTGGCTGCAGCGACTCCAGCTGGAATGTCGTCGCCTGCCCTTCCAGCTTGTGTTCCTGGCACGGGTACGGTAGTAGCCTCCACTCCGTATCGTACTTCTCCACCTGGGGGACAACGGGAAGAATTTTAGAGGAAATTACTAACGCAATCAAGCACGTTCAGTACGGAATTACTGTCCATTTACTATATGTGTGGACTTTGCTTTTAAATTACGAGACAGAATTGCTGGCCATTACTTACAGCTTGTCAACAATAAGTTGACGATTCGTGCATCGGCTATTGGGAACGACAGGACCCGTGCCTCGCCACCTCGTTACGACCTCCTAGGGAGCGGAATGGTGAGGGGAAGATAGCATCAGTCGGTTGCCACAGGCACCGTTACCATTAACAATGTGTACAGTAGCACACCATCTAGTTGCTGGAATTAATAGTTCCTTTCCTGTGGTGGGGTGGGGATGAGGGGTTAAAATGGAAGGCCAGGTCACTCAGACCCCACGATGTGATGTAATTAGTGTTTTAGTGCACTAACTGAAGAGGCTACCAGTGCCTGGGAAGAGAAAGACCCTCCTGTTGTGAGGACGATCATATTTCTTTCTTTGGCAATCTTTTTTCCTTTATGTAGTGCACTTTTTGTGTAGTACTTAGTGATCTACTTCCCTGCAGTCTGACTTGATTTTTAGCAATACTAAAAGTACATTTGATGACTACCTCGTGCACAAATTTTTCTGCACATACTTACAGCAGCCAATGAACTCTTCACTTTCTTTCAGTTTTTGGTGACCCTTTTTACACAGTCATTGCCCCCCCCCCCCCCCCCCATCTTGTAGCAAAGCCCTCCCTATGTTTGCGGATTATGTTCTTTGTTTGGCTACCTTTTTTTTTCTACTTGTTTGGTTACATTTTTAGTGTTCAACTGTTTCATTTCATTGTTCATCAATCAAATTCTTTGATTAGCCATCTTCTTTCTACGTTTTGCAATCTTTTCCTGCATTTATCTAAAACTTTTCCTATTCAGCTACTGCTTTTTTGTATTTAACTATCTCTTCCCATTTCTTCACACTCATATCTGCTTTTCAACAATCTTTATGATATAGTTAACAACCATCTCTTTCCTGCTGTTTTCTGAACATTCTTTCTGCATTCCATTTCCCCGTGTACAGAAACCCTTCACATGGGACTCCCACTGACCCCACAACAGGTCGGATTAACTTACTCTTTCTTTTTAACAACTTTCACCTTATCTCTTTCTCCTCTCAGAAAAAGAAACTGTTAGTTCTGAAAGCTAGATACTGTGTCACTTTCACTTTTATATGTGCCTAACGGGAGTTCTGCACATTTTGCCTACTAAAGGTAGAACTCATCTGTAATTCTGTCTCATAATTTATTACTTTTCTCAAACAAATTTTCCTTTTATAAAGACTTTGTGTTTGTTATGTATAAAAATCATCACAAGAAGTGTGCTATGGGATGCACATGCATGTACGATTCCATTTCAACACATTAAATTCCCAATGTAAGTAATGGAAGACATCTGAAACGTGAAGTGAAAATTTGCTGTAATTATTGTTTACTGGAAGTCACCTTTGAAAGAATTATACACGGTGTATATAAAGTCCGGGAACTCTTTCAATTATTTATTGCACAAGAACTAAACATTGTACAGATGCCATACATATTGCATTTTGAATAGAAACTCTGAAAGTTTTTTTACAAAAATTCGATATTTGAACCACGAGTGAGCCAACAGATGTCAATACAGTAATCGAATTCTTGCCGTTCCCGTTTCAGCATGGCAGCGTCGACTGTGGCAGTCGGGTGCCGTATTCTCTGCCAGAGCTCTGCTACATCACGTGGTAGAGGCAGTACATACACCAGATCTTTAATGTGTCCCCACAGAAAAAAGTCACACGGAGTGAGATCTGGTGGTCGGGGTGAGCCAACACACAGAAAGTTCGCTTCGCACCTGAATTTGTCACGTTTGCGACCAGCACGGACTATCAGCAAATTACCAAACTACGCTTTGGCAGTATATATGAAAATTTTTTTTGGGTTTTTTCTTCAAAATGACATATGTATGATATCTGCATAATGTTTGGTTCTTGTGCAATAAATAATTGAAAGTCTTCTTGGACTTTATGTACACCCTGTATTTAATCTGAAACAATTTAGCTTTCAATAACCAAAGAGAATAAAATAGAAATGACATGTGGCTAGGGTCTCCTGTCGGGTAGACCGTTGCCTGGTGCAAGTCCTTCTAGTTGACGCCACTTCGGCGACTAGCATGTCGATGGGGATGAAATGATGATGATGATGATAAGGACAACACAACACCCAGTCCCTGAGCAGAGAAAATCTCCGACTCAGCCGGGAATCGAAGGGCCATTAGTCATGACATTCTGTCGGCTGACCACTCAGCTACCAGGGGCGGACAAGAGAATAAAGAAAATTAATAAGTGATATTTTCGATACAGTTTAGATGCTCGAAATTCCCACGACATTTGACACTACACTTGTCGCGGATGCTTCTGCTGATTTGCGTGCTAGGCAGGCAGAGTTGTAGAAACTGCTGTTAAGAGCTGTTCTCTGTGCAGTGAAAATGAGTAACTTTATAAACAATTTTTAAAATACTTCTAGTCAGTTTCAGCAGCAAAGGTACTGATACTGCATTTATTTACATGTACTCTTGCAGTGTAAAAAAATTCAGGGCAGCTTCCAACATGTCAGAATGGCCCACTCTTTTATGAGACAAGGTAGTAGAAGAGAAGGGGTGAGTGACAGTGTGAATGCCAATGCTGGCAAAGGTGGGAGTCTAAATAGAGCGACTGTACCAAGAAGGTACCAGAGGTGATGAGCGTGTTGCGGTGCCACATGTAATGAACACTGACTGCAAACAAGATTCATAAAAATGTAGCACATTGAGAGATTGGTGAAGTGTTGTGTGTATCACGTATGCCGCTTCAACACTAGCAACAAACATAATTTTAACTCACTGTAACACAAGTGTATTACTTACTAGCAACAGTTGTTGTTGTTGTTGTGGTCTTCAGTCCTGAGACTGGTTTGATGCAGCTCTCCATGCTACTCTATCCTGTGCAAGCTTTTTCATCTCCCAGTACCTACTGCAACCTACATCCTTCTGAATCTGCTTAGTGTATTCATCTCTTGGTCTCCCTCTACGATTTTTACCCTCCACGCTGCCCTCCAATACTAAATTGGTGATCCCTTGATGCCTCAGAACATGTCCTACCAACCGATCCCTTCTTCTGGTCAAGTTGTGCCACAAACTTCTCTTCTCCCCAATCCTATTCAATACTTCCTCATTAGTTATGTGATCTACCCATCTAATCTTCAGCATTCTTCTGTAGCACCACATTTCGAAAGCTTCTATTCTCTTCTTGTCCAAACTATTTATCGTCCATGTTTCACTTCCATACATGGCTACACTCCATACGAATACTTTCAGAAATGACTTCCTGACACTTAAATCTATACTGGATGTTAACAAATTTCTCTTCTTCAGAAACGCTTTCCTTGTCATTGCCAGCCTACATTTTATATCCTCTCTACTTCGACCATCATCAGTTATTTTGCTCCCCAAATAGCAAAACTCCTTTACTACTTTAAGTGCCTCATTTCCTAATCTAATTCCCTCAGCATCACCCGACTTGATTAGACTACATTCCATTATCCTTGTTTTGCTTTTGTTGATGTTCATCTTATATCCTCCTTTCAAGACACTGTCCATTCCATTCAACTGCTCTTCCAAGTCCTTTGCTGTCTCTGACAGAATTACAATGTCATCCGCGAACCTCAAAGTTTTTATTTCTTCTCCATGAATTTTAATACCTACTCCGAATTTTTCTTTTGTTTCCTTTACTGCTTGCTCAATATACAGATTGAACAACATCGGGGAGAGGCTACAACCCTGTCTTACTCCCTTCCCAACCACTGCTTCCCTTTCATGTCCCTCGACTCTTATAACTGCCATCTGGTTTCTGTACAAATTGTAAATAGCCTTTCGCTCCCTGTATTTTACCCCTGCCACCTTTAGAATTTGAAAGAGAGTATTCCAGTCAACATTGTCAAAAGCTTTCTCTAAGTCTACAAATGCTAGAAACGTAGGTTTGCCTTTCCTTAACCTTTCTTCTAAGATAAGTCGTAAGGTCAGTATTGCCTCACGTGTTCCAGTGTTTCTACGGAATCCAAACTGATCTTCCCCGAGGTTGGCTTCTACTAGTTTTTCCATTCGTCTGTAAAGAATTCGTGTTAGTATTTTGCAGCTGTGACTTATTAAGCTGATAGTTCGGTAATTTTCACATCTGTCAACACCTGCTTTCTTTGGGATTGGAATCAACAGTATCATATGTTTAATCTGCACAAAATTGTGATGAGTCAGGGATTTGCAGACACACAGGAATAACTGCAGATTTCATTATGATATAAGATCGAAGGTGACTAACAGAAGTCATATGCAAATAAGAGTATGTACACTCAACTCTATGCAGTTATAATGGTCCAAGAGTTATAAAACCACATACTAACCGAACAGTTATTCACTCTAAGATAAGCTATTCATTCTAGGATAATATAAATAGCATAAGTTAGTGATAATATTTGCAGAAAATGCACATATGACTCTAGGTGCTGAAGATTTCCCCACTTGCTGCAGGCAAAACTCTAGACTAAGGCTGCGTTCACACTGTGTATTTTTTCCCCTTGGTGATCTTGTCCCCAGTGGCAAAGGGATCTTAATTCATTAGCAGCTGAAGGTCGAAGATAACACAGGTGCAGCCAGAAGTTTTTCACCATTATCCAATTAGAACCGTCTTATGTAACAATGATTTCATTGTTATCTTAGTTATGTTTTCACATTATGGTGACGCGTCGAATTTTGAGCACATTGTAATAGGGTGGACATTGACTCTCCCTAAGAATATCGACTGGCACTTAGTAAAGGTTTTTAATTACAATAATAAAGAACGTCCCTGAAAAACTTCTATTTACAGATTGAGTAATAACATGTATCACTATCAAAGAACATTTCAGGCAACAATTACAAAACAGAATACAGTTTCACATTAATATAATACACTCCTGGAAATTGAAATAAGAACACCGTGAATTCATTGTCCCAGGAAGGGGAAACTTGATTGACACATTCCTGGGGTCAGATACATCACATGATCACACTGACAGAACCACAGGCACATAGACACAGGCAACAGAGCATGCACAATGTCGGCACTAGTACAGTGTATATCCACCTTTCGCAGCAATGCAGGCTGCTATTCTCCCATGGAGACGATCGTAGAGATGCTGGATGTAGTCCTGTGGAACGGCTTGCCATGCCATTTCCACCTGGCGCCTCAGTTGGACCAGCGTTCGTGCTGGACGTGCAGACCGCGTGAGACGACGCTTCATCCAGTCCCAAACATGCTCAATGGGGGACAGATCCGGAGATCTTGCTGGCCAGGGTAGTTGACGTACATCTTCTAGAGCACGTTGGGTGGCACGGGATACATGCGGACGTGCATTGTCCTGTTGGAACAGCAACTTCCCTTGCCGGTCTAGGAATGGTAGAACGATGGGTTCGATGACGGTTTGGATGTACCATGCACTATTCAGTGTCCCCTCGACGATCACCAGTGGTGTACGGCCAGTGTAGGAGATCGCTCCCCACACCATGATGCCGGGTGTTGGCCCTGTGTGCCTCGGTCGTATGCAGTCCTGATTGTGGCGCTCACCTGCACGGCGCCAAACACGCATACGACCATCATTGGCACCAAGGCAGAAGCGACTCTCATCGCTGAAGACGACACGTCTTCATTCGTCCCTCCATTCACGCCTGTCGCGACACCACTGGAGGCGGGCTGCACGATGTTGGGGCGTGAGCGGAAGACGGCCTAACGGTGTGCGGGACCGTAGCCCAGCTTCATGGAGACGGTTGCGAATGGTCCTCGCCGATACCCCAGGAGCAACAGTGTCCCTAATTTGCTGGGAAGTGGCGGTGCGGTCCCCTACGGCACTGCGTAGGATCCTACGGTCTTGGCGTGCATCCGTGCGTCGCTGCGGTCCGGTCCCAGGTCGACGGGCACGTGCACCTTCTGCCGACCACTGGCGACAACATCGATGTACTGTGGAGACCTCACGCCCCACGTGTTGAGCAATTCGGCGGTACGTCCACCCGGCCTCCCGCATGCCCACTATACGCCCTCGCTCAAAGTCCGTCAACTGCACATACGGTTCACGTCCACGCTGTCGCGGCATGCTACCAGTGTTAAAGACTGCGATGGAGCTCCGTATGCCACGGCAAACTGGCTGACACTGACGGCGGCGGTGCACAAATGCTGCGCAGATAGCGCCATTCGACGGTCAACACCGCGGTTCCTGGTGTGTCCGCTGTGCCGTGCGTGTGATCATTGCTTGTACAGCCCTCTCGCAGTGTCCGGACAAGTATGGTGGGTCTGACACACCGGTGTCAATGTGTTCTTTTTTCCATTTCCAGGAGTGTACAAAAAGCAAAGTTGTCTGTAATGAAGAAGTAAGTTGAATTAGTGCAGTCATTGTTTTGAAAAACCTGGCACTACGCTCACTACCTCCAATTCATTATAAACAAGCTCTCGTATTTTAAGTTTCACAAACATTTGCCGCTGAACTGGAGGATAGTTTATTGCACTCCTGAGACTCATCAGGAAGTGGTATGTATCATCGTTTACGGTCATGTCTTGATGTGCCTTCATCACAGCTAATTTGTCCTTTTTGAGCTTTAAATATTCTTCTTCAATATTTGGCCCACTTCTTTTTTTTTTTTCCTTTGTGATACTGTACTTGCCAGTGGCGACGTTTCATCAACTGCCACTAATGATAATATATCAGACTGATCTCGTTCATCTTGTGGACTAGAGTGGTCGTTAAACGAAAATTCTGGAGGTGGTTGAGATTGACTTGCTGGTTCCGTTTCTGATGACAACGAACTCTGCATTGCTCTTGGAATTAAAATATGTGGAAACTGCATCATTACTGTCATACTATCCGAATTTCTGATACTAAATTGATGGACACAAATTAATGTCATGTATATGTTATTCTGCATTCATTAAAGTAAGAACATCGCAAAAAGATGTCACAGACAACAGATTATAGTAACGTGCCACAGCATTACTTTACAATGCATTGTCATCTGGTAGGGAAACATTTCCATCCCTCAGTGACACTCATATCTGTCTCCGTTTACAAGTAAATGCGATCTATTCAGTGGTGGCAATGCCACGATCGCTGACAAGCTATTGTTGTAAATGCATGTAAATACGGTAGATGAAATAAAAGTAATTTCGCATGTATCATTGTAATAAATGTAATTTTTCCTCACTGACTGTGAAATGTGAGGTAACTTCTCAAAATAAAAGACGTGTGCAGTCAGACTTGTGATGAAAGCAGAAGGGAGACGAGTGATGCGTGTACTGCAGAAGCTGTAGTGCTGCTCCACAGGCTCGCGCCTGCGGTCGGCTCGCGCCGGCAATATTAAACGCTCGGGATGTCGCTGGCTCGGCTGCGGGAGGCTGACGCCGTGTCGGCGTGGCCCGGCCGCCAGTGTGAACACCGCAATTCAAAACCATGTGTTTGATATCAAAGCGGGCAGCGGCCCGGCCAGGCTCGGCTCGGCCCGGCCGGCAGTGTGAATGCAGCCTTATAAGGTTGCAGCAATAGGCCTTTTATTATGCTTATTGTTAAATGCATTGTATAAACTGCTATCTTTAGTACTGGATTATTATGGATAATAATAAAATTAATAATAAAAATAATCCATAATGTAAACTAAATACAGGTGTCAACTTTATTTCAACAAAAAGAGTTCCACATTTTCCAGTTCCTGATTTCCCCAAATCAGTTTTTGTTCTTTCATCAAGTTGTATCTGCCCTGAGACATTCAATTGTTACCAACATCTGACATGACCTTGTGTCATGGCATCTCACTTAATGATAACATCAAGTCTGTGAGAAATCCTTGTCAGAACACACTTCAAACCATTAGTACTGTAATGAAATGTCAACAGATTTTGATAGCAATGATGCTCCATGTTTCAAACCAGCACTGGCAGTATCTTGTCGCAGTACTACTTTGAACACAAATTAGTTTAAAAGAACTGAAGCCTGAATATTTAATTCTGATCTACAAAACAAAGATGGACCCCTCTGCACATTTTTCAATAAAGGAATGAAATATGCCTTCAGTTTTGTGTGACAAATTCACAGCTATTTCACCAATTCAAGAACAATAATAAAGATTCCTGAGGTTTGCAGCCATGTCAGAGGCAGCTGCAATCAAATAACAAACAATACACCGATTCAGTGTGCTTCTTTGTATTTCCTCAAACAACTTCACAATCAATTGTTTCTGAAGCAGGATCCTGGAGAGATGTGTGAGTCAGAACATTTCCTTCCATAAATAAACAATTCAGGTCCCCCCAGAGCCTCTCAAATTCAGTTTCCCTGAGAAGCAATGGTCAACATATAAGTGATAATCAGTTTCTCAATATACATTCTGAATCATGTGTGGAGCCACAAACACAAGTGCATTAGACAAGCTTGAACTGTTTTTGGCAATGGAGGCACATACACAAAGTCTTTCATATAACCCTACAAAAACAAATCCATGGGAGTCAGATTCAGATATCTACGTGCCTCTGTATTATCGAACTAACACAAGAGGGCTAAAGGCCTGGCCAGACAGAATGCGGCCTGGCCGTCCGGCCTGTGGCCTTGAACCGCAGCCGGCAGGCCGCACTGTTGAATCGCTCGTTATTGTATGGTGGCGGTCACACAGGGTGCGGTTCTGACGCACCGGCAACCGGCCTGACGCAGCGGCCGCCGCCGGGTTGTCACAGACTACAGATTTGCCGCAAGCCGGAGCAGCTGCTTGCCTCTGTTGGCGCACTCAACTGCTCTCTGGTCACACTGGAAGCGGCGCCGTGAGGCAGTTTTTGCCTTGCAGCTCGTAGTGCATGCATCATGGACACAGAAAGACTTTATAGAGGAGGTGAGGGAGTAGAACTTTTTGTATGATACACGTAATCCTGATTTGGAGGTAGAATACCTTTGCCCTCGATATACTCTTGATAGAGAGCTGAATTCTCAAAAATAGTGTTGTCACTGTGACGTCCATAACTTCCAATATTAACTACTGTAAACTTGTAGTATGGATCAACGATCGCCAGGAGAACTAGCGAAAAGAATTGTTTATAACAGAATAACTGGGATCCACTATTCTTCGGGCATTTTAAGCTGATATGCTTTCCATCTATGCTTCCAAGGCAGTTCGGAAACCCCCAAAGTTCTAGAAATCCTTCTTCAGATTTCTTCCACATCTCTGTGGTAGGGTTAGGTAAATACTTGGGTTGTAGAACAGTCCATATTGCCTGGCACACTTCTTTCACAATTTCTGAGACTATTGAACGTCCTAATCGAAAAGAAAAAGCTATGGTCTGGTGACTGTCGCCTGTAGCCTGTATCTGGAAAAGATTAAAATAAATAATGCCGATAGAATGAATAGATAACTTAACGACCAAAGATATGTTTGTTTAAATCAATGACAATGTAATGAATACAATGAAACAGAACAATCTATTTAGTAGAAAGTTCTCTCTAGCGGGACATACGGAACTAGATGTTAGTATCGTTCGCTGTATTTGTAAACACTGCAGATAAATTTATCACTCCACTCGTAACTACATTGTGGGATAGCACTTTCTTCCGCCGAACCTTTCATATGATACAGCAAAACTGAAATGGAATAATTTATATGACTTCTGTATGAAGCCAGAGAGGCCACAAATGGTAAAACTTAACTCAAACAAATGGCTAGTCTGTGCCTTGTATCAATTGGCTTTCTCTAGTTCGTTGTGCACTTCTCAGTGCTACCTTTTTATCAGGCGATGCAGTTCCTCGAAACATTCTCGCGAAATACAAAAATATTTGAAGTACCTATCTTCGTCAGACTCTAGTTCAATACACAGATGATGGTATTCTAACTTGCTATTAACATCGTGCGCGCGCACACACACACACACACACACACACACACACACACACACACACACACACACACACACACACACACACTGAAGAGTAAATACTTACAGGGCAAGACTTGACGGAGTAGTGAGTGATAGGTTCACCATTATCTGCAGGCACCTGCCACCGGAGCTCGTACCGGTTTGGGTACGGAGACACAACCACCTCATTCTCAGTTCCGGACGTGGCAGATAGCGGCAAACCCAGTAGCCGCGGCTCCTCTGGTGCTGATATCCGTGGGGTTGTGTGTGTCTGCTGTGATGACCACGGACCGAAACCGACCTCGTTCTGAGCCGCAAACCGGAAGTTGTACCTGGTCTGGGGCTTCAGGTTCTCCAGAATGTATGGAGAGTCTGAAACATTAAGGGCAGAGCTGGTGAGTCACCGAGCAGATGGCCACAAGTTCTGGAGCAGCTTCATCCATTATGAGAAGTGTGCACTGTATGAGGATTGGAACTTTAAACAGTGGTAACTTTATTTACTCTGATACAAAATAGATACAAGTTTCAAAACTTTAATATCCTTCAAATTTGCCACCAGCATTGTACACAACCCACTGCCCCTGAAATGGAAGTCACAGGATACCTTTAGCTGTGCCATTTGTGTTGATGGTTTAAGTGACTCAGTCTAATAACCTGACGAATCTGTGTAACAGTTTTGAAGTGAACATCACGAAGTACCTCTTTCATTTTAGGAATTGATACAAAATCACATGACTTAATTAAGCTTCTGGCAGGTGATACAGCAGTTAACAGTCCTATCAATCGAACAAATCCGACACAACCTGACCTGTATGCACCAGAGCACTGTCCTGGAAAGTGATGGTTAGGTTTTGCAGAAAATTACCCACTTTTTTTCTCAGAGCTCATCAATGTGTGTGCCCAAAAATGTCCAGTAACACAATGAACTGACAGTCTACCATTGTAAAACAACATATGTTAGGATAATACCATCACAATCAAAGACAAGAACCACTATAGCCTTCACACTGCTACGGTTATGACAAACTTTCGATTGTCATGGTGACCAATAATGATGCAATTTTTTTTATTGGTGTTTTAGGTGTCTCTCATACTATTTGGTGCATGTCTCATCCACAGTAAAGATATGATGTAAGAAAGCCTCTCCTTCGTGTTCCAAGTGTTCAGTGTTGGTAGAAGCAGCATCCTACCAGGGTCATTTTAAAATTTCTGACAAATAGTGCAGGACCCATTGACATGCAATTCTTAAGTCCAGACATTCCATTGGGATGTAAAGCACCATTATATGCACTAATCCTGTCTCTGAGGCCAGCTCATGAATTGTTTTGCGTTGATTTTATCGAGTAATGCAATACCATATTTATCCAAATGCAAGCTGGCCTTTTTTTCAGATTTCAGTGGTCCAAAAATGCACCTGCAGCTTTGATTCAGGGCCAAAGCCTAAGAAGTTCCCAAAAATGCTGCTAGCATCTACCACAATAAGTTATTTTGCCACAGACATCATTGTGTTGGTGTGAGTATTGAATGTACTTATTTTTTATCATGGGGGAAATTCAAATTTAATATTCCCCATCTTCAAATTTTTCAAATATTCATAGCAATAAAATAAATCTCTTTACATATACACCATCAAAATGGACATTTTTCAAGAACCTTGCAGAAGTTGGCAAGCATGGTAAGTACATTTTGACATTTCGACAGCTCCTGCTCATTTGGAAACTGTTGGCACACATCTTTTTACAATTAGCTGTTTCTCAATGCTGCCAATATTCACAATGTAGCAATAAGAAGTGTTTCACTGCCTTAATTTTTCATATTCATATGAGTACAAACAAGTTCCACTTTTGAACATGAGCATCCTTATAAACCTTGGTTTTCTGCGAGAGATGTCTACCACAGCACATGATCGATATGAATCGCATTAACTGCACTGCACGTAATGTATGGAACTTTTCCACTAACACCCCCCCCCCCCCCAATCTTCACTTTAATTTCTTCCAATGAATGGCCAATGAGAGCAGTGCTCATTACAACATTTGCAGACAGTATATTCAGATTACATCCTTTGTCTCAGTCTACTTTACTACTTTTGTAAAGTGTCAAGTTTTAGTCTACCACGATGAACCGTGTTCACTATATTGCAAAGTTGAAAAGAGAAGTGATTTCTCTCACAGAGAAAACATGAAATTGTGCTGCAGATCAGTGACACGGGATCAACAAAACTACTGTGAGATTGTGATGGCAGCAAAAGGAAGAACTTTTAGCTTGCTCCAGCATACGAAAAACATTTTTTGCACCAAAATATGACCGCTATTATACATTACAAATTGTGCTGAATGTTTTTTTAGGAAGCAGTGACAGATGTGCTTACCCATGAGTGCAGAAAATATCCGAGTTAAAACACATTAAGCTGCTTGACAGCAGTAAATCATGAATTTTAAAGAAGTCGCAACTGGATTGCCCAGTTCATGAAATGTTGGGCATTTTCTCTTCATGGGCTCACTTCAATTGCACAAAAACTGCCAGAAAACTATGAGGAAAAACTTGTCTAATTTCAGCATTTCGTAATCGCACGGCACACTGAAAATAATTATCTTCTTGGTCCGATATGTGATGCGGACCACATTCCACTGTATTTTGACACGCCAACAAATTGCATGATAGAAGAAAAGTGGAGCAAGGATGTCAAGATACTGTTCACAGGTGGTGAAAAGCAGCAAACCTGTCACACTTGCCTATACAGCCGATGGCAATAAACTACCGTCATTCATTGTTTTTAAACACAAGACGTTACTAAGTCACAGTCATTTCCAAATAATGTTATTGTATGTGCTAATGAACGTGACTGGTTCACGGAGAACTTGGTATTACATTGGAAACATCATCCTGGTGCCTTGTTCGGTTTGCCAAATATGCTTGTACTAGTACTATAGTCATACAGGGGTGCAAAGCTCATTACAACATTTGCAAACAGTACATTCAGTTTGCATCCTTTGTTTCAGTCTACTTTACTACTCTGGCTCTAACAGAAAATTAGTAGAGGGCAGAATGAACTTCGGGGTAATTCAAGGAGGGTTGACATCAATTCTGCAGCCATTACATGTTAAACAAATCATCTAAGAATAAGCTTAAAAATATGTATATGCAATGGCTAATGAAAAAACATATGCAATTAACACCTACAGGGCTTGCTAAACACGTAAGCTCATGTGAGTGGATTGTCCAGTCTAGAAAAGATATCCCGGATAAAACTGTCTGTCACACATTTTTTTAAAAATGCTGTGTTTCTAATGCACTTGATGGCACTGAGGATGATGCTCTCTATGAAGGGAGTAGTGACAAGGAATTGAGTGACAAAAACTCAGAATCACCCAAGTAATGATCAAAAACAGTATGTACATGTTTACAATAGTAAAATATGATCTCTTTTTGTACTTTCGCTTTTCATTTCTAAGTCAGTTTTCTTTATAGATATGTGATGGTATCCAACTAGTCAGTGAGCCTATGCTACTACCAATGAGAAACACATGGTGTTTGTGTTCCTTATGTGTGTGTTTATGTGATAGTTATTTACATCTTTGTGTTCTATTATGTGCTGCAAATTTGTATTCTTGTTTGCCACATTAATGGAGGCTTTTCCAAAGTGACACTCGCCTCTGAATCACCACTGTCAGCCTACCTGCATGAAGTTCCTATTATGGCCACCTGTATTCTTGGCAGCCACGTCCATATTTGTTTGTCGAACAACACTGAAAGATGTAGGAAACGCTGCATGAGAATGATTTTCTGCAGTGATGGAAATACTTTCATTTCATGTCCTGTACATATCACTTGAGATGTTAATGATTTTGTGTAGACAGATTATATTGTTTAGAATCTTAAATACGTAATCTACTTAAGTACCCTGTCTAAATTCACCAGAGAATATGTAGATTGCTTTTTGCCAAATTTATTTCCTTTAAATCAATTGTGAAACTCTGTCAAGCCAAAATGTTAAATTTCTTGGATGAAAAGACCATATTTCATTGAAAGACAAAAATACTTCGGATGAAATTCATGTGACACAGAAAGACTGACATACAACTCGGATACGAGTTGCGATACAATATGGAAAAGTCTTAGTGGCCCCAGCTGCCCTAGTCCTGCTCAGAATATTTCAATAGATATCACAAATTGTCACTGGTGTCACTGTTTGCAATGTAATAGTAACTTTAAGTATCCAAAAGATAAATTTAAGTCCATTCGAATTACTACAAATTAATACTAGTCCCCGCAAATCTCCGAGAGGTGGGGCCACTTTATACTTTGTCCATCATATGATAAGAGAGTGATTTTTAAGTGTGGCTTGAAATGAGGGTACCATCCCCCTCCCCACCCCAAGCCTCATTTTTGGGATGCAGCTCACATCTGAGGTCAGCTTACATGTGGGCAAATACAATACCCACAGACACCTGTTCTTTACTGACAGGCTGTCAACCTGGCCAACAAATGTCTGCCAGGTTCTGGTGGCTCTTGCTGAATGCTTTTACCCACCTTAGCACTGATCCGTAAGGCAATTCATGTTATCTGGAAGCTTCCTGAAGACCTTGATGAGTCTATCGCATTGTGTGTTTTCTGACACAATTAATTTTTATCTGACTCCATCATTCTAATTTCAAATGCATTGTGACAGCACTATATTAGAATGTATGCTACACAAGACCCCGTTCTTCTCATAGCTGCACAAGCACTTAATGTATGAAGGGAGAGTACAGTGGTACAGGGGTAATGCAGGTGGTATATGGATATTATCTGATTCTGTTGTGTTGCATCTTTATGGCAGTGTTGGCACTATTTTTAAGTTCCAACTCTTGTAGGTCAACACTTGCTCACATTTGTCGTAGAGAGCAATAGATTCTTACCGACTGGCCATGTCCTGTTAAGTGCATCTTCCCAGCCTTGACTGTCTTGCTTGTACTGAACGGCATAGTTCTTTGTCGGAAGGCCACCGTCATTTCCAGGGCCGAAGAATTTAAACGTCACAGTTGTGGCTGGAACATAAAACTGATTATGATGTACATTTCTAAATTGTCTATTTCTGTTTTTAGTCTTTATGCTTCTAAAAAATGCGTCCTAATTTTGATGCCTGCACTTTAGTATGTTTCGCAATTTTTCTGAGATAGAGGAGTGTATTTCACTGGGTACATAATCTTATAATGCAGAACGTTACTGGGCATTTAATTCTGTCACTTTTGTATGTAAATTGAGATAAATCATTACAGACTTACTTTTTACAGTAATGTTGGCATAAATAACACTTCTGCATGTGATCCTGTCACATCCAGAACTGGCTATTAACAATTCTCTCTACTTATTTTTTCTGATGAAAACATAAAACTGAAATGTTTTAAACAACTATTTCATTTAATGAAATTAATATCTATAAATTCAAATTACTGAAACAAGTTAAACTCATTCTTTAATGTCCACTCGCATATATCTCAGTAATTTACAATTTTTGTACCTTAGTTATTATATCTTTGAACTACAGTGTGTTGAAAATTTATCTTGGGAATGGCATCAGTGCAAGCAGAGGCAGTGTGAAAACAAGTTCAAATATGATGTATAAGTACAGATATAAAGAAACACAAATTGGAGTTTGACTGGATTCAGTGTTACTGACCAAGGGTTCATGAATTGTAAATAAATTAGTATGTCTACCAAAAATGGAAGTTAAAATTATAGATTAAAATCGCCAGTTACATGAAATCAACTTTTGTCAAGAGCTATGATTCAAGAAATAAGTAAAATTAAGTTGCCTCTCCTTTCCTCAAATAATTTTTAAAACATTGCAACAAACTCATTAATTTGCAGTTAATTGCAATTACAGCTGAAATCCCAATAAAATTAATAGTCGAGAACAGTGGCAAAAAGTGTTCTGGTCTCAGTACAGCACAATTATATAGACTACACATCTCTGTCTAGGGTTTAGAATGGATTTTTATATTCTGGTGCAAATATCTATAAAGTGCTGGTGGACGTCAGTTAGGAAGTTGAAAATCCTCAAATATTTAAGCACAAAGAAAAAGAATACCTCACTAATTGCACCTACAAATTATCAGAATATTTGGATGCAGGAATGTAAACTCTGCATACCTTTAACATTTGTATTGCAAAGGTCCTGACTTTGAAAAGTACCAGGTGGTTATAATTTAAACTTTATTTTACACGTTATAACACGGAAACAAGTAACCGTACGAGTACCAAACTTGGTAGCATTAATGTACAGAGTATGGAGTGCATGATTTCCATGTGCCACAGTGCCACTGCCCAGTTCCAAACTATGGCCACCAGGTGCTGTGATCAGTCATTGTGATTAAGAGTCTCACACACCTGATCAGTCACAGTGCGCTTGTTAACGTGTCAACAAGAGCTTGGACAAAAGGAGCAGGGCATTATTGGTGAAGCTCTATTATCAAAACAACAATAATGCTGCAGTGGCACTTTGAGAGTATCGCTGGCTGTAAGGATTACAGAAGGATCCTCTTTCTCCACATGCTGTGAAGAGCAAGATGAAGAAGTTAGAATAACTGGAGGAATAGCTGGAGAACTGGGCGCCACTCCGGGAAGAGGCTGATGACCGGTTGCACCACAGGTGGTTGATTAAATCGCGGTTGCTATGGTAGACAACGCCTGATCATCAGACAGTGCAGCCACGGCAGCTGAACATCCCGTGCTCCACTGTAAGGAAGGTGCTTCAAACCATTCTCAAATGGTATCCGTACAAGAACCATATCGTACAGCAGTTTGCACCACAGGATGCACAATGACATGTTGACCTCATTGTCCACTTTCTCGCAAGGATTGAAGATGATGCGGGCTGGCCCTAGACCGTCCTATGATCTGATGGGCGAGGTGAACGAACAGAACTCCCGAGCGTGGGGATCTTCACCTCCAATCATTGTGCATGAAGTTCATATGTATGGTGAACGTGTCACCGTATGGTGTGGCTTCACAGCTACATTCATCATTGGCCCATTCCTTTTTGAACAGGTTGGCGTTCGAGGATCAAAGATGTGCAGTGTGACTGGCCAGCATTACTGCGATTTGCTTCGCAGAATGGCATACCAGCCTTACAGAGAGAGAGACACATTGAACTCAACAGTTTTCATGTAAGATGGGGCCCCACTGCACATCGCTCATGAATTTCACCTGCTTCTCCGAAACACATTTGGAAATGATTGAATTATCAGCCGATTGTTTCCAAATGCTTGGCCAGCCCGATCACCTGATCTCACTCCCTGCAATTTCTGGTTGTTTTCCAGGGCTTTCCAGGAGAACATTCACATGTGGTGATCTGAAGCGCATCATATAAGGAGAGGTAGCCAGCCTACCTATGGACAAGTTCCATTTTGCTATGCAAAATGCAGTACTGTGCTTTCAGACTCTTCTGGACACTGATGGGTGCCCTATTGAGACCCTTTTGTAGCAATAATGGTACTGGTATCTAATGGTATGTTGTACCATAGCAGAACAATCAAAGTGTTTGAATTGAATTAATTCTCCATTATTTCTCTTCCTCGTGTTCTTAACATTAATGCTGCCAAGTTTGGTCTTTGTACGGTAATTAGTTTCCGTGTTATAATGTGTTGAATAGATAAAGTTTATTTATAACCACCTGGCATATAGGGAGTTGATAGTGAAAAGTTATGCAAATGCTTTGATTACTGAATTAGTTGAAAACAGCATCTGAGGCCTGCAGGAGAAGAAAGAGTAGTATCTCCAAAGTAGCTGTTTTATACCTAATATTTGCACATAAATTAATCTAGAAGTAATTACCGCAACTGTCAATTTGAATAGAACAGCGTCAGTCAGAATTTGTTGGTAACATACAACACAGAAGCTGCTTCTGCCTAAAATCACACACGACTAACAAACGAACACAACAAACATGACATAAAATACAACACTAACCTAGAAATTTGTCATACAAAACAATAACAACAAAAACACAGATAAAAACAATGCACGACAACCATCATTAAAATCTATTACAAAATAGCAGGGCAAAAACATTTTTAAAGGACTTGGATAGTGCGGCTGGGTGACCACTTTTTAATAATGGCTAATCCAGCTGGTTCTCAGTCCACAATAACCTCCCTCACAACATTCTGAAAATAGTGAGACACAAAAGAAAAGAAACAATACATAAAATCCTGAAACCTATACCATCTTAATTTGTCATTTGATATTGAACATTTCAAATGGAAGAAAGAGAGCAGTCCTCAAGTCAGAAATTAAAACACCTAAATTAAAATATGGTGCATCAATATTCATGATTTGCAAGTTTTACAAACAGGTGGGTCCTCCTATCACATAACAAAGACATTTTCAGGAGACACTTTACCAATTTTAAACACATTAAGGGTTATTTCCTCTCCTCATTGAGGCTAGGAGGAGGTGAGCCAAAGGTACTTTGTAGATTTTGCCGGCTGTACGGAGCCTGCTGCTCGTCACTTCAAACCTCTGAGCCTCATGTTAACATTAGGGTCCCACGGTCACACGGTATGTGCCAAACATTTGCAAAATATGTTGACTAAAGTTATCTATCTTTTTCTGTACCATCACTTTGAAACCAACGCACTTGGGAGGGAACAAACTGATCCCAACAATTTCACCACTTTTTAAACGCATTCTGGAAGCCTCTCTTCGCTAAAGTATTTAGTAACCTCCACCATGTCAAATCTTCATCCCTTCAACTTGATTTTCATCTTGGGGATGAGGGAAAAGTATTGAGGATTGTGTTCAGCTGTCATTTCATTTTTAGTCAAAAATTGCTGAATCATGGAGGTCTTATGCAGTCACAAATTGTCATTGTGGAGTACCCAATCAATCACACACAACTTCTGTGACAGAGAACTAGTTGGAAAGCTATACAATAAACTGGGGACTGGGCTTTAAGTGGAAAATGCGTAGTGCTGTGAGTAAAAATATGAACCTGAAAATCGGTACCAAATGTGGAAATTCATGCAGATACTACTACAAGGAATGGCCATTAATTACAATCTCTTAACAGCATAATGTAAAAATTTTTATTTTAGTAGATGCGTCGACAGAACCAGTATTTATGAAGGAACTAAGGATGCCCTGACCACACAAATGAGGGATGCTATGAAGATGGTCACCTCTAATTATTTATCATTGCATTTGTATTCCAAGGGCTTTCTTGAATTATGTAATTTACATCTAAAAACCATAAGTAGCATATACGGTGAGCAAGTAAGACAGGCTTCAATAGTAAGAGCTCACCGGTCATGACGTCCATCTTAACCTGCAGGACGGCAGACGGCACGCGAGCCTCCCTCAGCATGATCTCGTGAACGGCAGTCCCATGCTTGTTGGTGGCAGTGCACTTGTAATTGCCGTACATTTTGCGGTTGAATGGGATTACCTGCAAATTGATACAAAAAATGAATGGCATACATCTAAATGAAATCAATCAGTCTTTCCTTCTCAGCCCATACGGTAAGTCTCATCTGACCTGGGCTTCTTAACTGTACCTCTTTCCCTTAACCTCTCCAGTCCTCCTCCTTCACCCCTCTTCCTTCCCCTTCAACTGTTCTGCCAGAAGAAGAAGCCACTGGTTCAAGCTTGTAAGAGTAAACCTTTGTATGTGTGTGTTTTCTCCTGCATGGTGAGTACATTGTTTTATCTATCCAATTACATTGTAAAGGGAAATTGAGCGTCTCTATTTGATAACTTTGCCTACTACCTAAAGAGGACACAGAGACTGCCTCGTAAACAAAATTTCTTTATTGTATTTTCCATCAACAAGCCACGCTAATGCTAGTTTCGAACTGGACATTCCTCATGCTATGGGCATTGTTAACAGGAAATGGGACTGTGGGAAAGTCAGTAGGATACTTTTTGGGTTGAAATTAGTAAAAAAAAGAACTGAAGTGTGAATGTTCAACAATAGTATATAAAATATGCTTTTTCAATATCGATGGTAGGCAATGAAAACCTTGTAACTCTACATATCTGAGAAAACCCACAATTAAAATAACCAGTAACTCCCTAACAGAGAGAGATTGGAAGTGCATGGATTTCTCTAATCTCTATGCTTCTGTTTCACAGTTATACATATCACAACTTTCTGTATCACTTTAAATTATTTTCTTTATTTTTTTAAATTTTATTTTAAAGAAACGAAAAACTGAACAAGATGAAGTTACGAAGTGTGTAATGCACGAACAACTAGTTTCCAATATCATATCTTTTTATTTTTTATCATTATTAATTTCTATTAATGTTTTCTTTTCGTCATTAGTAATAAGAAATTTGTACATTGCCACAGAACACGGCAAGGATACACTTTTAAAATTATATCTGTAACTAAAGAGCAATGTAAGGAAAATATTCATTTTTTTAACAACTTCTGTTTCAGTTTCGCTTGAGAGTACTTATGTTTTACATCTCACACAAAAAGGATGTGTAATTTTTACTCATGCCTCAACAATGTGTGTAGTAAATACTATGGTGATAAAAATACAAGAAAAAATATACATTAAGAGTTATCATAGCTGCGAGAATATTTTTCTTTATTACGCCAATATTCATTCACAAGCATGACTTTTGCCTGCAATCATAAGAAGAGGCAGTAATTTCTGCAAGACATTTAAAAATATATATGTGTGAATCATCAAGATTTAGTGGATGGACTGCATGATTGGCAACCACAGAAAATTAGAGGTCAATTAATGATGTCAGCATAACTTGATAGTGACCTCTATTAAATATATTGTCACAGAAGAAGCTGAGTAGTACAGTCACTGTGATGTAGTGGTTATGATACTAGACTGTTGCAAGAGGGTTCACGAGTTCAAAACTCACCTGAAATGTAAAATTTTAATTCAGTTTGAGTACATTCTAGAAGCATCCACAAATGTCAAGAATCATTGTACTGGAATGTTCTGTAATAGTATATATGCTGTATGTGTTCTGGCTGGAGGCAGTTCGCTCCGCACTCTTGTATGTGCAAGTACTGAATAATCCTTCGTTAAGTGACATTAGTGTTCGTCATTGATCTAATTACACCTTCTTCTATGTGACATTATTCTGGTGGAGACACTGGATACTGGACCTTGTAATAGCGCACATTATCGACGATACAGTGGCTCCCACCAGGCCACGACAGAGCCACCGTTTACGTGGCGAGAAACCCGAGTTCGAGCCATATTCAACAGATCGCAATCTATCGGAGACATAAGAGGAGGTTGCAATGACAGCAACTGTATGCCACCACATGAGACATCCTTCCGGGTGCTCTGGTGTCGATGTCGGAGATCCAAACAAGGACTGAAGGTATATGAGCATATAGCCAAATTTAACAAACGGGATGACACCGTATGTTTGGCTAATGTATTTTTCTATTTGGAGGGCACCGCCAAGCAATGGTATGAGAACAACGAGTAGAAGTTCACAAGCTGGGAAGTACTCCAGGCGGAACTGCACAAGTATTTCGGCGACACACAATGACAGAAGTGCAAGGCTGAAGATAAATTAAAGTGCAGGGCACAGCGTCCAGGGGAAACTACAGCATCTTGGAGCTGTGTAAAATAGTGGATCCTAGAATGAAGGAGGAAGATAAGGTTGCACATCTCATAAAGGGTGTTGCTGAGGACATGTATCAAGCCCTATTCCTGAAGGACGTTTCAACAGCAGACGACTTCATAAAATGGTGCCAGTATATCGAGACAATGCATCAAAAAACAATTACATGCAAGAAGTTTGAACGGCTTCCAAATGTCGTATCGATGTCTGTGATGGAGGAAGGAATTGATTTCACAAGTGTTCTTTGGCAGATAGTGAGAGAGAAAGTTCAGAAGGCACTCGGATTGCACGGCGAGCAAAAAACCGAGACGCTTCAAGAGGTCATAAGAGAGGAAGTGGAACAGACATTGAACCCAATCTCTTGTCCTTCATTTCCCTTTAAAATGGTGAAAAAGTTGAGATCCAGGCGAAGTTACATTCCTACACTATCACATGAGGAACCTGTTTGGGCACCACGGAAGACTGACGTCTGGACAACCCAGGATAACCAACAAGTATGTTTCCACTGCGGACGACCGGGACATATGGTGCACTATTGTCGAGAAAGGCGGCGGATATTTGATGACACCTGCACCAGAAAACAGCAGACCGATCTTAGCCAACGCCAACTCCGGGACAATGAAGATGAACAAGAAGATGCAGAGGCAGGACGATGTAGGTCACCATTGCCGCAAGCTGGCCGCTGGAGAGGATGCTCCCAAACACTCCGATCAAGGTCTCCATCACCGTTTAGAAGCTCCAGCTGATCACCTAGCCGCTGCAACCTGGAAAACTACCGTATTTACTCGAATCTAAGCCTCACTTTTTTTCCGGTTTTTGTAATCCAAAAAACTGCCTGCAGCTTAGAATCGAGTGCAAAGTAAGCGGAAGTTCTGAAAAATGTTTGTAGGTGCCGCCACAACTAACTTCTGCTGTCGAAAATATGTAGCGCCACACAGGCTTGCTTCGCAGGCACAAAGATAAATACTGGCGCCAAAACCTCTGCGTCAGTAAAAAAATAAAATAAAATAAAAGGTGGAAGAAGAGCTTTTTTCTCCGCCCCGAGTTTCGACCACTGCATTTTCATACATTATCCAACGAAACAACGAAGTAAATACAAATTCCGTATTGTTCATCTGCGAATGTAGCAGCATTTCAATGTACTACGAAAATCCGACTGGCAAGACTGTTTAGGGTTTTTGTCAATATGGCTAACTCTATGTTCTGAATTTTTTCCTACCTGTGAGAAGAGATGGTTGCTAATAGGAACTTTTATGAATTGTGTATCACATGCAGTAGTCTCTTCACCATAAGAATAATACGAATATAAACATTTTGCGATGTATTCTTTCGTGTTTGCTACTATCTCATTTAAATCCTATCTGCCTAATAAACTACGAAACTAGAGTGAGACAACAGCAAACGCGGAAGAATATACATATCATGTCATGTTTATATTCGTATTATTCTTATGGCTAATAGTGATACAGTCAGAAATGAAGCACGGCAAGACTAGATTTTTAAATCTAAGATGACCAATTTCTGTGCAGAATGCAATGTAATGCACTAAAGCGGTGTCTGCAAAGATTTTCAAATGGGGAAAAATTTTCGCTGAACTCTCGTTCAGAACATCTTCTATCATACGCAGTCTATTATTTGGTTCTTGTTGATCATTATCAAAGAAAGCAGCAGTGTAAGTAACAACGAATAGCAGTCTCTTGCCTACGCTGCGGTAGCGCGCAGAAAAGCAAACCATGCCGCGAGCGGCGACAGGCCGTGAACACGCACTATCAGCATGCGACAATGCATCACACAGTACAGTAATGCATTTTCAGCTTAGAGTGACGTTAACACCTATAACAAAGAAAATGGCACTTATCAGATCAAAGAAAAATAAGCAATCAATTCAAACCAGACGAAGCACGTGAAAAAGGAAGGGTACCTGTATCAATACGGACGGAGCGCCTGACGCATAGCAATGGCTACCTTGTAAAGCTTAACTGCTAAGCTTATGGCTCGACCCAAACTACTGTAGTTGTATTGTCATTCATTCGACCTAAATTATGTCTCATATTAAAATGGACCAACTTTGTTTCGATTTGGAGGTGTGGCCTAAAACTTTTCTCTCTTCTTGAATTTCGAGCCTCAAATTTCAGGTGCGGCTTAGATTCGGGAAAATTTTTTTTCCTTGATTTTGAGTCTCATTTTTCAGGTGCGGCTTAGATTCGAGTAAATACGGTAAAGGGTACGACCTTCCTTGGAGGTGAGGCCGCCGAAGAGAAAAATCCTCCGCTGTCGATCACTACAAAAATGATAGGAAACTACGTCAATATCCTCATGGATATGGCTCTTGTGGACTATGGAGCATCATATTCAATCATTTCGGAGAAGTACCGTCGTCAGTTGCAGAAAACTGTATTCGCTGACAACAAAGCATCTCTGCTAATGGGAAATATGTAAAACCTACAGGAAGATGTGTCATTTGTGTGGGTATAAGTGGCCATACACAACCCTTAGAATTCATCGTCTTACAAGAATGTACTCATGATGGGACTTCTTGAAAGCTTCTCAAGCAATTATAGATCATGGTCGCTCGAAGATTATGCTAGACGAGATGAGATACCGTGGACAGGAAGATGTGCATCCGAGTGTGTGGAGACTGTGTGCTGGATGAAGTGATCGTTCCTGCAGTCAGCACTAGAAAGGTAACTGTCCATGTGTCATGCCATGCATCAACCCATGGATCTTGTAGTGGAATGTAAGAGAAGCATACCACTAAGAATAACTTGGTCATCCCAGCCTCTGTTGTCTCGTTTAAGAACGGATTCAGAGAATTGTGGATAGTTAACCGTAGCTGGGACCCGCAGATCCTTCCAAGACTCATGCGCATAGCAAATGCTGAGCCATTAATTGCCGAACAGCTGAGCATCATAGAAACCTCCCATGCCAAGTCTGTGGGCGAAATTGGCGCTACCACTACCAGACAAGATCTTCTAGCTCAACTATCACCAGATCTCACTAAGGAACAACAGAAGAAGCTACTTGCCATTCTTCAAGAGTTCTTTGAATGCATCAATCCACAGGTGAAGAGCAAATTAGACAAATTGACGGTGAAGCACCAGATTAGCACTGTAGACCGTCAACCAATAAGCCAGAGAGCATACCGTGTGTCAGCAACGGAACGTCGAATAATTCGCGACGAAGTAGAGAAAATGATGAAGAATGATATCATTCAGCCCTTGGCAGAGCCCATGGTCATCACCAGTGGTTCTCGTCAGGAAGAAGGATGACAGTTGGCACTTTCGTGTTGATTACAGGAAGCTTAATAAGATAACTAAAAAGGAGCAAAGAAATCAAAATACTTGGACACCTTGTGTCAAGTGAAGGTGTGTGGCCAGACCCAGAAAAAGGGAGATCCATAACGGAATTTCCTATTCCTAAAAGTATTAGAGATGTGAGAAGCTTCCTCGGATTATGTTCTTATTACTGTCGTTTTATCAAAGACTTTTGTATCAAAGCCAGGCCACTCCAAGAGTTGTTAAAAGCTGATGCTAAACTTATCTGAGGTCGTGCTCAACAAGATTCTTTCAATGTGCTGCGAGAAGCTCTGACGACTAACCCTGTACTTGGTCTGTATGATGAGAGAGCATCTACAGAACTACACACAGATGGCAGTGGTTATGGGATCGGTGCTGTTCTGGTGCAAATTTTGCATGGAAAATGCTTCTAGGACACTTGCAAAAGCCGAGAGAAACTACTCAACTACAGAAAGAGAATGTCTTGCTGTGATCTGGGCCATGTGCAAATTTTGACAGTATCTCTATAGAAGGCCATTCACAGTTGTTACAGACCATCATTCACTTTGTTGGTTGACAGGTCTTAAGGATCTAACAGGACGACTCGCCGGGTGGGCACTACGTCTTCAAGACAATACCATAGTGTACAAAAGTGAAAGAAAACACTAAGATGCCGACTGTCTCTCAAGAAACCCTGTGCAAGACCATCAAGACTTTGATGAAGATAGTGACTGTCTCGCTGCACTCCAGGATCTCTCTGCTGAGCAGAAGGAGGACACCAAGATATCTCAAATTATGCTTGCTTTAAATTGGTCAGAGGATGTGAAAGGACAATTTAAGGTAGTTAATGGATTACTTTGCAAGAAAAACTTCGATCTGTTTGGAAAGAGGTGGCTACCAGTGATTCCTAAACACATGCGCTTAAATGTTCTGCAGAAATTCCGTGAGACACCTGAAGCCGGACATTTAGGATTTATTAAGACATATGATAGAATCCAATTTTTCTGGTCAGGTTTATTTAGGAGTGTCCATCACAATGTGTCGCACTGTTGAGAGTGCCAGAGGAGAAAGGCAGTTCCTCAGAAACCACCTGGCCAACTCATACCAATTCCACTAGCCAAAATGCCTATCCAGTGTGCTGGGATTGACCTCCTCAGACGATTTATAACGTCTGCTAATGGCAATAGATGTATTATTGTTTGCACTGATTATCTGACACACTATGCCATTACAAAAGCCATGAAAACAGCCAAAGCATTGGAGGTAGCCAAATTCATCGTGCCCCAAGGTCATTAATTACAGATTGAGGGAAAGTTTTTCAATCGAATCTAGTCACAGAGATGAACTCTCAGTGCAACATTATTCATCACATGACAGCAGCCTACCATCCGCAAACTAACGGGCTTACTGAACGCCTTAATAAGACCTTGGCCGACACGCTATCAATGTCCATTAATGTTGAGCAGAGCAACAGGGATGAGGCGCTACCTTTCGTGATGTTTGCCTAGAACACCGCCAAACAAGACACCACAGGATTTATGCCATTTTTCCTGGTGCATGGGTGTGAGGCAACTACGACGATGGACACTGTGTTTTCATTACATCCTGATGACATGGACGACGACTACATCGGCCAGGTGTTAACCAGAGATGAGAAAGCTCGGCAGATAGCTAGACTCTGCACACTGCAGACTCAAGAAAACAATCACCGAAGCTATGACGCAGGCTACTGCCCTGTTGTTTACCAGCCTGGTGATCTCGTCTGGATCTTCACTCCTGTTCGGAAGGTTGGTCTCTCTGAGAAGCTCCTCAGGCGCTACTTTGGACCTTATAAGGTGGTAAAACAGTTGTCTGATGGTACTTATGAAGTTGAAGATTTCGAACCAGACACAAAACAATGAAAGATCAGAGATATGGTCTATGTCCTTCGAATGAAGCCCTGTAATGATCCTGCAACCCAGGGTAAATTCGAAGCTCCAACGACAGGCAACAAGTGGAAAGGTGTTGAAAAGCGTAGGAGCAAAGGAAGTTCTAAGAAGATCACTGCCAGGGCGAACACCAGTCATCGGGAGTCGGAGAATGCAGGACCGGTGACTCATTCCTGGACTAGGAGGACATAACACCGAGACGCTGCTCTCTTAAGTAGGGAGCAATGTCGCAGAGGAAGCTGAGTAGCATAGTCACCGTGGTGTAGTGGTTATGATACTAGCCTGTTGCATGGAGGGTCGTGAGTTCTAAACTGTGAAATTTTAATTTCTATACTCAGTTCGAGTACGTTCCAGAGGTATCCACACATGTCAATAATCATTGTACTGGAATATTCTGTAACAGTATATATACTGTATGTGTTCTGGCTGGAGGCAGTCCTCTCCATGCTCTTGTTTGGGCAAGTGCTGAATAAACCTTTGTTAAATGAAGTTAATATTCATCTAATTACACCTTCTTCTATGTGACAACATATATATCTGTAATAATCGAACAATTGACTTTTTGTTAAGCACCAAGTTTGTTGCAAACTACAGTTTTGGGAGGGGCAATTTTGTAATACCCAAACAACTAGCTCCCAATATCATACCATATCGTTATTAATTTCTGTGCATGTTTCCTTTTCATTATTAGTAATAAGAAATTTGAACCTTGGCACAGGTGGTTTTTAAAATTATCTCTGTAACAAAAGAGCAATTTCAGCAGAATATTCAATTTTTTTAACAAATTTTGTTTCAATTTCGCTTGAGAGTACTTGTTTTACATCTCACACAAAAAGGACACGTAATTTTTTCTCACACGCTGACAATGTGTGTAGTAAATGCTATGTGCAATAAAAATACAAGAAAATATATATTAAGAGTTATCACAGATGTAAGAATATTTTTATTTT